>NW_028135895.1:0-364319 GCF_964662115.1 Mustela nivalis | reverse complement strand
GGTTTGGTTTAGGGTAGTGGTTCGTGTTAGGGTCAGGGTCAGTGTTAGGTTTAGGTTCCTGGTCCGTATTAGGGTCATGGTTAGAGTTTCCTTTAGGTTTAGGGTAAGGGTCAGGCTCACAGTCACGGTCATGGGTAGGGTTAGGGTCAGGGTTAGGTCAGCGTCAGGGTTAGTATTAGGGTCAGGATCAGGGTCATGGTTACATATGAGTCTTGGTTACAGTAATATCAGCGTTAGGTTTCAGTTCAGGGACCAATTCAGGGTCAGTGTCAGGCTTAGGTTTAGGTTTAGGGTTCAGGTCAGAATCACAGACAGGGTCAGGGTCAGGGTTATTGGTTACTTTTGGGGTTAGACCCGCTCCTGTTTATGGACCCTACCCTTCAGGGTCTCAGGATAAACCCTGGGCAGACGGGTGTAGACCCTCCACCCAACCCACTTAACCAGCCTTAAACTAGGGTAAGATCATGACTTGCCCACCAGACATCTAACCCCTCATCAGCCTGATCATGCCTGGGGCATCTCCACCCACGATGGCATGGCCAGCTCTTCTTTACACACACCGTCACAAACACCCAGAGGCACACACGCACATACACACACACACACACACACACACACACACAGAGACGGGGAGGAGAACTAGGGCTACATCCGTGGATCAGAAGGTGTGGGACTCTCTGACTCTGAGCTCCCTGGTGTCACCTTTTGATTTTATTAGCTAAAGGGCCTGAGGCACTGGGGAAACCTGACATGACCTGCCAGGGAGGGGACGTGTCTGGCGGCTAGCTCTCTTCTCCCTGCATCCTCTCGGTTTCAGTACAGCAGAAGAACATGTCGCTTCCTTTAGGATGTGCCTAGAAATGAGCTGGGCAGGGGGATTTTCTCTGTAAAGGGGTGCCTGGATACATGGGTTCCTATTCCGTTGGGCTCTGTCGTCAGGGAAGCCAAATCACCACGTCCTGGGCGCTCCTTAACGACCTTCCTGCTCCACCAGAGCTCCTTGAGTCCCCGGGCCCTGAGCTGCTCAAGGCTCACACTCCACACAATGCAGTGCCCATACAGTGACCCCCATACAGCCTCCCCCCAACCCTGAGAGGCCTGGGTGCAGCTGTTGTCCCCGCTGGAGGGAACAGAGCTGGGTTTATATCAGGTTAGTGTTAGGATTAGGCTTAGAAAGCCTTAGGGTCAGGGTTAGGGTTAGACGTCGTTGGGGTCAGGGCTAGCATAAGGCTTAGTTTAGGGGTCAGGGTTAGGGTTAGGTTCATGGTTAGGTTTAGGGTCAGGCTCACAGTAGGGTCAGGGTTAGCGTTATGGTCACAGTCAGGGTCAGGCTCAGTGTTAGGGTGACGGTTAGGTTTAGGGTCAGGTTCAGGGTCATGGTCAGATTTAGGGTCAGGTTCAAGTTTTTGTTTGGGGGCAAGATTCATGTCAGGGATAGATTTGGGACAGTTTTAGTGTCAGGGTTAGGGTCAGAGTCAGGGTTAGGTTCATGGTCAGCTTTATGTTTAGGTTCTGTTTTATGAGTAGGTTCTGGATCAGGCTTAGTTTTAGGGTTACGATTCTGTTCAGGATCACGGATTGGGTCAGAGTTAGGGTTATGATATGGGTCAGGGAGAGGGTCAGGATTATTGTTAAAGTGGGGTTAGGGTTAGGGTTAGAGGTAAGTTGAGGGTTAGGGTTAGACCGGGTTAGGATCAGTGTCAGGGACAATGTTAGGTTGGTAGTTTTAGGGTTAGGTTCAGCGTTAGGTTTCGGGTCAGGGCCTATGTTAGTGTCAGGGTCAGGGTTACATTTAGGGTTAGAGTTAGGGTCAGGCTCACATTCAGTATCAGGGTTAGTGTTAGGGTCAGGGTCAGGGTCAGTCTTAGGGTCAGGGTTAGGTTTATGGTCTTTGACAGGATCAGGGTCGAGGTGAAGTCTAGGGCCAGGGTCAGTTTCCGGTTAGGACAAGATATTGGTTTAAAGTCCACATTCGGGTCAGCGACAGGGTTATGTAGTGGTCAGTGTTAGGGTCATGGTTAGGTTTAGGCTCAGGGCCAGGGTCAGGTTTAGGGTCAGGGTCTGGTATAGGCAAAGTTCAGGGTTAGGCTTATGATCATAGTCAGGTATAGAGTCAGGGTTATTGTTAAAGTTTAGGGTTTGTGTTAGGGTTAGCGTTTGGTTGATGGTTAGGGTTAGAACTTGTTAAGATCAGGGTCCGTGGTAGGTTTAGGGGTTAGTGTTAGGGTTAGGTCAGCGATAGGATTCGGGGGAGGGCCCGTGTTAGTGTCAGGGTCAGGTCTACATTTAGGGTTAGAGTTAGGGTCAGGCTCACAGTCAGGGTCAGGTTGTTGTTCAGGTCAGGGTCAGGGTTACTGTTAGGGTCAGGGTTAGGTTTATGGTCATGGTCTGGGTCAGGGTCAGGGTGAAGTTTAGCGCCAGTGTCATTTTTAGGGTCATGTATAGATATTGGTTTAAAGTCCACATTCGGGTCAGGGACAGGATTATGTAGTGGTCAGTGTTAGTGTCATGGTTAGGATTAGGGTCAGGGTCTGGGTCAGGTGAAGGTCAGGGACAGGGTCAGGTTTAGGGTCAGGCTTTGGTTTAGGGTCAATGTTCGGTTCAGTGTCACAGTTAGGTTTTGGCAGTAGGGTTTGCTATTGGGGTTAGCGTTAGAGTTAGAAGTAGGCTTATGCTTAGGGTTAGGGTTAAACAGCATAAGATCAGGGTTAGGGTTTGGTTTAGGGTAGTGGTTCGTGTTAGGGTCAGGGTCAGTGTTAGGTTTAGGTTCCTGGTCCGTATTAGGGTCATGGTTAGAGTTTCCTTTAGGTTTAGGGTAAGGGTCAGGCTCACAGTCACGGTCATGGGTAGGGTTAGGGTCAGGGTTAGGTCAGCGTCAGGGTTAGTATTAGGGTCAGGATCAGGGTCATGGTTACATATGAGTCTTGGTTACAGTAATATCAGCGTTAGGTTTCAGTTCAGGGACCAATTCAGGGTCAGTGTCAGGCTTAGGTTTAGGTTTAGGGTTCAGGTCAGAATCACAGACAGGGTCAGGGTCAGGGTTATTGGTTTCTTTTGGGGTTAGACCCGCTCCTGTTTATGGACCCTACCCTTCAGGGTCTCAGGATAAACCCTGGGCAGACGGGTGTAGACCCTCCACCCAACCCACTTAACCAGCCTTAAACTAGGGTAAGATCATGACTTGCCCACCAGACATCTAACCCCTCATCAGCCTGATCATGCCTGGGGCATCTCCACCCACGATGGCATGGCCAGCTCTTCTTTACACACACCGTCACAAACACCCAGAGGCACACACGCACATACACACACACACACACACACACACACACACACACACAGAGACGGGGAGGAGAACTAGGGCTACATCCGTGGATCAGAAGGTGTGGGACTCTCTGACTCTGAGCTCCCTGGTGTCACCTTTTGATTTTATTAGCTAAAGGGCCTGAGGCACTGGGGAAACCTGACATGACCTGCCAGGGAGGGGACGTGTCTGGCGGCTAGCTCTCTTCTCCCTGCATCCTCTCGGTTTCAGTACAGCAGAAGAACATGTCGCTTCCTTTAGGATGTGCCTAGAAATGAGCTGGGCAGGGGGATTTTCTCTGTAAAGGGGTGCCTGGATACATGGGTTCCTATTCCGTTGGGCTCTGTCGTCAGGGAAGCCAAATCACCACGTCCTGGGCGCTCCTTACCGACCTTCCTGATCCACCAGAGCTCCTTGAGTCCCCGGGCCCTGAGCTGCTCAAGGCTCACACTCCACACAATGCAGTGCCCATACAGTGACCCCCATACAGCCTCCCCCCAACCCTGAGAGGCCTGGGTGCAGCTGTTGTCCCCGCTGGAGGGAACAGAGCTGGGTTTATATCAGGTTAGTGTTAGGATTAGGCTTAGAAAGCCTTAGGGTCAGGGTTAGGGTTAGACGTCGTTGGGGTCAGGGCTAGCATAAGGCTTAGTTTAGGGGTCAGATTTAGGGTTAGGTTTATGGTTAGGTTTAGGGTCAGGCTCACAGTAGGGTCAGGGTTAGCGTTATGGTCACAGTCAGGGTCAGGCTCAGTGTTAGGGTGACGGTTAGGTTTAGGGTCAGGTTCAGGGTCATGGTCAGATTTAGGGTCAGGTTCAAGTTTTTGTTTGGGGGCAAGATTCATGTCAGGGTCAGGGATAGATTTGGGACAGTTTTAGTGTCAGGGTTAGGGTCAGAGTCAGGGTTAGGTTCATGGTCAGCTTTATGTTTAGGTCCTGTTTTATGAGTAGGTTCTGGATCAGGCTTAGTTTTAGGGTTACGATTCTGTTCAGGATCACGGATTGGGTCAGAGTTAGGGTTATGATATGGGTCAGGGAGAGGGTCAGGATTATTGTTAAAGTGGGGTTAGGGTTAGGGTTAGAGGTAAGTTGAGGGTTAGGGTTAGACCGGGTTAGGATCAGTGTCAGGGACAATGTTAGGTTGGTAGTTTTAGGGTTAGGTTCAGCGTTAGGTTTCGGGTCAGGGCCTATGTTAGTGTCAGGGTCAGGGTTACATTTAGGGTTAGAGTTAGGGTCAGGCTCACATTCAGTATCAGGGTTAGTGTTAGGGTCAGGGTCAGGGTCAGTCTTAGGGTCAGGGTTAGGTTTATGGTCTTTGACAGGATCAGGGTCAAGGTAAAGTCTAGGGCCAGGGTCAGTTTTCGGTTAGGACAAGATAATGGTTTAAAGTCCACATTCGGGTCAGCGACAGGGTTATGTAGTGGTCAGTGTTAGGGTCATGGTTAGGTTTAGGCTCAGGGCCAGGGTCAGGTTTAGGGTCAGGGTCTGGTATAGGCAAAGTTCAGGGTTAGGCTTATGATCATAGTCAGGTATAGAGTCAGGGTTATTGTTAAAGTTTAGGGTTTGTGTTAGGGTTAGCGTTTGGTTGATGGTTAGGGTTAGAACTTGTTAAGATCAGGGTCCGTGGTAGGTTTAGGGGTTAGTGTTAGGGTTAGGTCAGCGATAGGATTCGGGGGAGGGCCCGTGTTAGTGTCAGGGTCAGGTCTACATTTAGGGTTAGAGTTAGGGTCAGGCTCACAGTCAGGGTCAGGTTGTTGTTCAGGTCAGGGTCAGGGTTACTGTTAGGGTCAGGGTTAGGTTTATGGTCATGGTCTGGGTCAGGGTCAGGGTGAAGTTTAGCGCCAGTGACAGGTTTAGGGTCAGGTTCAGGTATTGGTTTAAAGTCCACATTCAAGTCAGGGACAGGATTATGTAGTGGTCAGTGTTAGTGTCATGGTTAGGATTAGGGTCAGGGTCAGGGTCAGGTGAAGGTCAGGGACAGGGTCAGGTTTAGGGTCAGGCTTTGTTTTAGGTTCAATGTTCGGTTCAGTGTCACAGTTAGGTTTTGGCGGTAGGGTTTGGGATTGGGGTTAGGGTTAGAGTTAGAAGTAGGGTTAGGGGTAGGGTTAGGGTTAGACAGCGTAAGGTCAAGGTTAGGGTTTGGTTTACGGTAGGCGTTAGTGTTAGGGTCACCGTCAGCGTTAGGTTTAGGTTCAGGGTCCGTATTAGGGTCATGGTTAGAGTTACCTTTAGGTTTAGGGTTAGAGTCAGGCTCACAGTCACGGTCTAAGTTAGGGTTAGGGTAAAGGTTAGGTCAGCGTCAGGGTTAGGATTAGAGTCAGGGTCTGTGTCATGATTAGGTTTGAGTCATGGTTACGGTAAGGTCAGATTTAACTTAAAGTACAGGGTCCACATCAGGGTGAGTGTCAGGCTTAGGTTTAGGTTTAGGGTTCAGGTCAGGATCACAGTCAGGGTCAGATCAGGGCTTGGGTTAGTGTTTGGTGTAGGCTCACAGTCAGTGTCAGCGTCAGGGTTAGTAGTTACTGTTTGGGTTAGCCCCGCTCCTGGGTATGGACCCATCTCTTCAAGTTCTCAGGATAAACCCTGGGCAGAAGGGTGTAGACCCTCCACCCGATCCCACTTAACCAGCCTTAAACTGGGGTATGAACATGACTTGCCCACCAGACATCTAACCCCTCATCAGCCTGATCCTGCTTGGGGCATCTCCACCCATGATGGCATGGCCAGGTCCTCTATACACACAAAGACACAGACACTCAGAGGCGCATACACACACACACACACACACACACACACACACACAGTGAGAGAGAGACTGCGAAGAGACCTAGGGCTACACCAGTGGATCAGAAGGTGTGGGACTCTCTGACTCTGAGCCCCCTGGTGTCACCTTTTGATTTTATTAGCTAAAGGGCCTGAGGCATTGGGGAAACCGGATATGACCTGCCAGGGAGGGGACGTGTTAGGCGGTGAGCTCTCTTCTCCGTGCATCCTCTCGGCTTCAGTACAGCAGAAGAACATGTCGCTTCCTTTAGGATGTGCCTAGAAATGAGCTGGGCAGGAGGGTTTTCTCTTTATGGGGTGCCTGGATACGTGGGTTCCAATTCTGTTGGGCTCTGTCGTCAGGGAAGTGAGGTCACCACTGCCTGGGGGCTCCTTACCAAACTTTCTGTTCCACCCGAACTCCCTGAGCCACTGGTCCCCAAGCTGCTCAAGGCTCACACTCCACTCAATGCAGTGCCCTTCTAGTGACCCCCATACAGCCTTCCCCCAGCCCTTGGGAGGCCTGGGTGCAGCTGTTGTCCCCACTGTAGGGAACAGAGCTGGGTTTAGACCAGGTTAGTGTTAGGGTTAGGGAGAAGAAAGACTTAGGGTCAGGGTTAGGTTTAGACCTCGTTGGGGTCAGGGTTAGCGAGGCTTAGGGTAGGGGTCAGGATTAGGGTTAGGTTCATGGTTAGGTTTAGGGTCAGGCTCACAGTAGGGTCAGGGTTAGGGTTACGGTCAGAGTCAGGGTCAGGGTCAGTGTTAGGGTGACTGTTAGGTTTAATGTCAGGTTCAGGATGATGGTCAGATTTAGGGTCAGGTTCAAGTTTTTGTTTGGGGGCAAGGTCATGTCAGTTCAGGGTTAGGTTTAGGACAGGTTTAGTGTCATGGTAGGGTCAGGGTCAGGGTTAGGTTCATGGTTATGGTAAGGTCAGCTTTATTTTTAGGTTCTGTTTTCTGAGTAGGTTCAGGATCAGGGTTAGCTTTAGGGTTACGATTCTGTTCAGGATCTCGGTTTGCATCAGAGTTAGGTTTACAGTCTGGGTTAGGGTCAGTGTTAAGGTCAAGGCCAGGGTCAGGTTTAAGTTTAAGGTCCGACAAAGGCAAATTTCAGAGTTAGGGTTATGATCATGATCAGGGAGAGGTTCGGGATTATTGTTAAAGTGTGGTTGGGGTTAGGTAGAGGTAGGTTGAGGGTTAGGGTTAGACCGGGTTAGGGTCAGTGTCAGGGATAATGTTAGGGGTTAGTTTTAGGGTTAGGTTCAGCGTTAGGTTTCGGGTCAGGGCCCGTGTTAGTGTCAGGGAGGGTTAGGTTTAGGGTTAGAGTTAGGGTCAGGCTCACATTCAGTGTCAGGGTTATGGTTAGGGTCAGGGTCAGGGTCACTTTTAGGTTCAGGGTTAGGTTTCTGGGGTTTGCCTGAGTCAGGGTCAGGGTGAAGTCTAGGGCCAGTGTCCGGTTTACGGTCAGGATCAGGTATTGGTTTAAAGTCCACATTAGTGTCAACAACAGGGTTATGTAGTAGTCAGTGTTAGAGTAATGGATTGGATTAGGGTCAGGGTCCGGGTCAGGTGAAGCTCAGGGCCAGGCTCAGGTTTAGGGCCAGGCTTTGGTTTAGGGTCGATGTTTGGTTCAGTGTCACAGTTAGATTGTGGCGGTAGGGTTTGGGATTGGGGTTAGGGTTAGAGTTAGAAGTAGGGTATGGTTAGGGTTAGGGTTAGACAGCGTAAGGTCAGGGTTAGGATTTGGTTTAGGGTAGGGTCTAGTGTTAGGGTCAGGGTCTGCATGAGGTGTACGTTCAGGGTCCGTATTAGGGTCAGGGTTAGAGTTACCATTACTTTTAAGGTTATGGTAGGCTCACAGTCATGGTCAAGGTAATGGTTAAGGTCAGTATTATGTCAGCATCAGGGTTAGGATTAGGGTCAGGGTCAGGTCAATGTTAGGTATGAGTCATGTTTACGGTAATGTCAGAGTTAGGTTTAGGTTCAAGGTCCACATCAGGGTCAGTTTCAGGCTTAGATTTAGGTTTAGGGTTCAGGTCAGGATAAAAGTCAAGGTCAGGTTCAGGGTCATGTTCATGGCTTGCTTTAGGGTTTAGGGCAGTTTCACAGTCAGTGTCAGTGTCATGGTTAGTGGTTACTGTTAGGGTTAGCCCCGCTCCTTGGTCATGGACCCATCCCTTCAGGGTCTCAGGATAAACCCTGGGCAGAAGGGTGTAGACCCTACACCCGATCCCTCTTAACCAGACTAAACTGGGGTGTGAACATGACTTGCCCACCAGACACCTAAACCATCATCAGCCTGATCCTTCTTGGGGCATCGCCACTCATGATGGCATGGTCAGGTCCTCTTTTACACACAGACACACAGACACCCAGAGGCACACACGCACACACACACGCACACACACACACACACACACACACACTCACAGAGACTTGGAGGAGACCTAGGGCTACACCCGTGTTGATCAGAAGGTGTGGGACTCTATGACTCTGAGCCCCCTCGTGTCACCTTTTGAGTTTATTAGCCAAAGGCCCTGAGGCGTTGGGGAAACCTGATATGACCTGCCAGGGAGGGGACGTGTCTGGCAGGCGAGCTCTCTTCTCCCTTCATCCTCTCGGCTTCAGTACAGCAGAATAACATATCGCTTCCTTTAGGATGTGCCTAGAAATGAGCTGGGCAGGGGTGTTTTCTCTGTAATGGGTTGCCTGGATACGTGGGTTCCAATTCTGTTGGGCTCTGTCGTCAGGGAATTGAGGTCTCCACTGCCTGGGGGCCTCTTACGAACTTCCTGCTGCACCAGAGCTCCCTGAGCCGCCGATCCCCAAGCTGCTCAAGACTCACACTCCACTCAATGCAGTGCCCATCCAGTGACCCCCATACAGCCTCCCCCAAGCCCTGGGAGGCCTGGCTGCAGCTGTTGTCCCAGCTGGAGGGAACAGAGCTGGGTTTAGACTAGGTTAGTGTTCGGGTTAGGGTTAAGAAAGACTTAGGGTCAGGGTTAGGGTTAGACGTCATTGGGGCCAGGGTTGGTGTAAGGCTTAGGAAAGGTTTCAGGGTTAGGTTTAGGTTCATGGTTAGGTTTAGGGTCAGGCTCACAGTAGGGTCAGGGTTAGCGTTATGGTCTGAGTCAGGGTCAGGGTCAGTGTTAGGGTGAAGTTAAGGTTTAGGGTCAGGTTCAGGGTCATGGTCAGATTTAGATTCAGGTTCAAGTTTAGGTTTTGTGGCAAGGTTCATGTCAGGGTCAGGGTTAGGTTTGGGACAGGTTTAGTGTCAGTGTTAGGGTCCGGGTCTGGGTTAGGTTCATGGTTATGGTAAAGTCAGCTTTATGTTTAGGTTCTGTTTTATGCGTAGGTTCAGGATCAGGGTTAGCTTTTGGGTTACGATTCTGTTCAGGATCATGGATTGGGTCAGAGTTAGGTTTACAGTCAGGGTTAGGGTCAGTTTTAAGGTCAAGTCCAGGGTCAGGTTTAAGGTTAAGGTCTGACATAGGCAAAGTTCAGAGTTAGGGTTATGATCAGGGTCAGGGAGAGGGTCAGGATTATTGTTAACGTGGGGTTAGGGTTAGAGGTAGGTTGAGGGTTAGGGTTAGACCGGGTTAGGGTCAGTGTCAGCGATAATGTTAGGGGTTAGATTTAGGGTTAAGTTCAGCGTTAGGTTTTGGGTCAGGGCCCGTGTTAGTGTCAGGGTCAGGGTTACGTTTAGGGTTAGAGTTAGAGTCAGGCTCACATTCAGTGTCAGGGTTAGTGATAGGGTCAGGGTCAGGGTCACTTTTAGGGTCAGGGTTAGGTTTATGGTCTTTGCCTGGGTCAGGTCAGGGTGAAGGCTTGGGCCAGTGTCAGGGTTACAGTCAGGATCAGGTATTGGTTTAAAGTCCACTTTCGGGTCAGCGACAGGGTTATTTAGTGGTCAGTGTTAGGGTCATGGTTAGGTTTAGGCTCAGGGCCAGGGTCACGTATAGGGTCAGAGTCTGGTATAGGCAAAGTTCAGGGTTAGGGATATGATCATAGTCAGGTATAGGGTCAGGGTTATTGTTAAAGTTAGGGTTAGTGTTAGGGTTAGCGTTTGGTTGACGTTAAGGGTTAGATCTTGTTAGGATCAGGGTCCGTGGTAGGGTTAGTGGTTAGTGTTAGGGTTGGGTTCAGCAATAGGATTCGGGGGAGGGCTCGTGTTAGTGTCAGGGTCAGGGTTACATTTAGGGTTAGTGTTAGGGTCAGGCTCACAGTCAGGGTCAGGTTTGTTGTTCAGGTCAGGGTCGGGGTCACTGTAAGGGTCAGGGTTAGGTTTATGGTCATGGTCTGGGTCAGGGTCAGGGTGAAGTTTAGCGCCAGTGTCATGTTTAGGGTCATGTATAGATATTGGTTTAAAGTCCACATTCGGGTCAGGGACAGGATTATGTAGTGGTCAGTGTTAGTGTCATGGTTAGGATTAGGGTCAGGGTCTGGGTCAGGTGAAGGTCAGGGACAGGGTCAGGTTTAGGGTCAGGCTTTGGTTTAGGGTCAATGTTCGGTTCAGTGTCACAGTTAGGTTTTGGCAGTAGGGTTTGCTATTGGGGTTAGCGTTAGAGTTAGAAGTAGGCTTATGCTTAGGGTTAGGGTTAAACAGCATAAGGTCAGGGTTAGGGTTTGGTTTAGGGTAGTGGTTCGTGTTAGGGTCAGGGTCAGTGTTAGGTTTAGGTTCCTGGTCCGTATTAGGGTCATGGTTAGAGTTTCCTTTAGGTTTAGGGTAAGGGTCAGGCTCACAGTCACGGTCATGGGTAGGGTTAGGGTCAGGGTTAGGTCAGCGTCAGGGTTAGTATTAGGGTCAGGATCAGGGTCATGGTTACATATGAGTCTTGGTTACAGTAATATCAGCGTTAGGTTTCAGTTCAGGGACCAATTCAGGGTCAGTGTCAGGCTTAGGTTTAGGTTTAGGGTTCAGGTCAGAATCACAGACAGGGTCAGGGTCAGGGTTATTGGTTACTTTTGGGGTTAGACCCGCTCCTGTTTATGGACCCTACCCTTCAGGGTCTCAGGATAAACCCTGGGCAGACGGGTGTAGACCCTCCACCCAACCCACTTAACCAGCCTTAAACTAGGGTAAGATCATGACTTGCCCACCAGACATCTAACCCCTCATCAGCCTGATCATGCCTGGGGCATCTCCACCCACGATGGCATGGCCAGCTCTTCTTTACACACACCGTCACAAACACCCAGAGGCACACACGCACATACACACACACACACACACACACACACACACAGAGACGGGGAGGAGAACTAGGGCTACATCCGTGGATCAGAAGGTGTGGGACTCTCTGACTCTGAGCTCCCTGGTGTCACCTTTTGATTTTATTAGCTAAAGGGCCTGAGGCACTGGGGAAACCTGACATGACCTGCCAGGGAGGGGACGTGTCTGGCGGCTAGCTCTCTTCTCCCTGCATCCTCTCGGTTTCAGTACAGCAGAAGAACATGTCGCTTCCTTTAGGATGTGCCTAGAAATGAGCTGGGCAGGGGGATTTTCTCTGTAAAGGGGTGCCTGGATACATGGGTTCCTATTCCGTTGGGCTCTGTCGTCAGGGAAGCCAAATCACCACGTCCTGGGCGCTCCTTAACGACCTTCCTGCTCCACCAGAGCTCCTTGAGTCCCCGGGCCCTGAGCTGCTCAAGGCTCACACTCCACACAATGCAGTGCCCATACAGTGACCCCCATACAGCCTCCCCCCAACCCTGAGAGGCCTGGGTGCAGCTGTTGTCCCCGCTGGAGGGAACAGAGCTGGGTTTATATCAGGTTAGTGTTAGGATTAGGCTTAGAAAGCCTTAGGGTCAGGGTTAGGGTTAGACGTCGTTGGGGTCAGGGCTAGCATAAGGCTTAGTTTAGGGGTCAGGGTTAGGGTTAGGTTCATGGTTAGGTTTAGGGTCAGGCTCACAGTAGGGTCAGGGTTAGCGTTATGGTCACAGTCAGGGTCAGGCTCAGTGTTAGGGTGACGGTTAGGTTTAGGGTCAGGTTCAGGGTCATGGTCAGATTTAGGGTCAGGTTCAAGTTTTTGTTTGGGGGCAAGATTCATGTCAGGGATAGATTTGGGACAGTTTTAGTGTCAGGGTTAGGGTCAGAGTCAGGGTTAGGTTCATGGTCAGCTTTATGTTTAGGTTCTGTTTTATGAGTAGGTTCTGGATCAGGCTTAGTTTTAGGGTTACGATTCTGTTCAGGATCACGGATTGGGTCAGAGTTAGGGTTATGATATGGGTCAGGGAGAGGGTCAGGATTATTGTTAAAGTGGGGTTAGGGTTAGGGTTAGAGGTAAGTTGAGGGTTAGGGTTAGACCGGGTTAGGATCAGTGTCAGGGACAATGTTAGGTTGGTAGTTTTAGGGTTAGGTTCAGCGTTAGGTTTCGGGTCAGGGCCTATGTTAGTGTCAGGGTCAGGGTTACATTTAGGGTTAGAGTTAGGGTCAGGCTCACATTCAGTATCAGGGTTAGTGTTAGGGTCAGGGTCAGGGTCAGTCTTAGGGTCAGGGTTAGGTTTATGGTCTTTGACAGGATCAGGGTCGAGGTGAAGTCTAGGGCCAGGGTCAGTTTCCGGTTAGGACAAGATATTGGTTTAAAGTCCACATTCGGGTCAGCGACAGGGTTATGTAGTGGTCAGTGTTAGGGTCATGGTTAGGTTTAGGCTCAGGGCCAGGGTCAGGTTTAGGGTCAGGGTCTGGTATAGGCAAAGTTCAGGGTTAGGCTTATGATCATAGTCAGGTATAGAGTCAGGGTTATTGTTAAAGTTTAGGGTTTGTGTTAGGGTTAGCGTTTGGTTGATGGTTAGGGTTAGAACTTGTTAAGATCAGGGTCCGTGGTAGGTTTAGGGGTTAGTGTTAGGGTTAGGTCAGCGATAGGATTCGGGGGAGGGCCCGTGTTAGTGTCAGGGTCAGGTCTACATTTAGGGTTAGAGTTAGGGTCAGGCTCACAGTCAGGGTCAGGTTGTTGTTCAGGTCAGGGTCAGGGTTACTGTTAGGGTCAGGGTTAGGTTTATGGTCATGGTCTGGGTCAGGGTCAGGGTGAAGTTTAGCGCCAGTGACAGGTTTAGGGTCAGGTTCAGGTATTGGTTTAAAGTCCACATTCAAGTCAGGGACAGGATTATGTAGTGGTCAGTGTTAGTGTCATGGTTAGGATTAGGGTCAGGGTCAGGGTCAGGTGAAAGTCAGGGACAGGGTCAGGTTTAGGGTCAGGCTTTGGTGTAGGTTCAATTTTCGGTTCAGTGTCACTGTTAGGTTTTGGCGGTAGGGTTTGGGATTGGGGTTAGGGTTAGAGTTAGAAGTAGGGTTAGGGGTAGGGTTAGGGTTAGACAGCGTAAGGTCAAGGTTAGGGTTTGGTTTACGGTAGGCGTTAGTGTTAGGGTCACCGTCAGCGTTAGGTTTAGGTTCAGGGTCCGTATTAGGGTCATGGTTAGAGTTACCTTTAGGTTTAGGGTTAGAGTCAGGCTCACAGTCACGGTCTAAGTTAGGGTTAGGGTAAAGGTTAGGTCAGCGTCAGGGTTAGGATTAGATTCAGGGTCTGTGTCATGATTAGGTTTGAGTCATGATTACGGTAAGGTCAGATTTAAGTTAAAGTTCAGGGTCCACATCAGGGTGAGTGTCAGGCTTAGGTTTAGGTTTAGGGTTCAGGTCAGGATCACAGTCAGGGTCAGATCAGGGCTTGGGTTAGGGTTTGGTGTAGGCTCACAGTCAGTGTCAGCATCAGGGCTAGTGGTTACTGTTTGGGTTAGCCCCGCTCCTGGGTATGGACCCATCTCTTCAAGTTCTCAGGATAAACCCTGGGCAGAAGGGTGTAGACCCTCCACCCGATCCCACTTAACCAGCCTTAAACTGGGGTGTGACCATGACTTGCCCACCAGACATCTAACCCCTCATCAGCCTGATCCTGCTTGGGGCATCTCCACCCATGATGGCATGGCCAGGTCCTCTATACACACAAAGACACAGACACTCAGAGGCGCATACACACACACACACACACACACACACACACACACACACACACAGTGAGAGAGAGACTGCGAAGAGACCTAGGGCTACACCAGTGGATCAGAAGGTGTGGGACTCTCTGACTCTGAGCCCCCTGGTGTCACCTTTTGATTTTATTAGCTAAAGGGCCTGAGGCATTGGGGAAACCGGATATGACCTGCCAGGGAGGGGACGTGTTAGGCGGTGAGCTCTCTTCTCCGTGCATCCTCTCGGCTTCAGTACAGCAGAAGAACATGTCGCTTCCTTTAGGATGTGCCTAGAAATGAGCTGGGCAGGAGGGTTTTCTCTTTATGGGGTGCCTGGATACGTGGGTTCCAATTCTGTTGGGCTCTGTCGTCAGGGAAGTGAGGTCACCACTGCCTGGGGGCTCCTTACCAAACTTTCTGTTCCACCCGAACTCCCTGAGCCACTGGTCCCCAAGCTGCTCAAGGCTCACACTCCACTCAATGCAGTGCCCTTCTAGTGACCCCCATACAGCCTTCCCCCAGCCCTTGGGAGGCCTGGGTGCAGCTGTTGTCCCCACTGTAGGGAACAGAGCTGGGTTTAGACCAGGTTAGTGTTAGGGTTAGGGAGAAGAAAGACTTAGGGTCAGGGTTAGGTTTAGACCTCGTTGGGGTCAGGGTTAGCGAGGCTTAGGGTAGGGGTCAGGATTAGGGTTAGGTTCATGGTTAGGTTTAGGGTCAGGCTCACAGTAGGGTCAGGATTAGGGTTACGGTCAGAGTCAGGGTCAGGGTCAGTGTTAGGGTGACTGTTAGGTTTAATGTCAGGTTCAGGATGATGGTCAGATTTAGGGTCAGGTTCAAGTTTTTGTTTGGGGGCAAGGTCATGTCAGTTCAGGGTTAGGTTTAGGACAGGTTTAGTGTCATGGTAGGGTCAGGGTCAGGGTTAGGTTCATGGTTATGGTAAGGTCAGCTTTATTTTTAGGTTCTGTTTTCTGAGTAGGTTCAGGATCAGGGTTAGCTTTAGGGTTACGATTCTGTTCAGGATCTCGGTTTGCGTCAGAGTTAGGTTTACAGTCTGGGTTAGGGTCAGTGTTAAGGTCAAGGCCAGGGTCAGGTTTAAGTTTAAGGTCCGACAAAGGCAAATTTCAGAGTTAGGGTTATGATCATGATCAGGGAGAGGTTCGGGATTATTGTTAAAGTGTGGTTGGGGTTAGGTAGAGGTAGGTTGAGGGTTAGGGTTAGACCGGGTTAGGGTCAGTGTCAGGGATAATGTTAGGGGTTAGTTTTAGGGTTAGGTTCAGCGTTAGGTTTCGGGTCAGGGCCCGTGTTAGTGTCAGGGAGGGTTAGGTTTAGGGTTAGAGTTAGGGTCAGGCTCACATTCAGTGTCAGGGTTATGGTTAGGGTCAGGGTCAGGGTCAATTTTAGGTTCAGGGTTAGGTTTCTGGTGTTTGTCTGAGTCAGGGTCAGGGTGAAGTCTAGGGCCAGTGTCCGGTTTACGGTCAGGATCAGGTATTGGTTTAAAGTCCACATTAGTGTCAACAACAGGGTTATGTAGTAGTCAGTGTTAGAGTAATGGATTGGATTAGGGTCAGGGTCCGGGTCAGGTGAAGCTCAGGGCCAGGCTCAGGTTTAGGGCCAGGCTTTGGTTTAGGGTCGATGTTTGGTTCAGTGTCACAGTTAGATTGTGGCGGTAGGGTTTGGGATTGGGGTTAGGGTTAGAGTTAGAAGTAGGGTATGGTTAGGGTTAGGGTTAGACAGCGTAAGGTCAGGGTTAGGATTTGGTTTAGGGTAGGGTCTAGTGTTAGGGTCAGGGTCTGCATGAGGTGTACGTTCAGGGTCCGTATTAGGGTCAGGGTTAGAGTTACCATTACTTTTAAGGTTATGGTAGGCTCACAGTCATGGTCAAGGTAATGGTTAAGGTCAGTGTTATGTCAGCATCAGGGTTAGGATTAGGGTCAGGGTCAGGTCAATGTTAGGTATGAGTCATGTTTACGGTAATGTCAGAGTTAGGTTTAGGTTCAAGGTCCACATCAGGGTCAGTTTCAGGCTTAGATTTAGGTTTAGGGTTCAGGTCAGGATAAAAGTCAAGGTCAGGTTCAGGGTCATGTTCATGGCTTGCTTTAGGGTTTAGGGCAGTTTCACAGTCAGTGTCAGTGTCATGGTTAGTGGTTACTGTTAGGGTTAGCCCCGCTCCTTGGTCATGGACCCATCCCTTCAGGGTCTCAGGATAAACCCTGGGCAGAAGGGTGTAGACCCTACACCCGATCCCTCTTAACCAGACTAAACTGGGGTGTGAACATGACTTGCCCACCAGACACCTAAACCATCATCAGCCTGATCCTTCTTGGGGCATCGCCACTCATGATGGCATGGTCAGGTCCTCTTTTACACACAGACACACAGACACCCAGAGGCACACACGCACACACACACACACACACACACACACTCACAGAGACTTGGAGGAGACCTAGGGCTACACCCGTGTTGATCAGAAGGTGTGGGACTCTATGACTCTGAGCCCCCTCGTGTCACCTTTTGAGTTTATTAGCCAAAGGCCCTGAGGCGTTGGGGAAACCTGATATGACCTGCCAGGGAGGGGACGTGTCTGGCAGGCGAGCTCTCTTCTCCCTGCATCCTCTCGGCTTCAGTACAGCAGAAGAACATATCGCTTCCTTTAGGATGTGCCTAGAAATGAGCTGGGCAGGGGTGTTTTCTCTGTAATGGGTTGCCTGGATACGTGGGTTCCAATTCTGTTGGGCTCTGTCGTCAGGGAATTGAGGTCTCCACTGCCTGGGGGCCTCTTACGAATTTCCTGCTGCACCAGAGCTCCCTGAGCCGCCGATCCCCAAGCTGCTCAAGACTCACACTCCACTCAATGCAGTGCCCATCCAGTGACCCCCATACAGCCTCCCCCAAGCCCTGGGAGGCCTGGCTGCAGCTGTTGTCCCAGCTGGAGGGAACAGAGCTGGGTTTAGACTAGGTTAGTGTTAGGGTTAGGGTTAAGAAAGACTTAGGGTCAGGGTTAGGGTTAGACGTCATTGGGGCCAGGGTTGGTGTAAGGCTTAGGGAAGGTTTCAGGGTTAGGTTTAGGTTCATGGTTAGGTTTAGGGTCAGGCTCACAGTAGGGTCAGGGTTAGCGTTATGGTCTGAGTCAGGGTCAGGGTCAGTGTTAGGGTGAAGTTAAGGTTTAGGGTCAGGTTCAGGGTCATGGTCAGATTTAGATTCAGGTTCAAGTTTAGGTTTCGTGGCAAGGTTCATGTCAGGGTCAGGGTTAGGTTTGGGACAGGTTTAGTGTCAGTGTTAGGGTCCGGGTCTGGGTTAGGTTCATGGTTATGGTAAGGTCAGCTTTATGTTTAGGTTCTGTTTTATGCGTAGGTTCAGGATAAGGGTTAGGTTTTGGGTTACGATTCTGTTCAGGATCATGGATTGGGTCAGAGTTAGGTTTACAGTCAGGGTTAGGGTCAGTTTTAAGGTCAAGTCCAAGGTCAGGTTTAAGGTTAAGGTCTGACATAGGCAAAGTTCAGAGTTAGGGTTATGATCAGGGTCAGGGAGAGGGTCAGGATTATTGTTAACGTGGGGTTAGGGTTAGAGGTAGGTTGAGGGTTAGGGTTAGACCGGGTTAGGGTCAGTGTCAGCGATAATGTTAGGGGTTAGATTTAGGGTTAAGTTCAGCGTTAGGTTTTGGGTCAGGGCCCGTGTTAGTGTCAGTGTCAGGGTTACGTTTAGGGTTAGAGTTAGAGTCAGGCTCACATTCAGTGTCAGGGTTAGTGATAGGGTCAGGGTCAGGGTCACTTTTAGGGTCAGGGTTAGGTTTATGGTCTTTGCCTGGGTCAGGTCAGGGTGAAGGCTTGGGCCAGTGTCAGGGTTACAGTCAGGATCAGGTATTGGTTTAAAGTCCACTTTTGGGTCAGCGACAGGGTTATTTAGTGGTCAGTGTTAGGGTCATGGTTAGGTTTAGGCTCAGGGCCAGGGTCACGTATAGGGTCAGAGTCTGGTATAGGCAAAGTTCAGGGTTAGGGTTATGATCATAGTCAGGTATAGGGTCAGGGTTATTGTTAAAGTTAGGGTTAGTGTTAGGGTTAGCGTTTGGTTGACGTTAAGGGTTAGATCTTGTTAGGATCAGGGTCCGTGGTAGGGTTAGTGGTTAGTGTTAGGGTTGGGTTCAGCAATAGGATTCGGGGGAGGGCTCGTGTTAGTGTCAGGGTCAGGGTTACATTTAGGGTTAGTGTTAGGGTCAGGCTCACAGTCAGGGTCAGGTTTGTTGTTCAGGTCAGGGTCGGGGTCACTGTAAGGGTCAGGGTTAGGTTTATGGTCATGGTCTGGGTCAGGGTCAGGGTGAAGTTTAGCGCCAGTGTCATGTTTAGGGTCAGGTATAGATATTGGTTTAAAGTCCACATTCGGGTCAGGGACAGGATTATGTAGTGGTCAGTGTTAGTGTCATGGTTAGGATTAGGGTCAGGGTCTGGGTCAGGTGAAGGTCAGGGACAGGGTCAGGTTTAGGGTCAGGCTTTGGTTTAGGGTCAATGATCGGTTCAGTGTCACAGTTAGGTTTTGGCGGTAGGGTTTGCTATTGGGGTTAGCGTTAGAGTTAGAAGTAGGCTTATGCTTAGGGTTAGGGTTAAACAGCGTAAGGTCAGGGTTAGGGTTTGGTTTAGGGTAGGGGTTAGTGTTAGGGTCAGGGTCAGTGTTAGGTTTAGGTTCCTGGTCCGTATTAGGGTCATGGTTAGAGTTTCCTTTAGGTTTAGGGTAAGGGTCAGGCTCACAGTCACGGTCATGGGTAGGGTTAGGGTCAGGGTTAGGTCAGCGTCAGGGTTAGTATTAGGGTCAGGATCAGGGTCATGGTTATATATGAGTCTTGGTTACAGTAATATCAGCGTTAGGTTTCAGTTCAGGGACCAATTCAGGGTCAGTGTCAGGCTTAGGTTTAGGTTTAGGGTTCAGGTCAGAATCACAGACAGGGTCAGGGTCAGGGTTATTGGTTACTTTTGGGGTTAGACCCGCTCCTGTTTATGGACCCTACCCTTCAGGGTCTCAGGATAAACCCTGGGCGGACGGGTGTAGACCCTCCACCCAACCCACTTAACCAGCCTTAAACTAGGGTAAGATCATGTGTTGCCCACCAGACATCTAAACCCTCATCAGCCTGATCATGCCTGGGGCATCTCCACCCACGATGGCATGGCCAGCTCTTCTTTACACACACCGTCACAAACACCCAGAGGCACACATGCACATACACACACACACACACACACACACACACACACACACACACACACAGAGACGGGGAGGAGAACTAGGGCTACATCCGTGGATCAGAAGGTGTGGGACTCTCTGACTCTGAGCTCCCTGGTGTCACCTTTTGATTTTATTAGCTAAAGGGCCTGAGGCACTGGGAAAACCTGACATGACCTGCCAGGGAGGGGACGTGTCTGGCGGCTAGCTCTCTTCTCCCTGCATCCTGCGGTTTCAGTACAGCAGAAGAACATGTCGCTTCCTTTAGGATGTGCCTAGAAATGAGCTGGGCAGGGGGATTTTCTCTGTAAAGGGGTGCCTGGATACATGGGTTCCTATTCCGTTGGGCTCTGTCATCAGGGAAGCCAAATCACCACGCCCTGGGCGCTCCTTACCGACCTTCCTGCTCCACCAGAGCTCCTTGAGTCCCCGGGCCCTGCGCTGCTCAAGGCTCACACTCCACACAATGCAGTGCCCATACAGTGACCCCCATACAGCCTCCCCCCAACCCTGAGAGGCCTGGGTGCAGCTGTTGTCCCCGCTGGAGGGAACAGAGCTGGGTTTATATCAGGTTAGTGTTAGGATTAGGCTTAGAAAGCCTTAGGGTCAGGGTTAGGGTTAGACGTCGTTGGGGTCAGGGCTAGCATAAGGCTTAGGGTAGGGGTCAGGGTTAGGGTTAGGTTCATGGTTAGGTTTAGGGTCAGGCTCACAGTAGGGTCAGGGTTAGCGTTATGGTCACAGTCAGGGTCAGGCTCAGTGTTAGGGTGACGGTTAGGTTTAGGGTCAGGTTCAGGGTCATGGTCAGATTTAGGGTCAGGTTCAAGTTTTTATTTGGGGGCAAGATTCATGTCAGGGTCAGGGATAGATTTGGGACAGTTTTAGTGTCAGGGTTAGGGTCAGAGTCAGGGTTAGGTTCATGGTCAGCTTTATGTTTAGGTTCTGTTTTATGAGTAGGTTCTGGATCAGGCTTAGTTTTAGGGTTACGATTCTGTTCAGGATCACGGATTGGGTCAGAGTTAGGGTTATGATATGGGTCAGGGAGAGGGTCAGGATTATTGTTAAAGTGGGGTTAGGGTTAGGGTTAGAGGTAAGTTGAGGGTTAGGGTTAGACCGGGTTAGGATCAGTGTCAGGGACAATGTTAGGTTGGTAGTTTTAGGGTTAGGTTCAGCGTTAGGTTTCGGGTCAGGGCCTATGTTAGTGTCAGGGTCAGGGTTACATTTAGGGTTAGAGTTAGGGTCAGGCTCACATTCAGTATCAGGGTTAGTGTTAGGGTCAGGGTCAGGGTCAGTCTTAGGGTCAGGGTTAGGTTTATGGTCTTTGACAGGATCAGGGTCAAGGTGAAGTCTAGGGCCAGGGTCAGTTTCCGGTTAGGACAAGATATTGGTTTAAAGTCCACATTCGGGTCAGCGACAGGGTTATGTAGTGGTCAGTGTTAGGGTCATGGTTAGGTTTAGGCTCAGGGCCAGGGTCAGGTTTAGGGTCAGGGTCTGGTATAGGCAAAGTTCAGGGTTAGGCTTATGATCATAGTCAGGTATAGAGTCAGGGTTATTGTTAAAGTTTAGAGTTTGTGTTAGGGTTAGCGTTTGGTTGATGGTTAGGGTTAGAACTTGTTAAGATCAGGGTCTGTGGTAGGTTTAGGGGTTAGTGTTAGGGTTAGGTCAGCGATAGGATTCGGGGGAGGGCCCGTGTTAGTGTCAGGGTCAGGTCTACATTTAGGGTTAGAGTTAGGGTCAGGCTCACAGTCAGGGTCAGGTTGTTGTTCAGGTCAGGGTCAGGGTTACTGTTAGGGTCAGGGTTAGGTTTATGGTCATGGTCTGGGTCAGGGTCAGGGTGAAGTTTAGCGCCAGTGACAGGTTTAGGGTCAGGTTCAGGTATTGGTTTAAAGTCCACATTCAAGTCAGGGACAGGATTATGTAGTGGTCAGTGTTAGTGTCATGGTTAGGATTAGTGTCAGGGTCAGGGTCAGGTGAAGGTCAGGGACTGGGTCAAGTATAGGGTCAGGCTTTGGTGTAGGTTCAATGTTCGGTTCAGTGTCACAGTTAGGTTTTGGCGGTAGGGTTTGGGATTGGGGTTAGGGTTAGAGTTAGAAGTAGGGTTAGGTGTAGGGTTAGGGTTAGACAGCGTAAGGTCAAGGTTAGGGTTTGGTTTACGGTAGGGGTTAGTGTTAGGGTCACCGTCAGCGTTAGGTTTAGGTTCAGGGTCCGTATTAGGGTCATGGTTAAAGATACCTTTAGGTTTAGGGTTAGAGTCAGGCTCACAGTCACGGTCTAAGTTAGGGTTAGGGTAAAGGTTAGGTCAGCGTCAGGGTTAGGATTAGAGTCAGGGTCTGTGTCATGATTAGGTTTGAGTCATGGTTACGGTAAGGTCAGATTTAAGTTAAAGTTCAGGGTCCACATCAGGGTGAGTGTCAGGCTTAGGTTTAGGTTTAGGGTTCAGGTCAGGATCACAGTCAGGGTCAGATCAGGGCTTGGGGTAGGGTTTGGTGTAGGCTCACAGTCAGTGTCAGCGTCAGGGTTAGTGGTTACTGTTTGGGTTAGCCCCGCTCCTGGGTATGGACCCATCTCTTCAAGTTCTCAGGATAAACCCTGGGCAGAAGGGTGTAGACCCTCCACCCGATCCCACTTAACCAGCCTTAAACTGGGGTGTGAACATGACTTGCCCACCAGACATCTAACCCCTCATCAGCCTGATCCTGCTTGTGGCATCTCCACCCATGATGGCATGGCCAGGTCCTCTATACACACAAAGACACAGACACTCAGAGGCGCATACACACACACACACACACACACACACACACACACACACACACACACAGTGAGAGAGAGACTGCGAAGAGACCTAGGGCTACACCAGTGGATCAGAAGGTGTGGGACTCTCTGACTCTGAGCCCCCTGGTGTCACCTTTTGATTTTATTAGCTAAAGGGCCTGAGGCATTGGGGAAACCTGATATGACCTGCCAGGGAGGGGACGTGTCAGGCGGTGAGCTCTCTTCTCCGTGCATCCTCTCGGCTTCAGTACAGCAGAAGAACATGTCGCTTCCTTTAGGATGTGCCTAGAAATGAGCTGGGCAGGAGGGTTTTCTCTTTATGGGGTGCCTGGATACGTGGGTTCCAATTCTGTTGGGCTCTGTCGTCAGGGAAGTGAGGTCACCACTGCCTGTGGGCTCCTTACCAAACTTTCTGCTCCACCTGAACTCCCTGAGCCGCTGGTCCCCAAGCTGCTCAAGGCTCACACTCCACTCAATGCAGTGCCCTTCTAGTGACCCCCATACAGCCTTCCCCCAGCCCTTGGGAGGCCTGGGTGCAGCTGTTGTCCCCACTGTAGGGAACAGAGCTGGGTTTAGACCAGGTTAGTGTTAGGGTTAGGGAGAAGAAAGACTTAGGGTCAGGGTTAGGTTTAGACCTCGTTGGGGTCAGGGTTAGCGAGGCTTAGGGTAGGGGTCAGGATTAGGGTTAGGTTCATGGTTAGGTTTAGGGTCAGGCTCACAGTAGGGTCAGGATTAGGGTTACGGTCAGAGTCAGGGTCAGGGTCAGTGTTAGGGTGACTGTTAGGTTTAATGTCAGGTTCAGGATGATGGTCAGATTTAGGGTCAGGTTCAAGTTTTTGTTTGGGGGCAAGGTCATGTCAGTTCAGGGTTAGGTTTAGGACAGGTTTAGTGTCATGGTAGGCTCAGGGTTAGGTTCATGGTTATGGTAAGGTCAGCTTTATTTTTAGGTTCTGTTTTCTGAGTAGGTTCAGGATCAGGGTTAGCTTTAGGGTTACGATTCTGTTCAGGATCTCGGTTTGCATCAGAGTTAGGTTTACAGTCTGGGTTAGGGTCAGTCTTAAGGTCAAGGCCAGGGTCAGGTTTAAGTTTAAGGTCCGACAAAGGCAAATTTCAGAGTTAGGGTTATGATCATGGTCAGGGAGATGTTCGGGATTATTGTTAAAGTGTGGTTGGGGTTAGGTAGAGGTAGGTTGTAGGTTAGGGTTAGACCGGGTTAGGGTCAGTGTCAGGGATAATGTTAGGGGTTAGTTTTAGGGTTAGATTAAGCGTTATGTTTCGGGTCAGGGCCCGTGTTAGTGTCAGGGAGGGTTAAGTTTAGGGTTAGAGTTAGGGTCATGGTCACTTTTATGTTCAGGGTTAGGTTTCTGGTGTTTGCCTGAGTCAGGGTCAGGGTGAAGTCTAGGGCCAGTGTCCGGTTTACGGTCAGGATCAGGTATTGGTTTAAAGTCCACATTAGTGTCAACAACAGGGTTATGTAGTAGTCAGTGTTAGAGTAATGGATTGGATTAGGGTCAAGGTCCGGGTCAGGTGAAGCTCAGGGCCAGGCTCAGGTTTAGGGCCAGGCTTTGGTTTAGGGTCGATGTTTGGTTCAGTGTCACAGTTAGATTGTGGTGGTAGGGTTTGGGATTGGGGTTAGGGTTAGAGTTAGAAGTAGGGTATGGTTAGGGTTAGGGTTAGACAGCGTAAGGTCAGGGTTAGGATTTGGTTTAGGGTAGGGTCTAGTGTTAGGGTCAGGGTCTGCATGAGGTGTACGTTCAGGGTCCGTATTAGGGTCAGGGTTAGAGTTACCATTACTTTTAAGGTTATGGTAGGCTCACAGTCATGGTCAAGGTAATGGTTAAGGTCAGTGTTATGTCAGCATCAGGGTTAGGATTAGGGTCAGGGTCAGGTCAATGTTAGGTATGAGTCATGTTTACGGTAATGTCAGAGTTAGGTTTAGGTTCAAGGTCCACATCAGGGTCAGTTTCAGGCTTAGATTTAGGTTTAGGGTTCAGGTCAGGATAAAAGTCAAGGTCAGGTTCAGGGTCATGTTCATGGCTTGCTTTAGGGTTTAGGGCAGTTTCACAGTCAGTGTCAGGGTCACGGTTAGTGGTTACTGTTAGGGTTAGCCCCGCTCCTTGGTCATGGACCCATCCCTTCAGGGTCTCAGGATAAACCCTGGGCAGAAGGGTGTAGACCCTACACCCGATCCCTCTTAACCAGACTAAACTGGGGTGTGAACATGACTTGCCCACCAGACACCTAAACCATCATCAGCCTGATCCTTCTTGGGGCATCGCCACTCATGATGGCATGGTCAGGTCCTCTTTTACACACAGACACACAGACACCCAGAGGCACACACGCACACACACACACACACACACACACACACACACACTAACAGAGACTTGGAGGAGACCTAGGGCTACACCCGTGTTGATCAGAAGGTGTGGGACTCTATGACTCTGAGCCCCCTCGTGTCACCTTTTGAGTTTATTAGCCAAAGGCCCTGAGGCGTTGGGGAAACCTGATATGACCTGCCAGGGAGGGGACGTGTCTGGCAGGCGAGCTCTCTTCTCCCTGCATCCTCTCGGCTTCAGTACAGCAGAAGAACATATCGCTTCCTTTAGGATGTGCCTAGAAATGAGCTGGGCAGGGGTGTTTTCTCTGTAATGGGTTGCCTGGATACGTGGGTTCCAATTCTGTTGGGCTCTGTCGTCAGGGAATTGAGGTCTCCACTGCCTGGGGGCCTCTTACGAATTTCCTGCTGCACCAGAGCTCCCTGAGCCGCCGATCCCCAAGCTGCTCAAGACTCACACTCCACTCAATGCAGTGCCCATCCAGTGACCCCCATACAGCCTCCCCCAAGCCCTGGGAGGCCTGGCTGCAGCTGTTGTCCCAGCTGGAGGGAACAGAGCTGGGTTTAGACTAGGTTAGTGTTAGGGTTAGGGTTAAGAAAGACTTAGGGTCAGGGTTAGGGTTAGACGTCATTGGGACCAGGGTTGGTGTAAGGCTTAGGGAAAGTTTCAGGGTTAGGTTTAGGTTCATGGTTAGGTTTAGTGTCAGGCTCACAGTAGGGTCAGGGTTAGCGTTATGGTCTGAGTCAGGGTCAGGGTCAGTGTTAGGGTGAAGTTAAGGTTTAGGGTCAGGTTCAGGGTCATGGTCAGATTTAGATTCAGGTTCAAGTTTAGGTTTCGTGGCAAGGTTCATGTCAGGGTCAGGGTTAGGTTTGGGACAGGTTTAGTGTCAGTGTTAGGGTCCGGGTCTGGGTTAGGTTCATGGTTATGGTAAGGTCAGCTTTATGTTTAGGTTCTGTTTTATGCGTAGGTTCAGGATCAGGGTTAGCTTTTGGGTTACGATTCTGTTCAGGATCATGGATTGGGTCAGAGTTAGGTTTACAGTCAGGGTTAGGGTCAGTTTTAAGGTCAAGTCCAGGGTCAGGTTTAAGGTTAAGGTCTGACATAGGCAAAGTTCAGAGTTAGGGTTATGATCAGGGTCAGGGAGAGGGTCAGGATTATTGTTAACGTGGGGTTAGGGTTAGAGGTAGGTTGAGGGTTAGGGTTAGACCGGGTTAGGGTCAGTGTCAGCGATAATGTTAGGGGTTAGATTTAGGGTTAAGTTCAGCGTTAGGTTTTGGGTCAGGGCCCGTGTTAGTGTCAGGGTCAGGGTTACGTTTAGGGTTAGAGTTAGAGTCAGGCTCACATTCAGTGTCAGGGTTAGTGATAGGGTCAGGGTCAGGGTCACTTTTAGGGTCAGGGTTAGGTTTATGGTCTTTGCCTGGGTCAGGTCAGGGTGAAGGCTTGGGCCAGTGTCAGGGTTACAGTCAGGATCAGGTATTGGTTTAAAGTCCACTTTCGGGTCAGCGACAGGGTTATTTAGTGGTCAGTGTTAGGGTCATGGTTAGGTTTAGGCTCAGGGCCAGGGTCACGTATAGGGTCAGAGTCTGGTATAGGCAAAGTTCAGGGTTAGGGATATGATCATAGTCAGGTATAGGGTCAGGGTTATTGTTAAAGTTAGGGTTAGTGTTAGGGTTAGCGTTTGGTTGACGTTAAGGGTTAGATCTTGTTAGGATCAGGGTCCGTGGTAGGGTTAGTGGTTAGTGTTAGGGTTGGGTTCAGCAATAGGATTCGGGGGAGGGCTCGTGTTAGTGTCAGGGTCAGGGTTACATTTAGGGTTAGTGTTAGGGTCAGGCTCACAGTCAGGGTCAGGTTTGTTGTTCAGGTCAGGGTCGGGGTCACTGTAAGGGTCAGGGTTAGGTTTATGGTCATGGTCTGGGTCAGGGTCAGGGTGAAGTTTAGCGCCAGTGTCATTTTTAGGGTCATGTATAGATATTGGTTTAAAGTCCACATTCGGGTCAGGGACAGGATTATGTAGTGGTCAGTGTTAGTGTCATGGTTAGGATTAGGGTCAGGGTCTGGGTCAGGTGAAGGTCAGGGACAGGGTCAGGTTTAGGGTCAGGCTTTGGTTTAGGGTCAATGTTCGGTTCAGTGTCACAGTTAGGTTTTGGCAGTAGGGTTTGCTATTGGGGTTAGCGTTAGAGTTAGAAGTAGGCTTATGCTTAGGGTTAGGGTTAAACAGCATAAGGTCAGGGTTAGGGTTTGGTTTAGGGTAGTGGTTCGTGTTAGGGTCAGGGTCAGTGTTAGGTTTAGGTTCCTGGTCCGTATTAGGGTCATGGTTAGAGTTTCCTTTAGGTTTAGGGTAAGGGTCAGGCTCACAGTCACGGTCATGGGTAGGGTTAGGGTCAGGGTTAGGTCAGCGTCAGGGTTAGTATTAGGGTCAGGATCAGGGTCATGGTTACATATGAGTCTTGGTTACAGTAATATCAGCGTTAGGTTTCAGTTCAGGGACCAATTCAGGGTCAGTGTCAGGCTTAGGTTTAGGTTTAGGGTTCAGGTCAGAATCACAGACAGGGTCAGGGTCAGGGTTATTGGTTACTTTTGGGGTTAGACCCGCTCCTGTTTATGGACCCTACCCTTCAGGGTCTCAGGATAAACCCTGGGCAGACGGGTGTAGACCCTCCACCCAACCCACTTAACCAGCCTTAAACTAGGGTAAGATCATGACTTGCCCACCAGACATCTAACCCCTCATCAGCCTGATCATGCCTGGGGCATCTCCACCCACGATGGCATGGCCAGCTCTTCTTTACACACACCGTCACAAACACCCAGAGGCACACACGCACATACACACACACACACACACACACACACACACACACACAGAGACGGGGAGGAGAACTAGGGCTACATCCGTGGATCAGAAGGTGTGGGACTCTCTGACTCTGAGCTCCCTGGTGTCACCTTTTGATTTTATTAGCTAAAGGGCCTGAGGCACTGGGGAAACCTGACATGACCTGCCAGGGAGGGGACGTGTCTGGCGGCTAGCTCTATTCTCCCTGCATCCTCTCGGTTTCAGTACAGCAGAAGAACATGTCGCTTCCTTTAGGATGTGCCTAGAAATGAGCTGGGCAGGGGGATTTTCTCTGTAAAGGGGTGCCTGGATACATGGGTTCCTATTCCGTTGGGCTCTGTCGTCAGGGAAGCCAAATCACCACGTCCTGGGCGCTCCTTACCGACCTTCCTGCTCCACCAGAGCTCCCTGAGTCCCCGGGCCCTGAGCTGCTCAAGGCTCACACTCCACACAATGCAGTGCCCATACAGTGACCCCCATACAGCCTCCCCCCAACCCTGAGAGGCCTGGGTGCAGCTGTTGTCCCCGCTGGAGGGAACAGAGCTGGGTTTATATCAGGTTAGTGTTAGGATTAGGCTTAGAAAGCCATAGGGTCAGGGTTAGGGTTAGACGTCGTTGGGGTCAGGGCTAGCATAAGGCTTAGTTTAGGGGTCAGGGTTAGGGTTAGGTTCATGGTTAGGTTTAGGGTCAGGCTCACAGTAGGGTCAGGGTTAGCGTTATGGTCACAGTCAGGGTCAGGCTCAGTGTTAGGGTGACGGTTAGGTTTAGGGTCAGGTTCAGGGTCATGGTCAGATTTAGGGTCAGGTTCAAGTTTTTGTTTGGGGGCAAGATTCATGTCAGGGTCAGGGATAGATTTGGGACAGTTTTAGTGTCAGGGTTAGGGTCAGAGTCAGGGTTAGGTTCATGGTCAGCTTTATGTTTAGGTTCTGTTTTATGAGTAGGTTCTGGATCAGGCTTAGTTTTAGGGTTACGATTCTGTTCAGGATCACGGATTGGGTCAGACTTAGGGTTATGATATGGGTCAGGGAGAGGGTCAGGATTATTGTTAAAGTGGGGTTAGGGTTAGGGTTAGAGGTAAGTTGAGGGTTAGGGTTAGACCGGGTTAGGATCAGTGTCAGGGACAATGTTAGGTTGGTAGTTTTCGGGTTAGGTTCAGCGTTAGGTTTCGGGTCAGGGCCTATGTTAGTGTCAGGGTCAGGGTTACATTTAGGGTTAGAGTTAGGGTCAGGCTCACATTCAGTATCAGGGTTAGTGTTAGGGTCAGGGTCAGGGTCAGTCTTAGGGTCAGGGTTAGGTTTATGGTCTTTGACAGGATCAGGGTCAAGGTGAAGTCTAGGGCCAGGGTCAGTTTCCGGTTAGGACAAGATATTGGTTTAAAGTCCACATTCGGGTCAGCGACAGGGTTATGTAGTGGTCAGTGTTAGGGTCATGGTTAGGTTTAGGCTCAGGGCCAGGGTCAGGTTTAGGGTCAGGGTCTGGTATAGGCAAAGTTCAGGGTTAGGCTTATGATCATAGTCAGGTATAGAGTCAGGGTTATTGTTAAAGTTTAGGGTTTGTGTTAGGGTTAGCGTTTGGTTGATGGTTAGGGTTAGAACTTGTTAAGATCAGGGTCCGTGGTAGGTTTAGGGGTTAGTGTTAGGGTTAGGTCAGCGATAGGATTCGGGGGAGGGCCCGTGTTAGTGTCAGGGTCAGGTCTACATTTAGGGTTAGAGTTAGGGTCAGGCTCACAGTCAGGGTCAGGTTGTTGTTCAGGTCAGGGTCAGGGTTACTGTTAGGGTCAGGGTTAGGTTTATGGTCATGGTCTGGGTCAGGGTCAGGGTGAAGTTTAGCGCCAGTGACAGGTTTAGGGTCAGGTTCAGGTATTGGTTTAAAGTCCACATTCAAGTCAGGGACAGGATTATGTAGTGGTCAGTGTTAGTGTCATGGTTAGGATTAGGGTCAGGGTCAGGGTCAGGTGAAGGTCAGGGACAGGGTCAGGTTTAGGGTCAGGCTTTGTTTTAGGTTCAATGTTCGGTTCAGTGTCACAGTTAGGTTTTGGCGGTAGGGTTTGGGATTGGGGTTAGGGTTAGAGTTAGAAGTAGGGTTAGGGGTAGGGTTAGGGTTAGACAGCGTAAGGTCAAGGTTAGGGTTTGGTTTACGGTAGGCGTTAGTGTTAGGGTCACCGTCAGCGTTAGGTTTAGGTTCAGGGTCCGTATTAGGGTCATGGTTAGAGTTACCTTTAGGTTTAGGGTTAGAGTCAGGCTCACAGTCACGGTCTAAGTTAGGGTTAGGGTAAAGGTTAGGTCAGCGTCAGGGTTAGGATTAGATTCAGGGTCTGTGTCATGATTAGGTTTGAGTCATGGTTACGGTAAGGTCAGATTTAAGTTAAAGTTCAGGGTCCACATCAGGGTGAGTGTCAGGCTTAGGTTTAGGTTTAGGGTTCAGGTCAGGATCACAGTCAGGGTCAGATCAGGGCTTGGGTTAGGGTTTGGTGTAGGCTCACAGTCAGTGTCAGCGTCAGGGTTAGTGGTTACTGTTTGGGTTAGCCCCGCTCCTGGGTATGGACCCATCTCTTCAAGTTCTCAGGATAAACCCTGGGCAGAAGGGTGTAGACCCTCCACCCGATCCCACTTAACCAGCCTTAAACTGGGGTGTGAACATGACTTGCCCACCAGACATCTAACCCCTCATCAGCCTGATCCTGCTTGGGGCATCTCCACCCATGATGGCATGGCCAGGTCCTCTATACACACAAAGACACAGACACTCAGAGGCGCATACACACACACACACACACACACACACACACACACACACACACACAGTGAGAGAGAGACTGCGAAGAGACCTAGGGCTACACCAGTGGATCAGAAGGTGTGGGACTCTCTGACTCTGAGCCCCCTGGTGTCACCTTTTGATTTTATTAGCTAAAGGGCCTGAGGCATTGGGGAAACCGGATATGACCTGCCAGGGAGGGGACGTGTTAGGCGGTGAGCTCTCTTCTCCGTGCATCCTCTCGGCTTCAGTACAGCAGAAGAACATGTCGCTTCCTTTAGGATGTGCCTAGAAATGAGCTGGGCAGGAGGGTTTTCTCTTTATGGGGTGCCTGGATACGTGGGTTCCAATTCTGTTGGGCTCTGTCGTCAGGGAAGTGAGGTCACCACTGCCTGGGGGCTCCTTACCAAACTTTCTGTTCCACCCGAACTCCCTGAGCCACTGGTCCCCAAGCTGCTCAAGGCTCACACTCCACTCAATGCAGTGCCCTTCTAGTGACCCCCATACAGCCTTCCCCCAGCCCTTGGGAGGCCTGGGTGCAGCTGTTGTCCCCACTGTAGGGAACAGAGCTGGGTTTAGACCAGGTTAGTGTTAGGGTTAGGGAGAAGAAAGACTTAGGGTCAGGGTTAGGTTTAGACCTCGTTGGGGTCAGGGTTAGCGAGGCTTAGGGTAGGGGTCAGGATTAGGGTTAGGTTCATGATTAGGTTTAGGGTCAGGCTCACAGTAGGGTCAGGGTTAGGGTTACGGTCAGAGTCAGGGTCAGGGTCAGTGTTAGGGTGACTGTTAGGTTTAATGTCAGGTTCAGGATGATGGTCAGATTTAGGGTCAGGTTCAAGTTTTTGTTTGGGGGCAAGGTCATGTCAGTTCAGGGTTAGGTTTAGGACAGGTTTAGTGTCATGGTAGGGTCAGGGTCAGGGTTAGGTTCATGGTTATGGTAAGGTCAGCTTTATTTTTAGGTCTGTTTTCTGAGTAGGTTCAGGATCAGGGTTAGCTTTAGGGTTACGATTCTGTTCAGGATCTCGGTTTGCGTCAGAGTTAGGTTTACAGTCTTGGTTAGGGTCAGTGTTAAGGTCAAGGCCAGGGTCAGGTTTAAGTTTAAGGTCCGACAAAGGCAAATTTCAGAGTTAGGGTTATGATCATGATCAGGGAGAGGTTCGGGATTATTGTTAAAGTGTGGTTGGGGTTAGGTAGAGGTAGGTTGAGGGTTAGGGTTAGACCGGGTTAGGGTCAGTGTCAGGGATAATGTTAGGGGTTAGTTTTAGGGTTAGGTTCAGCGTTAGGTTTCGGGTCAGGGCCCGTGTTAGTGTCAGGGAGGGTTAGGTTTAGGGTTAGAGTTAGGGTCAGGCTCACATTCAGTGTCAGGGTTATGGTTAGGGTCAGGGTCAGGGTCACTTTTAGGTTCAGGGTTAGGTTTCTGGTGTTTGCCTGAGTCAGGGTCAGGGTGAAGTCTAGGGCCAGTGTCCGGTTTACGGTCAGGATCAGGTATTGGTTTAAAACCACATTAGTGTCAACAACAGGGTTATGTAGTAGTCAGTGTTAGAGTAATGGATTGGATTAGGGTCAGGGTCCGGGTCAGGTGAAGCTCAGGGCCAGGCTCAGGTTTAGGGCCAGGCTTTGGTTTAGGGTCGATGTTTGGTTCAGTGTCACAGTTAGATTGTGGCGGTAGGGTTTGGGATTGGGGTTAGGGTTAGAGTTAGAAGTAGGGTATGGTTAGGGTTAGGGTTAGACAGCGTAAGGTCAGGGTTAGGATTTGGTTTAGGGTAGGGTCTAGTGTTAGGGTCAGGGTCTGCATGAGGTGTACGTTCAGGGTCCGTATTAGGGTCAGGGTTAGAGTTACCATTACTTTTAAGGTTATGGTAGGCTCACAGTCATGGTCAAGGTAATGGTTAAGGTCAGTGTTATGTCAGCATCAGGGTTAGGATTAGGGTCAGGGTCAGGTCAATGTTAGGTATGAGTCATGTTTACGGTAATGTCAGAGTTAGGTTTAGGTTCAAGGTCCACATCAGGGTCAGTTTCAGGCTTAGATTTAGGTTTAGGGTTCAGGTCAGGATAAAAGTCAAGGTCAGGTTCAGGGTCATGTTCATGGCTTGCTTTAGGGTTTAGGGCAGTTTCACAGTCAGTGTCAGTGTCATGGTTAGTGGTTACTGTTAGGGTTAGCCCCGCTCCTTGGTCATGGACCCATCCCTTCAGGGTCTCAGGATAAACCCTGGGCAGAAGGGTGTAGACCCTACACCCGATCCCTCTTAACCAGACTAAACTGGGGTGTGAACATGACTTGCCCACCAGACACCTAAACCATCATCAGCCTGATCCTTCTTGGGGCATCGCCACTCATGATGGCATGGTCAGGTCCTCTTTTACACACAGACACACAGACACCCAGAGGCACACACGCACACACACACACACACACACACACACACACACACACACTCACAGAGACTTGGAGGAGACCTAGGGCTACACCCGTGTTGATCAGAAGGTGTGGGACTCTATGACTCTGAGCCCCCTCGTGTCACCTTTTGAGTTTATTAGCCAAAGGCCCTGAGGCGTTGGGGAAACCTGATATGACCTGCCAGGGAGGGGACGTGTCTGGCAGGCGAGCTCTCTTCTCCCTGCATCCTCTCGGCTTCAGTACAGCAGAAGAACATATCGCTTCCTTTAGGATGTGCCTAGAAATGAGCTGGGCAGGGGTGTTTTCTCTGTAATGGGTTGCCTGGATACGTGGGTTCCAATTCTGTTGGGCTCTGTCGTCAGGGAATTGAGGTCTCCACTGCCTGGGGGCCTCTTACGAATTTCCTGCTGCACCAGAGCTCCCTGAGCCGCCGATCCCCAAGCTGCTCAAGACTCACACTCCACTCAATGCAGTGCCCATCCAGTGACCCCCATACAGCCTCCCCCAAGCCCTGGGAGGCCTGGCTACAGCTGTTGTCCCAGCTGGAGGGAACAGAGCTGGGTTTAGACTAGGTTAGTGTTAGGGTTAGGGTTAAGAAAGACTTAGGGTCAGGGTTAGGGTTAGACGTCATTGGGGCCAGGGTTGGTGTAAGGCTTAGGGAAGGTTTCAGGGTTAGGTTTAGGTTCATGGTTAGGTTTAGGGTCAGGCTCACAGTAGGGTCAGGGTTAGCGTTATGGTCTGAGTCAGGGTCAGGGTCAGTGTTAGGGTGAAGTTAAGGTTTAGGGTCAGGTTCAGGGTCATGGTCAGATTTAGATTCAGGTTCAAGTTTAGGTTTCGTGGCAAGGTTCATGTCAGGGTCAGGGTTAGGTTTGGGACAGGTTTAGTGTCAGTGTTAGGGTCCGGGTCTGGGTTAGGTTCATGGTTATGGTAAGGTCAGCTTTATGTTTAGGTGCTGTTTTATGCGTAGGTTCAGGATAAGGGTTAGGTTTTGGGTTACGATTCTGTTCAGGATCATGGATTGGGTCAGAGTTAGGTTTACAGTCAGGGTTAGGGTCAGTTTTAAGGTCAAGTCCAAGGTCAGGTTTAAGGTTAAGGTCTGACATAGGCAAAGTTCAGAGTTAGGGTTATGATCAGGGTCAGGGAGAGGGTCAGGATTATTGTTAACGTGGGGTTAGGGTTAGAGGTAGGTTGAGGGTTAGGGTTAGACCGGGTTAGGGTCAGTGTCAGCGATAATGTTAGGGGTTAGATTTAGGGTTAAGTTCAGCGTTAGGTTTTGGGTCAGGGCCCGTGTTAGTGTCAGGGTCAGGGTTACGTTTAGGGTTAGAGTTAGAGTCAGGCTCACATTCAGTGTCAGGGTTAGTGATAGGGTCAGGGTCAGGGTCACTTTTAGGGTCAGGGTTAGGTTTATGGTCTTTGCCTGGGTCAGGTCAGGGTGAAGGCTTGGGCCAGTGTCAGGGTTACAGTCAGGATCAGGTATTGGTTTAAAGTCCACTTTCGGGTCAGCGACAGGGTTATTTAGTGGTCAGTGTTAGGGTCATGGTTAGGTTTAGGCTCAGGGCCAGGGTCACGTATAGGGTCAGAGTCTGGTATAGGCAAAGTTCAGGGTTAGGGTTATGATCATAGTCAGGTATAGGGTCAGGGTTATTGTTAAAGTTAGGGTTAGTGTTAGGGTTAGCGTTTGGTTGACGTTAAGGGTTAGATCTTGTTAGGATCAGGGTCCGTGGTAGGGTTAGTGGTTAGTGTTAGGGTTGGGTTCAGCGATAGGATTCGGGGGAGGGCTCGTGTTAGTGTCAGGGTCAGGGTTACATTTAGGGTTAGTGTTAGGGTCAGGCTCACAGTCAGGGTCAGGTTTGTTGTACAGGTCAGGGTCGGGGTCACTGTAAGGGTCAGGGTTAGGTTTATGGTCATGGTCTGGGTCAGGGTCAGGGTGAAGTTTAGCGCCAGTATCATGTTTAGGGTCAGGTATAGGTATTGGTTTAAAGTCCACATTCGGGTCAGGGACAGGATTATGTAGTGGTCAGTGTTAGTGTCATGGTTAGGATTAGGGTCAGGGTCTGGGTCACGTGAAGGTCAGGGACAGGGTCAGGTTTAGGGTCAGGCTTTGGTTTAGGGTCAATGTTCGGTTCAGTGTCACAGTTAGGTTTTGGCGGTAGGGTTTGCTATTGGGGTTAGCGTTAGAGTTAGAAGTAGGCTTATGCTTAGGGTTAGGGTTAAACAGCGTAAGGTGAGGGTTAGGGTTTGGTTTAGGGTAGGGGTTAGTGTTAGGGTCAGGGTCAGTGTTAGGTTTAGGTTCCTGGTCCGTATTAGGGTCATGGTTAGAGTTTCCTTTAGGTTTTGGGTAAGGGTCAGGCTCACAGTCACGGTCATGGGTAGGGTTAGGGTCAGGGTTAGGTCAGCGTCAGGGTTAGTATTAGGGTCAGGATCAGGGTCATGGTTATATATGAGTCTTGGTTACAGTAATATCAGCGTTAGGTTTCAGTTCAGGGACCAATTCAGGGTCACTGTCAGGCTTAGGTTTAGGTTTAGGGTTCAGGTCAGAATCACAGACAGGGTCAGGGTCAGGGTTATTGGTTACTTTTGGGGTTAGACCCGCTCCTGTTTATGGACCCTACCCTTCAGGGTCTCAGGATAAACCCTGGGCGGACGGGTGTAGACCCTCCACCCAACCCACTTAACCAGCCTTAAACTAGGGTAAGATCATGAGTTGCCCACCAGACATCTAACCCCTCATCAGCCTGATCATGCCTGGGGCATCTCCACCCACGATGGCATGGCCAGCTCTTCTTTACACACACCGTCACAAACACCCAGAGGCACACACGCACATACACACACACACACACACACACACACACACACACAGAGACGGGGAGGAGAACTAGGGCTACATCCGTGGATCAGAAGGTGTGGGACTCTCTGACTCTGAGCTCCCTTGTGTCACCTTTTGATTTTATTAGCTAAAGGGCCTGAGGCACTGGGGAAACCTGACATGACCTGCCAGGGAGGGGACGTGTCTGGCGGCTAGCTCTCTTCTCCCTGCATCCTGCGGTTTCAGTACAGCAGAAGAACATGTCGCTTCCTTTAGGATGTGCCTAGAAATGAGCTGGGCAGGGGGATTTTCTCTGTAAAGGGGTGCCTGGATACATGGGTTCCTATTCCGTTGGGCTCTGTCATCAGGGAAGCCAAATCACCACGTCCTGGGCGCTCCTTACCTACCTTCCTGCTCCACCAGAGCTCCTTGAGTCCCCGGGCCCTGCGCTGCTCAAGGCTCACACTCCACACAATGCAGTGCCCATACAGTGACCCCCATACAGCCTCCCCCAACCCTGAGAGGCCTGGGTGCAGCTGTTGTCCCCGCTGGAGGGAACAGAGCTGGGTTTATATCAGGTTAGTGTTAGGATTAGGCTTAGAAAGCCTTAGGGTCAGGGTTAGGGTTAGACGTCGTTGGGGTCAGGGCTAGCATAAGGCTTAGTTTAGGGGTCAGGGTTAGGGTTAGGTTCATGGTTAGGTTTAGGGTCAGGCTCACAGTAGGGTCAGGGTTAGCGTTATGGTCACAGTCAGGGTCAGGCTCAGTGTTAGGGTGACCGTTAGGTTTAGGGTCAGGTTCAGGGTCATGGTCAGATTTAGGGTCAGGTTCAAGTTTTTATTTGGGGGCAAGATTCATGTCAGGGTCAGGGATAGATTTGGGACAGTTTTAGTGTCAGGGTTAGGGTCAGAGTCAGGGTTAGGTTCATGGTCAGCTTTATGTTTAGGTTCTGTTTTATGAGTAGGTTCTGGATCAGGCTTAGTTTTAGGGTTACGATTCTGTTCAGGATCACGGATTGGGTCAGAGTTAGGGTTATGATATGGGTCAGGGAGAGGGTCAGGATTATTGTTAAAGTGGGGTTAGGGTTAGGGTTAGAGGTAAGTTGAGGGTTAGGGTTAGACCGGGTTAGGATCAGTGTCAGTGACAATGTTAGGTTGGTAGTTTTAGGGTTAGGTTCAGCGTTAGGTTTCGGGTCAGGGCCTATGTTAGTGTCAGGGTCAGGGTTACATTTAGGGTTAGAGTTAGGGTCAGGCTCACATTCAGTATCAGGGTTAGTGTTAGGGTCAGGGTCAGGGTCAGTCTTAGGGTCAGGGTTAGGTTTATGGTCTTTGACAGGATCAGGGTCAAGGTGAAGTCTAGGGCCAGGGTCAGTTTCCGGTTAGGACAAGATATTGGTTTAAAGTCCACATTCGGGTCAGCGACAGGGTTATGTAGTGGTCAGTGTTAGGGTCATGGTTAGGTTTAGGCTCAGGGCCAGGGTCAGGTTTAGGGTCAGGGTCTGGTATAGGCAAAGTTCAGGGTTAGGCTTATGATCATAGTCAGGTATAGAGTCAGGGTTATTGTTAAAGTTTAGAGTTTGTGTTAGGGTTAGCGTTTGGTTGATGGTTAGGGTTAGAACTTGTTAAGATCAGGGTCCGTGGTAGGTTTAGGGGTTAGTGTTAGGGTTAGGTCAGCGATAGGATTCGGGGGAGGGCCCGTGTTAGTGTCAGGGTCAGGTCTACATTTAGGGTTAGAGTTAGGGTCAGGCTCACAGTCAGGGTCAGGTTGTTGTTCAGGTCAGGGTCAGGGTTACTGTTAGGGTCAGGGTTAGGTTTATGGTCATGGTCTGGGTCAGGGTCAGGGTGAAGTTTAGCGCCAGTGACAGGTTTAGGGTCAGGTTCAGGTATTGGTTTAAAGTCCACATTCAAGTCAGGGACAGGATTATGTAGTGGTCAGTGTTAGTGTCATGGTTAGGATTAGGGTCAGGGTCAGGGTCAGGTGAAGGTCAGGGACAGGGTCAGGTTTAGGGTCAGGCTTTGTTTTAGGTTCAATGTTCGGTTCAGTGTCACAGTTAGGTTTTGGCGGTAGGGTTTGGGATTGGGGTTAGGGTTAGAGTTAGAAGTAGGGTTAGGGGTAGGGTTAGGGTTAGACAGCGTAAGGTCAAGGTTAGGGTTTGGTTTACGGTAGGCGTTAGTGTTAGGGTCACCGTCAGCGTTAGGTTTAGGTTCAGGGTCCGTATTAGGGTCATGGTTAGAGTTACCTTTAGGTTTAGGGTTAGAGTCAGGCTCACAGTCACGGTCTAAGTTAGGGTTAGGGTAAAGGTTAGGTCAGCGTCAGGGTTAGGATTAGAGTCAGGGTCTGTGTCATGATTAGGTTTGAGTCATGGTTACGGTAAGGTCAGATTTAAGTTAAAGTTCAGGGTCCACATCAGGGTGAGTGTCAGGCTTAGGTTTAGGTTTAGGGTTCAGGTCAGGATCACAGTCAGGGTCAGATCAGGGCTTGGGGTAGGGTTTGGTGTAGGCTCACAGTCAGTGTCAGCGTCAGGGTTAGTGGTTACTGTTTGGGTTAGCCCCGCTCCTGGGTATGGACCCATCTCTTCAAGTTCTCAGGATAAACCCTGGGCAGAAGGGTGTAGACCCTCCACCCGATCCCACTTAACCAGCCTTAAACTGGGGTGTGAACATGACTTGCCCACCAGACATCTAACCCCTCATCAGCCTGATCCTGCTTGTGGCATCTCCACCCATGATGGCATGGCCAGGTCCTCTATACACACAAAGACACAGACACTCAGAGGCGCATACACACACACACACACACACACACACACACACACACACACACACAGTGAGAGAGAGACTGCGAAGAGACCTAGGGCTACACCAGTGGATCAGAAGGTGTGGGACTCTCTGACTCTGAGCCCCCTGGTGTCACCTTTTGATTTTATTAGCTAAAGGGCCTGAGGCATTGGGGAAACCTGATATGACCTGCCAGGGAGGGGACGTGTCAGGCGGTGAGCTCTCTTCTCCGTGCATCCTCTCGGCTTCAGTACAGCAGAAGAACATGTCGCTTCCTTTAGGATGTGCCTAGAAATGAGCTGGGCAGGAGGGTTTTCTCTTTATGGGGTGCCTGGATACGTGGGTTCCAATTCTGTTGGGCTCTGTCGTCAGGGAAGTGAGGTCACCACTGCCTGGGGGCTCCTTACCAAACTTTCTGCTCCACCTGAACTCCCTGAGCCGCTGGTCCCCAAGCTGCTCAAGGCTCACACTCCACTCAATGCAGTGCCCTTCTAGTGACCCCCATACAGCCTTCCCCCAGCCCTTGGGAGGCCTGGGTGCAGCTGTTGTCCCCACTGTAGGGAACAGAGCTGGGTTTAGACCAGGTTAGTGTTAGGGTTAGGGAGAAGAAAGACTTAGGGTCAGGGTTAGGTTTAGACCTCGTTGGGGTCAGGGTTAGCGAGGCTTAGGGTAGGGGTCAGGATTAGGGTTAGGTTCATGGTTAGGTTTAGGGTCAGGCTCACAGTAGGGTCAGGATTAGGGTTACGGTCAGAGTCAGGGTCAGGGTCAGTGTTAGGGTGACTGTTAGGTTTAATGTCAGGTTCAGGATGATGGTCAGATTTAGGGTCAGGTTCAAGTTTTTGTTTGGGGGCAAGGTCATGTCAGTTCAGGGTTAGGTTTAGGACAGGTTTAGTGTCATGGTAGGGTCAGGGTTAGGTTCATGGTTATGGTAAGGTCAGCTTTATTTTTAGGTTCTGTTTTCTGAGTAGGTTCAGGATCAGGGTTAGCTTTAGGGTTACGATTCTGTTCAGGATCTCGGTTTGCGTCAGAGTTAGGTTTACAGTCTGGGTTAGGGTCAGTCTTAAGGTCAAGGCCAGGGTCAGGTTTAAGTTTAAGGTCCGACAAAGGCAAATTTCAGAGTTAGGGTTATGATCATGGTCAGGGAGATGTTCGGGATTATTGTTAAAGTGTGGTTGGGGTTAGGTAGAGGTAGGTTGAGGGTTAGGGTTAGACCGGGTTAGGGTCAGTGTCAGGGATAATGTTAGGGGTTAGTTTTAGGGTTAGATTCAGCGTTATGTTTCGGGTCAGGGCCCGTGTTAGTGTCAGGGAGGGTTAAGTTTAGGGTTAGAGTTAGGGTCAGGGTCACTTTTATGTTCAGGGTTAGGTTTCTGGTGTTTGCCTGAGTCAGGGTCAGGGTGAAGTCTAGGGCCAGTGTCCGGTTTACGGTCAGGATCAGGTATTGGTTTAAAGTCCACATTAGTGTCAACAACAGGGTTATGTAGTAGTCAGTGTTAGAGTAATGGATTGGATTAGGGTCAAGGTCCGGGTCAGGTGAAGCTCAGGGCCAGGCTCAGGTTTAGGGCCAGGCTTTGGTTTAGGGTCGATGTTTGGTTCAGTGTCACAGTTAGATTGTGGTGGTAGGGTTTGGGATTGGGGTTAGGGTTAGAGTTAGAAGTAGGGTATGGTTAGGGTTAGGGTTAGACAGCGTAAGGTCAGGGTTAGGATTTGGTTTAGGGTAGGGTCTAGTGTTAGGGTCAGGGTCTGCATGAGGTGTACGTTCAGGGTCCGTATTAGGGTCAGGGTTAGAGTTACCATTACTTTTAAGGTTATGGTAGGCTCACAGTCATGGTCAAGGTAATGGTTAAGGTCAGTGTTATGTCAGCATCAGGGTTAGGATTAGGGTCAGGGTCAGGTCAATGTTAGGTATGAGTCATGTTTACGGTAATGTCAGAGTTAGGTTTAGGTTCAAGGTCCACATCAGGGTCAGTTTCAGGCTTAGATTTAGGTTTAGGGTTCAGGTCAGGATAAAAGTCAAGGTCAGGTTCAGGGTCATGTTCATGGCTTGCTTTAGGGTTTAGGGCAGTTTCACAGTCAGTGTCAGTGTCATGGTTAGTGGTTACTGTTAGGGTTAGCCCCGCTCCTTGGTCATGGACCCATCCCTTCAGGGTCTCAGGATAAACCCTGGGCAGAAGGGTGTAGACCCTACACCCGATCCCTCTTAACCAGACTAAACTGGGGTGTGAACATGACTTGCCCACCAGACACCTAAACCATCATCAGCCTGATCCTTCTTGGGGCATCGCCACTCATGATGGCATGGTCAGGTCCTCTTTTACACACAGACACACAGACACCCAGAGGCACACACGCACACACACACACACACACACACACACACACACACACTCACAGAGACTTGGAGGAGACCTAGGGCTACACCCGTGTTGATCAGAAGGTGTGGGACTCTATGACTCTGAGCCCCCTCGTGTCACCTTTTGAGTTTATTAGCCAAAGGCCCTGAGGCGTTGGGGAAACCTGATATGACCTGCCAGGGAGGGGACGTGTCTGGCAGGCGAGCTCTCTTCTCCCTGCATCCTCTCGGCTTCAGTACAGCAGAAGAACATATCGCTTCCTTTAGGATGTGCCTAGAAATGAGCTGGGCAGGGGTGTTTTCTCTGTAATGGGTTGCCTGGATACGTGGGTTCCAATTCTGTTGGGCTCTGTCGTCAGGGAATTGAGGTCTCCACTGCCTGGGGGCCTCTTACGAATTTCCTGCTGCACCAGAGCTCCCTGAGCCGCCGATCCCCAAGCTGCTCAAGACTCACACTCCACTCAATGCAGTGCCCATCCAGTGACCCCCATACAGCCTCCCCCAAGCCCTGGGAGGCCTGGCTGCAGCTGTTGTCCCAGCTGGAGGGAACAGAGCTGGGTTTAGACTAGGTTAGTGTTAGGGTTAGGGTTAAGAAAGACTTAGGGTCAGGGTTAGGGTTAGACGTCATTGGGACCAGGGTTGGTGTAAGGCTTAGGGAAAGTTTCAGGGTTAGGTTTAGGTTCATGGTTAGGTTTAGTGTCAGGCTCACAGTAGGGTCAGGGTTAGCGTTATGGTCTGAGTCAGGGTCAGGGTCAGTGTTAGGGTGAAGTTAAGGTTTAGGGTCAGGTTCAGGGTCATGGTCAGATTTAGATTCAGGTTCAAGTTTAGGTTTCGTGGCAAGGTTCATGTCAGGGTCAGGGTTAGGTTTGGGACAGGTTTAGTGTCAGTGTTAGGGTCCGGGTCTGGGTTAGGTTCATGGTTATGGTAAGGTCAGCTTTATGTTTAGGTTCTGTTTTATGCGTAGGTTCAGGATAAGGGTTAGGTTTTGGGTTACGATTCTGTTCAGGATCATGGATTGGGTGAGAGTTAGGTTTACAGTCAGGGTTAGGGTCAGTTTTAAGGTCAAGTCCAAGGTCAGGTTTAAGGTTAAGGTCTGACATAGGCAAAGTTCAGAGTTAGGGTTATGATCAGGGTCAGGGAGAGGGTCAGGATTATTGTTAACGTGGGGTTAGGGTTAGAGGTAGGTTGAGGGTTAGGGTTAGACCGGGTTAGGGTCAGTGTCAGCGATAATGTTAGGGGTTAGATTTAGGGTTAAGTTCAGCGTTAGGTTTTGGGTCAGGGCCCGTGTTAGTGTCAGGGTCAGGGTTACGTTTAGGGTTAGAGTTAGAGTCAGGCTCACATTCAGTGTCAGGGTTAGTGATAGGGTCAGGGTCAGGGTCACTTTTAGGGTCAGGGTTAGGTTTATGGTCTTTGCCTGGGTCAGGTCAGGGTGAAGGCTTGGGCCAGTGTCAGGGTTACAGTCAGGATCAGGTATTGGTTTAAAGTCCACTTTCGGGTCAGCGACAGGGTTATTTAGTGGTCAGTGTTAGGGTCATGGTTAGGTTTAGGCTCAGGGCCAGGGTCACGTATAGGGTCAGAGTCTGGTATAGGCAAAGTTCAGGGTTAGGGATATGATCATAGTCAGGTATAGGGTCAGGGTTATTGTTAAAGTTAGGGTTAGTGTTAGGGTTAGCGTTTGGTTGACGTTAAGGGTTAGATCTTGTTAGGATCAGGGTCCGTGGTAGGGTTAGTGGTTAGTGTTAGGGTTGGGTTCAGCGATAGGATTCGGGGGAGGGCTCGTGTTAGTGTCAGGGTCAGGGTTACATTTAGGGTTAGTGTTAGGGTCAGGCTCACAGTCAGGGTCAGGTTTGTTGTTCAGGTCAGGGTCGGGGTCACTGTAAGGGTCAGGGTTAGGTTTATGGTCATGGTCTGGGTCAGGGTCAGGGTGAAGTTTAGCGCCAGTGTCATGTTTAGGGTCAGGTATAGGTATTGGTTTAAAGTCCACATTCGGGTCAGGGACAGGATTATGTAGTGGTCAGTGTTAGTGTCATGGTTAGGATTAGGGTCAGGGTCTGGGTCAGGTGAAGGTCAGGGACAGGGTCAGGTTTAGGGTCAGGCTTTGGTTTAGGGTCAATGTTCGGTTCAGTGTCACAGTTAGGTTTTGGCGGTAGGGTTTGCTATTGGGGTTAGTGTTAGAGTTAGAAGTAGGCTTATGCTTAGGGTTAGGGTTAAACAGCGTAAGGTCAGGGTTAGGGTTTGGTTTAGGGTAGGGGTTAGTGTTAGGGTCAGGGTCAGTGTTAGGTTTAGGTTCCTGGTCCGTATTAGGGTCATGGTTAGAGTTTCCTTTAGGTTTAGGGTAAGGGTCAGGCTCACAGTCACGGTCCTGGGTAGGGTTAGGGTCAGGGTTAGGTCAGCGTCAGGGTTAGTATTAGGGTCAGGATCAGGGTCATGGTTATATATGAGTCTTGGTTACAGTAATATCAGCGTTAGGTTTCAGTTCAGGGACCAATTCAGGGTCAGTGTCAGGCTTAGGTTTAGGTTTAGGGTTCAGGTCAGAATCACAGACAGGGTCAGGGTCAGGGTTATTGGTTACTTTTGGGGTTAGACCCGCTCCTGTTTATGGACCCTACCCTTCAGGGTCTCAGGATAAACCCTGGGCGGACGGGTGTAGACCCTCCACCCAACCCACTTAACCAGCCTTAAACTAGGGTAAGATCATGAGTTGCCCACCAGACATCTAACCCCTCATCAGCCTGATCATGCCTGGGGCATCTCCACCCACGATGGCATGGCCAGCTCTTCTTTACACACACCGACACAAACACCCAGAGGCACACACGCACATACACACACACACACACACACACACACACACACACACACACACACAGAGACGGGGAGGAGAACTAGGGCTACATCCGTGGATCAGAAGGTGTGGGACTCTCTGACTCTGAGCTCCCTGGTGTCACCTTTTGATTTTATTAGCTAAAGGGCCTGAGGCACTGGGGAAACCTGACATGACCTGCCAGGGAGGGGACGTGTCTGGCGGCTAGCTCTCTTCTCCCTGCATCCTCTCGGTTTCAGTACAGCAGAAGAACATGTCGCTTCCTTTAGGATGTGCCTAGAAATGAGCTGGGCAGGGGGATTTTCTCTGTAAAGGGGTGCCTGGATACATGGGTTCCTATTCCGTTGGGCTCTGTCGTCAGGGAAGCCAAATCACCACGTCCTGGGCGCTCCTTACCGACCTTCCTGCTCCACCAGTGCTCCCTGAGTCCCCGGGCCCTGAGCTGCTCAAGGCTCACACTCCACACAATGCAGTGCCCATACAGTGACCCCCATACAGCCTCCCCCCAACCCTGAGAGGCCTGGGTGCAGCTGTTGTCCCCGCTGGAGGGAACAGAGCTGGGTTTATATCAGGTTAGTGTTAGGATTAGGCTTAGAAAGCCTTAGGGTCAGGGTTAGGGTTAGACGTCGTTGGGGTCAGGGCTAGCATAAGGCTTAGTTTAGGGGTCAGGGTTAGGGTTAGGTTCATGGTTAGGTTTAGGGTCAGGCTCACAGTAGGGTCAGGGTTAGCGTTATGGTCACAGTCAGGGTCAGGCTCAGTGTTAGGGTGACGGTTAGGTTTAGGGTCAGGTTCAGGGTCATGGTCAGATTTAGGGTCAGGTTCAAGTTTTTGTTCGGGGGCAAGATTCATGTCAGGGTCAGGGATAGATTTGGGACAGTTTTAGTGTCAGGGTTAGGGTCAGAGTCAGGGTTAGGTTCATGGTCAGCTTTATGTTTAGGTTCTGTTTTATGAGTAGGCTCTGGATCAGGCTTAGTTTTAGGGTTACGATTCTGTTCAGGATCACGGATTGGGTCAGAGTTAGGGTTATGATATGGGTCAGGGAGAGGGTCAGGATTATTGTTAAAGTGGGGTTAGGGTTAGGGTTAGAGGTAAGTTGAGGGTTAGGGTTAGACCGGGTTAGGATCAGTGTCAGGGACAATGTTAGGTTGGTAGTTTTAGGGTTAGGTTCAGCGTTAGGTTTCGGGTCAGGGCCTATGTTAGTGTCAGGGTCAGGGTTACATTTAGGGTTAGAGTTAGGGTCAGGCTCACATTCAGTATCAGGGTTAGTGTTAGGGTCAGGGTCAGGGTCAGTCTTAGGGTCAGGGTTAGGTTTATGGTCTTTGACAGGATCAGGGTCGAGGTGAAGTCTAGGGCCAGGGTCAGTTTCCGGTTAGGACAAGATATTGGTTTAAAGTCCACATTCGGGTCAGCGACAGGGTTATGTAGTGGTAAGTGTTAGGGTCATGGTTAGATTTAGGCTCAGGGCCAGGGTCAGGTTTAGGGTCAGGGTCTGGTATAGGCAAATTTCAGGGTTAGGCTTATGATCATAGTCAGGTATAGAGTCAGGGTTATTGTTAAAGTTTAGGGTTTGTGTTAGGGTTAGCGTTTGGTTGATGGTTAGGGTTAGAACTTGTTAAGATCAGGGTCCGTGGTAGGTTTAGGGGTTAGTGTTAGGGTTAGGTCAGCGATAGGATTCGGGGGAGGGCCCGTGTTAGTGTCAGGGTCAGGTCTACATTTAGGGTTAGAGTTAGGGTCAGGCTCACAGTCAGGGTCAGGTTGTTGTTCAGGTCAGGGTCAGGGTTACTGTTAGGGTCAGGGTTAGGTTTATGGTCATGGTCTGGGTCAGGGTCAGGGTGAAGTTTAGCGCCAGTGACAGGTTTAGGGTCAGGTTCAGGTATTGGTTTAAAGTCCACATTCAAGTCAGGGACAGGATTATGTAGTGGTCAGTGTTAGTGTCATGGTTAGGATTAGGGTCAGGGTCAGGGTCAGGTGAAGGTCAGGGACTGGGTCAAGTATAGCGTCAGGCTTTGGTGTAGGTTCAATGTTCGGTTCAGTGTCACAGTTAGGTTTTGGCGGTAGGGTTTGGGATTGGGGTTAGGGTTAGAGTTAGAAGTAGGGTTAGGGGTAGGGTTAGGGTTAGACAGCGTAAGGTCAAGGTTAGGGTTTGGTTTACGGTAGGGGTTAGTGTTAGGGTCACCGTCAGCGTTAGGTTTAGGTTCAGGGTCCGTATTAGGGTCATGGTTAGAGTTACCTTTAGGTTTAGGGTTAGAGTCAGGCTCACAGTCACGGTCTAAGTTAGGGTTAGGGTAAGGGTTAGGTCAGCGTCAGGGTTAGGATTAGGGTCAGGGTCTGTGTCATGATTAGGTTTGAGTCATGGTCACGGTAAGGTCAGATTTAAGTTAAAGTTCAGGGTCCACATCAGGGTGAGTGTCAGGCTTAGGTTTAGGTTTAGGGTTCAGGTCAGGATCACAGTCAGGGTCAGATCAGGGCTTGGGTTAGGGTTTGGTGTAGGCTCACAGTCAGTGTCAGCGTCAGGGTTAGTGGTTACTGTTTGGGTTAGCCCCGCTCCTGGGTATGGACCCATCTCTTCAAGGTCTCAGGATAAACCCTGGGCAGAAGGGTGTAGACCCTCCACCCGATCCCACTTAACCAGCCTTAAACTGGGGTGTGAACATGACTTGCCCACCAGACATCTAACCCCTCATCAGCCTGATCCTGCTTGGGGCATCTCCACCCATGATGGCATGGCCAGGTCCTCTATACACACAAAGACACAGACACTCAGAGGCGCATACACACACACACACACACACACACACACACACACACACACACACAGTGAGAGAGAGACTGCGAAGAGACCAAGGGCTACACCAGTGGATCAGAAGGTGTGGGACTCTCTGACTCTGAGCCCCCTGGTGTCACCTTTTGATTTTATTAGCTAAAGGGCCTGAGGCATTGGGGAAACCTGATATGACCTGCCAGGGAGGGGACGTGTCAGGCGGTGACCTCTCTTCTCCGTGCATCCTCTCGGCTTCAGTACAGCAGAAGAACATGTCGCTTCCTTTAGGATGTGCCTAGAAATGAGCTGGGCAGGAGGGTTTTCTCTTTATAGGGTGCCTGGATACGTGGGTTCCAATTCTGTTGGGCTCTGTCGTCAGGGAAGTGAGGTCACCACTGCCTGGGGGCTCCTTACCAAACTTTCTGTTCCACCCGAACTCCCTGAGCCACTGGTCCCCAAGCTGCTCAAGGCTCACACTCCACTCAATGCAGTGCCCTTCTAGTGACCCCCATACAGCCTTCCCCCAGCCCTTGGGAGGCCTGGGTGCAGCTGTTGTCCCCACTGTAGGGAACAGAGCTGGGTTTAGACCAGGTTAGTGTTAGGGTTAGGGAGAAGAAAGACTTAGGGTCAGGGTTAGGTTTAGACCTCGTTGGGGTCAGGGTTAGCGAGGCTTAGGGTAGGGGTCAGGATTAGGGTTAGGTTCATGGTTAGGTTTAGGGTCAGGCTCACAGTAGGGTCAGGGTTAGGGTTACGGTCAGAGTCAGGGTCAGGGTCAGTGTTAGGGTGACTGTTAGGTTTAATGTCAGGTTCAGGATGATGGTCAGATTTAGGGTCAGGTTCAAGTTTTTGTTTGGGGGCAAGGTCATGTCAGTTCAGGGTTAGGTTTAGGACAGGTTTAGTGTCATGGTAGGGTCAGGGTTAGGTTCATGGTTATGGTAAGGTCAGCTTTATTTTTAGGTTCTGTTTTCTGAGTAGGTTCAGGATCAGGGTTAGCTTTAGGGTTACGATTCTGTTCAGGATCTCGGTTTGCGTCAGAGTTAGGTTTACAGTCTGGGTTAGGGTCAGTCTTAAGGTCAAGGCCAGGGTCAGGTTTAAGTTTAAGGTCCGACAAAGGCAAATTTCAGAGTTAGGGTTATGATCATGGTCAGGGAGATGTTCAGGATTATTGTTAAAGTGTGGTTGGGGTTAGGTAGAGGTAGGTTGAGGGTTAGGGTTAGACCGGGTTAGGGTCAGTGTCAGGGATAATGTTAGGGGTTAGTTTTAGGGTTAGATTCAGCGTTATGTTTCGGGTCAGGGCCCGTGTTAGTGTCAGGGAGGGTTAAGTTTAGGGTTAGAGTTAGGGTCAGGGTCACTTTTATGTTCAGGGTTAGGTTTCTGGTGTTTGCCTGAGTCAGGGTCAGGGTGAAGTCTAGGGCCAGTGTCCGGTTTACGGTCAGGATCAGGTATTGGTTTAAAGTCCACATTAGTGTCAACAACAGGGTTATGTAGTAGTCAGTGTTAGAGTAATGGATTGGATTAGGGTCAAGGTCCGGGTCAGGTGAAGCTCAGGGCCAGGCTCAGGTTTAGGGCCAGGCTTTGGTTTAGGGTCGATGTTTGGTTCAGTGTCACAGTTAGATTGTGGTGGTAGGGTTTGGGATTGGGGTTAGGGTTAGAGTTAGAAGTAGGGTATGGTTAGGGTTAGGGTTAGACAGCGTAAGGTCAGGGTTAGGATTTGGTTTAGGGTAGGGTCTAGTGTTAGGGTCAGGGTCTGCATGAGGTGTACGTTCAGGGTCCGTATTAGGGTCAGGGTTAGAGTTACCATTACTTTTAAGGTTATGGTAGGCTCACAGTCATGGTCAAGGTAATGGTTAAGGTCAGTGTTATGTCAGCATCAGGGTTAGGATTAGGGTCAGGGTCAGGTCAATGTTAGGTATGAGTCATGTTTACGGTAATGTCAGAGTTAGGTTTAGGTTCAAGGTCCACATCAGGGTCAGTTTCAGGCTTAGATTTAGGTTTAGGGTTCAGGTCAGGATAAAAGTCAAGGTCAGGTTCAGGGTCATGTTCATGGCTTGCTTTAGGGTTTAGGGCAGTTTCACAGTCAGTGTCAGGGTCACGGTTAGTGGTTACTGTTAGGGTTAGCCCCGCTCCTTGGTCATGGACCCATCCCTTCAGGGTCTCAAGATAAACCCTGGGCAGAAGGGTGTAGACCCTACACCCGATCCCTCTTAACCAGACTAAACTGGGGTGTGAACATGACTTGCCCACCAGACACCTAAACCATCATCAGCCTGATCCTTCTTGGGGCATCGCCACTCATGATGGCATGGTCAGGTCCTCTTTTACACACAGACACACAGACACCCAAAGGCACACACACACACACACACACACACACACACACACACACACTCACAGAGACTTGGAGGAGACCTAGGGCTACACCCGTGTTGATCAGAAGGTGTGGGACTCTATGACTCTGAGCCCCCTCGTGTCACCTTTTGAGTTTATTAGCCAAAGGCCCTGAGGCGTTGGGGAAACCTGCTATGACCTGCCAGGGAGGGGACGTGTCTGGCAGGCGAGCTCTCTTCTCCCTGCATCCTCTCGGCTTCAGTGCAGCAGAAGAACATATCGCTTCCTTTAGGATGTGCCTAGAAATGAGCTGGGCAGGGGTGTTTTCTCTGTAATGGGTTGCCTGGATACGTGGGTTCCAATTCTGTTGGGCTCTGTCGTCAGGGAATTGAGGTCTCCACTGCCTGGGGGCCTCTTACGAATTTCCTGCTGCACCAGAGCTCCCTGAGCCGCCGATCCCCAAGCTGCTCAAGACTCACACTCCACTCAATGCAGTGCCCATCCAGTGACCCCCATACAGCCTCCCCCAAGCCCTGGGAGGCCTGGCTGCAGCTGTTGTCCCAGCTGGAGGGAACAGAGCTGGGTTTAGACTAGGTTAGTGTTAGGGTTAGGGTTAAGAAAGACTTAGGGTCAGGGTTAGGGTTAGACGTCATTGGGACCAGGGTTGGTGTAAGGCTTAGGGAAAGTTTCAGGGTTAGGTTTAGGTTCATGGTTAGGTTTAGTGTCAGGCTCACAGTAGGGTCAGGGTTAGCGTTATGGTCTGAGTCAGGGTCAGGGTCAGTGTTAGGGTGAAGTTAAGGTTTAGGGTCAGGTTCAGGGTCATGGTCAGATTTAGATTCAGGTTCAAGTTTAGGTTTCGTGGCAAGGTTCATGTCAGGGTCAGGGTTAGGTTTGGGACAGGTTTAGTGTCAGTGTTAGGGTCCGGGTCTGGGTTAGGTTCATGGTTATGGTAAGGTCAGCTTTATGTTTAGGTGCTGTTTTATGCGTAGGTTCAGGATAAGGGTTAGGTTTTGGGTTACGATTCTGTTCAGGATCATGGATTGGGTCAGAGTTAGGTTTACAGTCAGGGTTAGGGTCAGTTTTAAGGTCAAGTCCAAGGTCAGGTTTAAGGTTAAGGTCTGACATAGGCAAAGTTCAGAGTTAGGGTTATGATCAGGGTCAGGGAGAGGGTCAGGATTATTGTTAACGTGGGGTTAGGGTTAGAGGTAGGTTGAGGGTTAGGGTTAGACCGGGTTAGGGTCAGTGTCAGCGATAATGTTAGGGGTTAGATTTAGGGTTAAGTTCAGCGTTAGGTTTTGGGTCAGGGCCCGTGTTAGTGTCAGGGTCAGGGTTACGTTTAGGGTTAGAGTTAGAGTCAGGCTCACATTCAGTGTCAGGGTTAGTGATAGGGTCAGGGTCAGGGTCACTTTTAGGGTCAGGGTTAGGTTTATGGTCTTTGCCTGGGTCAGGTCAGGGTGAAGGCTTGGGCCAGTGTCAGGGTTACAGTCAGGATCAGGTATTGGTTTAAAGTCCACTTTCGGGTCAGCGACAGGGTTATTTAGTGGTCAGTGTTAGGGTCATGGTTAGGTTTAGGCTCAGGGCCAGGGTCACGTATAGGGTCAGAGTCTGGTATAGGCAAAGTTCAGGGTTAGGGTTATGATCATAGTCAGGTATAGGGTCAGGGTTATTGTTAAAGTTAGGGTTAGTGTTAGGGTTAGCGTTTGGTTGACGTTAAGGGTTAGATCTTGTTAGGATCAGGGTCCGTGGTAGGGTTAGTGGTTAGTGTTAGGGTTGGGTTCAGCGATAGGATTCGGGGGAGGGCTCGTGTTAGTGTCAGGGTCAGGGTTACATTTAGGGTTAGTGTTAGGGTCAGGCTCACAGTCAGGGTCAGGTTTGTTGTTCAGGTCAGGGTCGGGGTCACTGTAAGGGTCAGGGTTAGGTTTATGGTCATGGTCTGGGTCAGGGTCAGGGTGAAGTTTAGCGCCAGTGTCATGTTTAGGGTCAGGTATAGGTATTGGTTTAAAGTCCACATTCGGGTCAGGGACAGGATTATGTAGTGGTCAGTGTTAGTGTCATGGTTAGGATTAGGGTCAGGGTCTGGGTCAGGTGAAGGTCAGGGACAGGGTCAGGTTTAGGGTCAGGCTTTGGTTTAGGGTCAATGTTCGGTTCAGTGTCACAGTTAGGTTTTGGCGGTAGGGTTTGCTATTGGGGTTAGCGTTAGAGTTAGAAGTAGGCTTATGCTTAGGGTTAGGGTTAAACAGCGTAAGGTCAGGGTTAGGGTTTGGTTTAGGGTAGGGGTTAGTGTTAGGGTCAGGGTCAGTGTTAGGTTTAGGTTCCTGGTCCGTATTAGGGTCATGGTTAGAGTTTCCTTTAGGTTTAGGGTAAGGGTCAGGCTCACTGTCACGGTCATGGGTAGGGTTAGGGTCAGGGTTAGGTCAGCGTCAGGGTTAGTATTAGGGTCAGGATCAGGGTCATGGTTATATATGAGTCTTGGTTACAGTAATATCAGCGTTAGGTTTCAGTTCAGGGACCAATTCAGGGTCAGTGTCAGGCTTAGGTTTAGGTTTAGGGTTCAGGTCAGAATCACAGACAGGGTCAGGGTCAGGGTTATTGGTTACTTTTGGGGTTAGACCCGCTCCTGTTTATGGACCCTACCCTTCAGGGTCTCAGGATAAACCCTGGGCGGACGGGTGTAGACCCTCCACCCAACCCACTTAACCAGCCTTAAACTAGGGTAAGATCATGAGTTGCCCACCAGACATCTAACCCCTCATCAGCCTGATCATGCCTGGGGCATCTCCACCCACGATGGCATGGCCAGCTCTTCTTTACACACACCGTCACAAACACCCAGAGGCACACACGCATATACACACACACACACACACACACACACACACACACACACACAGAGACGGGGAGGAGAACTAGGGCTACATCCGTGGATCAGAAGGTGTGGGACTCTCTGACTCTGAGCTCCCTGGTGTCACCTTTTGATTTTATTAGCTAAAGGGCCTGAGGCACTGGGGAAACCTGACATGACCTGCCAGGGAGGGGACGTGTCTGGCGGCTAGCTCTCTTCTCCCTGCATCCTCTCGGTTTCAGTACAGCAGAAGAACATGTCGCTTCCTTTAGGATGTGCCTAGAAATGAGCTGGGCAGGGGGATTTTCTCTGTAAAGGGGTGCCTGGATACATGGGTTCCTATTCCGTTGGGCTCTGTCGTCAGGGAAGCCAAATCACCACGTCCTGGGCGCTCCTTACCGACCTTCCTGCTCCACCAGTGCTCCCTGAGTCCCTGGGCCCTGAGCTGCTCAAGGCTCACACTCCACACAATGCAGTGCCCATACATTGACCCCCATACAGCCTCCCCCCAACCCTGAGAGGCCTGGGTGCAGCTGTTGTCCCCGCTGGAGGGAACAGAGCTGGGTTTATATCAGGTTAGTGTTAGGATTAGGCTTAGAAAGCCTTAGGGTCAGGGTTAGGGTTAGACGTCGTTGGGGTCAGGGCTAGCATAAGGCTTAGTTTAGGGGTCAGGGTTAGGGTTAGGTTCATGGTTAGGTTTAGGGTCAGGCTCACAGTAGGGTCAGGGTTAGCGTTATGGTCACAGTCAGGGTCAGGCTCAGTGTTAGGGTGACGGTTAGGTTTAGGGTCAGGTTCAGGGTCATGGTCAGATTTAGGGTCAGGTTCAAGTTTTTGTTTGGGGGCAAGATTCATGTCAGGGTCAGGGATAGATTTGGGACAGTTTTAGTGTCAGGGTTAGGGTCAGAGTCAGGGTTAGGTTCATGGTCAGCTTTATGTTTAGGTTCTGTTTTATGAGTAGGCTCTGGATCAGGCTTAGTTTTAGGGTTACGATTCTGTTCAGGATCACGGATTGGGTCAGAGTTAGGGTTATGATATGGGTCAGGGAGAGGGTCAGGATTATTGTTAAAGTGGGGTTAGGGTTAGGGTTAGAGGTAAGTTGAGGGTTAGGGTTAGACCGGGTTAGGATCAGTGTCAGGGACAATGTTAGGTTGGTAGTTTTCGGGTTAGGTTCAGCGTTAGGTTTCGGGTCAGGGCCTATGTTAGTGTCAGGGTCAGGGTTACATTTAGGGTTAGAGTTAGGGTCAGGCTCACATTCAGTATCAGGGTTAGTGTTAGGGTCAGGGTCAGGGTCAGTCTTAGGGTCAGGGTTAGGTTTATGGTCTTTGACAGGATCAGGGTCGAGGTGAAGTCTAGGGCCAGGGTCAGTTTCCGGTTAGGACAAGATATTGGTTTAAAGTCCACATTCGGGTCAGCGACAGGGTTATGTAGTGGTCAGTGTTAGGGTCATGGTTAGGTTTAGGCTCAGGGCCAGGGTCAGGTTTAGGGTCAGGGTCTGGTATAGGCAAAGTTCAGGGTTAGGCTTATGATCATAGTCAGGTATAGAGTCAGGGTTATTGTTAAAGTTTAGGGTTTGTGTTAGGGTTAGCGTTTGGTTGATGGTTAGGGTTAGAACTTGTTAAGATCAGGGTCCGTGGTAGGTTTAGGGGTTAGTGTTAGGGATAGGTCAGCGATAGGATTCGGGGGAGGGCCCGTGTTAGTGTCAGGGTCAGGTCTACATTTAGGGTTAGAGTTAGGGTCAGGCTCACAGTCAGGGTCAGGTTGTTGTTCAGGTCAGGGTCAGGGTTACTGTTAGGGTCAGGGTTAGGTTTATGGTCATGGTCTGGGTCAGGGTCAGGGTGAAGTTTAGCGCCAGTGACAGGTTTAGGGTCAGGTTCAGGTATTGGTTTAAAGTCCACATTCAAGTCAGGGACAGGATTATGTAGTGGTCAGTGTTAGTGTCATGGTTAGGATTAGGGTCAGGGTCAGGGTCAGGTGAAGGTCAGGGACTGGGTCAAGTATAGGGTCAGGCTTTGGTGTAGGTTCAATGTTCGGTTCAGTGTCACAGTTAGGTTTTGGCGGTAGGGTTTGGGATTGGGGTTAGGGTTAGAGTTAGAAGTAGGGTTAGGGGTAGGGTTAGGGTTAGACAGCGTAAGGTCAAGGTTAGGGTTTGGTTTACGGTAGGGGTTAGTGTTAGGGTCACCGTCAGCGTTAGGTTTAGGTTCAGGGTCCGTATTAGGGTCATGGTTAGAGTTACCTTTAGGTTTAGGGTTAGAGTCAGGCTCACAGTCACGGTCTAAGTTAGGGTTAGGGTAAGGGTTAGGTCAGCGTCAGGGTTAGGATTAGAGTCAGGGTCTGTGTCATGATTAGGTTTGAGTCATGGTTACGGTAAAGTCAGATTTAAGTTAAAGTTCAGGGTCCACATCAGGGTGAGTGTCAGGCTTAGGTTTAGGTTTAGGGTTCAGGTCAGGATCACAGTCAGGGTCAGATCAGGGCTTGGGGTAGGGTTTGGTGTAGGCTCACAGTCAGTGTCAGCGTCAGGGTTAGTGGTTACTGTTTGGGTTAGCCCCGCTCCTGGGTATGGACCCATCTCTTCAAGGTCTCAAGATAAACCCTGGGCAGAAGGGTGTAGACCCTCCACCCGATCCCACTTAACCAGCCTTAAACTGGGGTGTGAACATGACTTGCCCACCAGACATCTAACCCCTCATCAGCCTGATCCTGCTTGTGGCATCTCCACCCATGATGGCATGGCCAGGTCCTCTATACACACAAAGACACAGACACTCAGAGGCGCATACACACACACACACACACACACACACACACACACACAGTGAGAGAGAGACTGCGAAGAGACCTAGGGCTACACCAGTGGATCAGAAGGTGTGGGACTCTCTGACTCTGAGCCCCCTGGTGTCACCTTTTGATTTTATTAGCTAAAGGGCCTGAGGCATTGGGGAAACCTGATATGACCTGCCAGGGAGGGGACGTGTCAGGCGGTGAGCTCTCTTCTCCGTGCATCCTCTCGGCTTCAGTACAGCAGAAGAACATGTCGCTTCCTTTAGGATGTGCCTAGAAATGAGCTGGGCAGGAGGGTTTTCTCTTTATGGGGTGCCTGGATACGTGGGTTCCAATTCTGTTGGGCTCTGTCGTCAGGGAAGTGAGGTCACCACTGCCTGGGGGCTCCTTACCAAACTTTCTGTTCCACCCGAACTCCCTGAGCCACTGGTCCCCAAGCTGCTCAAGGCTCACACTCCACTCAATGCAGTGCCCTTCTAGTGACCCCCATACAGCCTTCCCCCAGCCCTTGGGAGGCCTGGGTGCAGCTGTTGTCCCCACTGTAGGGAACAGAGCTGGGTTTAGACCAGGTTAGTGTTAGGGTTAGGGAGAAGAAAGACTTAGGGTCAGGGTTAGGTTTAGACCTCGTTGGGGTCAGGGTTAGCGAGGCTTAGGGTAGGGGTCAGGATTAGGGTTAGGTTCATGGTTAGGTTTAGGGTCAGGCTCACAGTAGGGTCAGGGTTAGGGTTACGGTCAGAGTCAGGGTCAGGGTCAGTGTTAGGGTGACTGTTAGGTTTAATGTCAGGTTCAGGATGATGGTCAGATTTAGGGTCAGGTTCAAGTTTTTGTTTGGGGGCAAGGTCATGTCAGTTCAGGGTTAGGTTTAGGACAGGTTTAGTGTCATGGTAGGGTCAGGGTCAGGGTTAGGTTCATGGTTATGGTAAGGTCAGCTTTATTTTTAGGTTCTGTTTTCTGAGTAGGTTCAGGATCAGGGTTAGCTTTAGGGTTACGATTCTGTTCAGGATCTCGGTTTGCGTCAGAGTTAGGTTTACAGTCTTGGTTAGGGTCAGTGTTAAGGTCAAGGCCAGGGTCAGGTTTAAGTATAAGGTCTGACAAAGGCAAATTTCAGAGTTAGGGTTATGATCATGATCAGGGAGAGGTTCGGGATTATTGTTAAAGTGTGGTTGGGGTTAGGTAGAGGTAGGTTGAGGGTTAGGGTTAGACCGGGTTAGGGTCAGTGTCAGGGATAATGTTAGGGGTTAGTTTTAGGGTTAGGTTCAGCGTTAGGTTTCGGGTCAGGGCCCGTGTTAGTGTCAGGGAGGGTTAGGTTTAGGGTTAGAGTTAGGGTCAGGCTCACATTCAGTGTCAGGGTTATGGTTAGGGTCAGGGTCAGGGTCACTTTTAGGTTCAGGGTTAGGTTTCTGGTGTTTGCCTGAGTCAGGGTCAGGGTGAAGTCTAGGGCCAGTGTCCGGTTTACGGTCAGGATCTGGTATTGGTTTAAAGTCCACATTAGTGTCAACAACAGGGTTATGTAGTAGTCAGTGTTAGAGTAATGGATTGGATTAGGGTCAGGGTCCGGGTCAGGTGAAGCTCAGGGCCAGGCTCAGGTTTAGGGCCAGGCTTTGGTTTAGGGTCGATGTTTGGTTCAGTGTCACAGTTAGATTGTGGTGGTAGGGTTTGGGATTGGGGTTAGGGTTAGAGTTAGAAGTAGGGTATGGTTACGGTTAGGGTTAGACAGCGTAAGGTCAGGGTTAGGATTTGGTTTAGGGTAGGGTCTAGTGTTAGGGTCAGGGTCTGCATGAGGTGTACGTTCAGGGTCCGTATTAGGGTCAGGGTTAGAGTTACCATTACTTTTAAGGTTATGGTAGGCTCACAGTCATGGTCAAGGTAATGGTTAAGGTCAGTGTTATGTCAGCATCAGGGTTAGGATTAGGGTCAGGGTCAGGTCAATGTTAGGTATGAGTCATGTTTACGGTAATGTCAGAGTTAGGTTTAGGTTCAAGGTCCACATCAGGGTCAGTTTCAGGCTTAGATTTAGGTTTAGGGTTCAGGTCAGGATAAAAGTCAAGGTCAGGTTCAGGGTCATGTTCATGGCTTGCTTTAGGGTTTAGGGCAGTTTCACAGTCAGTGTCAGGGTCACGGTTAGTGGTTAATGTTAGGGTTAGTCCCGCTCCTTGGTCATGGACCCATCCCTTCAGGGTCTCAGGATAAACCCTGGGCAGAAGGGTGTAGACCCTACACCCGATCCCTCTTAACCAGAATAAACTGGGGTGTGAACATGACTTGCCCACCAGACACCTAAACCATCATCAGCCTGATCCTTCTTGGGGCATCGCCACTCATGATGGCATGGTTAGGTGCTCTTTTACACACAGACACACAGACACCCAGAGGAACACACGCACACACACACACACACACACACACAGAGACTGGGAGGAGACCTAGGGCTACACCCGTGTTGAACAGAAGGTGTGGGACTCTATGACTCTGAGCCCCCTTGTGTCACCTTTTGAGTTTATTAGCCAAAGGCCCTGAGGCGTTGGGGAAACCTGATATGACCTGCCAGGGAGGGGACGTGTCTGGCAGGCGAGCTCTCTTCTCCCTGCATCCTCTCGGCTTCAGTACAGCAGAAGAACATATCGCTTCCTTTAGGATGTGCCTAGAAATGAGCTGGGCAGGGGTGTTTTCTCTGTAATTGGTTGCCTGGATACATGGGTTCCAATTCTGTTGGGCTCTGTCGTCAGGGAATTGATGTCTCCACTGCCTGGGGGCCTCTTACGAACTTCCTGCTGCACCAGAGCTCCCTGAGCCGCCGATCCCCATGCTGCTCAAGACTCACACTCCACTCAATGCAGTGCCCATCCAGTGACCCCCATACAGCCTCCCCCAAGCCCTGGGAGGCCTGGCTGCAGCTGTTGTCCCAGCTGGAGGGAACAGAGCTGGGTTTAGACTAGGTTAGTGTTAGGGTTAGGGTTAAGAAAGACTTAGGGTCAGGGTTAGGGTTAGACGTCATTGGGACCAGGGTTGGTGTAAGGCTTAGGGAAGGTTTCAGGGTTAGGTTTAGGTTCATGGTTAGGTTTAGGGTCAGGCTCACAGTAGGGTCAGGGTTAGCGTTATGGTCTGAGTCAGGGTCAGGGTCAGTGTTAGGGTGAAGTTAAGGTTTAGGGTCAGGTTCAGGGTCATGGTCAGATTTAGATTCAGGTTCAAGTTTAGGTTTGGTGGCAAGGTTCATGTCAGGGTCAGGGTTAGGTTTGGGACAGGTTTAGTGTCAGTGTTAGGGTCCGGGTCTGGGTTAGGTTCATGGTTATGGTAAGGTCAGCTTTATGTTTAGGTTCTGTTTTATGCGTAGGTTCAGGATCAGGGTTAGCTTTTGGGTTACGATTCTGTTCAGGATCATGGATTGGGTCAGAGTTAGGTTTACAGTCAGGGTTAGGGTCAGTTTTAAGGTCAAGGCCAGGGTCAGGTTTAAAGTTAAGGTCTGACATAGGCAAAGTTCAGAGTTAGGGTTATGATCAGGGTCAGGGAGAGGGTCAGGATTATTGTTAACGTGGGGTTAGGGTTAGAGGTAGGTTGAGGGTTAGGGTTAGACCGGGTTAGGGTCAGTGTCAGCGATAATGTTAGGGGTTAGATTTAGGGTTAGGTTCAGTGTTAGGTTTTGGGTCAGGGCCCGTGTTAGTGTCAGGGTCAGGGTTACGTTTAGGGTTAGAGTTAGAGTCAGGCTCACATTCAGTGTCAGGGTTAGTGATAGGGTCAGGGTCAGGGTCACTTTTAGGGTCAGGGTTAGGTTTATGGTCTTTACCTGGGTCAGGTCAGGGTGAAGGCTTGGGCCAGTGTCAGGTTTAGGGTCAGGATCAGGTATTGGTTTAAAGTCCACTTTCGGGTCAGCGACAGGGTTATTTAGTGGTCAGTGTTAGGTCATGGTTAGGTTTGGGCTCAGGACCAGGGTCAGGTATTTGCTCAGGGTCTGGTATAGGCAAAGTTCAGGGTTAGGGTTATGATCATAGTCAGGTATAGGGTCAGGGTTATTGTTAAAGTTTAGGTTTAATGTTACGGTTAGCGTTTGGTTGATGGTTAGGGTTAGATCTTGTTAGGATCAGGGTCCGTGGTAGGGTTAGGGGTTAGTGTTAGGGTTAGGTTCAGTGATAGGATTCGGGGTAGGGTCCGTGTTAGTGTCAGGGTCAGGTCTACATTTAGGGTTAGAGTTAGGGTCAGGTTTAGTGTCAGGTCAGGGTTGGGGTCACTGTTAGTGTCAGGGTTAGGTTTATGGTCTTGGTCTGGGTCAGGGTCAGGGTGAAGTTTAGCGCCAGTGTCCGGTTTAGGGTCAGGTTCAGGTATTGGTTTAAAGTCCACATTCTGGTATGGGACAGGATTATGTAGTGGTCAGTATAGTGTCATGGTTAGGATTAGGGCAGGGTCAGGGTCAGGTGAAGGTCATGGACATGGTCTGGTTTAGCGTCAGGCTTTGGTTTAGGGTCAATATTCTGTTCAGTGTCACAGTTAGGTTTTGGCGGTAGGGTTGGGATTTGTGTTAGGGTTAGAGTTAGAAGTAGGGTTATGTTTAGGGTTAGGGTTAGACAGCGTAAGGTCAGGGTTAGGGTTTGGTTTATGGTAGGGGTTAGTGTTAGGGTCAGGGTCAGCATTAGTTTTATGTTCAGGGTCCGTATTCGGGTCATGGTTAGAGTTACCTTTAGGTTTAGGGTTAGGGTTAGACTCACAGTTACGATCAGGGTTAGGGTTAGGTCAGTGTTAGGTCAGAGTCAGGTTTAGGATTAGGGTCAGGGTCAGGGTCATGGGTAGGTATGAGTCATGGTTACGGTAATGTCAGATTTAGGTTTAGGTTCAGGGTCCACATCATGGTCAGTTTCAGGCTTAGGTTTAGGTTTAGGTTTCAGGTCAGGATCACAGTCAGGGTCAGGGTCAGGGTCGGGTCAGGGCTTGGGTTAGCTTTTGGGGCTGGCTCACAGTCAGTGTCAGGGTCAGGGTTAGTTCTTACTGTTATTGTTAGCCCCACTCCTGGGTATGTACCCATCCGTTCCGGGTCTCAGGATAAAACCTGGGCAGAAGGGTGTAGACCCTCACCCGATCCCACTTAACCAGCCTTAAACTGGTTTGTGAACATGACTTGCCCACCAGACGTCTAACCCCCATCAGCCTGATCCTGCTTGTGGCATCTCCACCCACGATGGCATGGCCAGGTCCTCTTTACACAGAGAAACACAGACACACAGAGGCGCACACACACACACACATACACACACACACACACACACACACACACACAGGAATACTATGCAGCCATCAAAAATGAAATCTTGCCTTTTGTAATGACTTGTATGGAACTAGAGGGTATTATGCTAAGTAAAGTAAGTCAATCAGAGAAAGGCAATTATCATATGATCTGTCTGATATGAGGAATTTGAAAGGTGGGGTAGGGGGTCATGGTAGGTAGGGAGGGAAAAAATGAAACAAGATGGGATTGGGAGAGAGACAAACCATAACAGACTTAATCTCACAAAACAAACTGAGGTTTGCGGGGATGGAGGGGGTATGGAGTGGGTGGCTGGGTTATGAACATTGGGGAGGTTATGTGATACGGTGAGTTCTGTGAAATGTGTAACACAGATGAATCACAGACCTGTACCCTTGGGGCAAATAATACATTATATGTTAATTTAAGAAAATTTACCTGTGCTTTATGCAGTCTGGAGGAGGATGGGCACACATATAAACCCATATAGTGACTAGTCCACCTGACACCAATAGGACCAATCAGAGTCTCCCTGGGATTGATATGTAAATGACAGGAAGACGAGGTTCTCTCTTTAGGCGAGTGACTGGCCTTGCTGGATGGGATTCAGGAGCTGGCCATGGCCATCTTCCTGGACACTTGAAGAAGAGAAAGCAGCCATATGGAGACGAGTAAACATGAGACATGGAGAAATAGAAAACTGTTTTGCCGGTTTCCAGTCCCTGTTCTTGATTCTGAAATTTTAGTTCTGCAGCTCTTCTTTTGATTTTTTATAAAGATTTTTTTTAATTTATCTGACAGAGATCACAAGTAGGCAGAGAGGCAAGCAGAGAGAGAGGAGGAAGCAGGCTCCCTGCAGAGCAGAGAGCCCGATGTGGGGCTCGATCCCAGGACCCTGGGATCATGACCTGAGCCAAAGGCAGAGGCTTCACCCACTGAGCCACCCAGGTGCCCCATCTTCTTTTGGATTTTTATGAACTTCTGTGGTATCCATCCCTACAGGAACCTGGACATTCCTTTGTTTTTTGTTTGTTTGCTTGCTTTTCCCTTTTGGTTCCTCCAGTTTTCTTTGGATTGCTGCCACTTGCAAGCAAAGGGTCTTGTAAAAATACCACACCAAGGAAATTCACACGTCCTTAGGAGCTATTGAGTAAGTTCCTGTAGGGGAAGGACACAGTGAGATGCACATTTTAGAGTGATCATCTTAGAATAAGTTTAGAGGATGAATTGGTGTGAGGAGGGGAGGGAAAGGGGCATATTCCTGAAGATGAGATGACAGCTTGGAAGGCCGTTATGGTCATTCTGGCAAAGTATGGTGAGTGCCTGAAACAGAAGAGAAAAGGGGGCCGAGGAAAGATTAAACTTACACAAGGTGAGAAGACTAATGAGACTTTATGAAATCTGAGTTTGTGAAATCGGATATTGTTAGGCTTTTAGCACACTAACTTTGGGATCTAATCTTCAAAAATATTTAAATATCTCTGGTGGTGACAACACCATCGTCTTTCCAGTGATTAAGAACTCTGAAATCTTAATCTGGCCTGGGCTGTAGAATGTCAGCTGTGGCTTGAGCACAACAAAAAGCCGTTGAAGGGTTTTACACTGGTGGGTGGAGGGTGGTCATGGGATTCCTTTTGCATTTTTAAAATGTCATTTTTGGCTGCTGTGTAAAGAATAGATAGAGAAAAGGCAAAAATAGTAACAAATCATTCTCCAATATTTACGGAACATCTACTATGTGTCAGGTACTGTTCTAAACCCTAAAGACAGAATAGTTAACAAGAGACAAAATAAACTTGATGTCCTCTTGGAGTTTTCATTTTAGTTGTTGAGTGAGAAATGAAGCAAATAAATATACATACATATCAGGGGTTGATGTGGGGTAGGAAGGAAACTAAGCTGAGTGAGTGGACATGGGGTGTGGGGTTTAGGGGAGCAGGTTAGTATTTTCTATGGGACTGTGTCAGGGAAGTCTCCCTCATTTGAGAAAAGACTTGGAGGAAATTAAGGAACAAGCGGTTGTGCTGTTTGGAGAAGAGCATCCCATACAAAGCAAACAGTAAGCCCAAGGTGGGAGCACATCTGGTGTGTTTAAAGAATGACACGGCGACCAATAATGCTGGGCAAAAAATGAGCAAGACGGCAAGTGGTAGTGAAAGACCCTGGAGCCGCACCCAAGAATCAAACAGCACGCCTCCACTGGATGCAAATTGCAAGAGGTTTATTAGTTACACAGGCGCCTGCGGATGCTACAGCCTTTGTGAGTTGAGCGTGCCGGGCTAAGTTGGGGAGCAGATTATATAGGGCAGGGTTGGGGTGGCGGGAAGCAAGCTTACAGAAGCAGATGCATGGTTACAGGGATCTGATTGGTTAATTAGTCAGGCGTTGGGTTTAAGGCAAGGACACAGCTGTTTGTTCTGGCGGGCCTTGCCTCAGCACTCTGGAAAGTCCCAGGTACACTCTATTCCTCATTTGTCTTTTCTTTTGACAGACCGGGTGATCACGGACAATAGACATCCTGGTATGTGTTGCCATCCGGCTATGGGGACCATCAAGCCTTCAGCAAGGGGAGAGGGGGTGCTGTGGGGACATCAGGTTACTTAAACAAGCCTTTAGCAAGGGGAGAGGGGCCTTTCAGTAGGAGGTAGGTAAGGAAGGTAGTGGGGTCAGATCACATAAAGTATTCAAGGCCATTGTAAAGATTTGCCTTTAACTTTGTGCCAGATGAGAAGAGCTTGGATGGTTTTGAAGAGGCTTGACTTGATTTAGATTAGAAAAGGATCGGGGTGCCTGGGTGGCTCAGTGGGTTAAGCCTCTGCCTTCAGCTCAGGTCATGGTCTCGGGGTCCTGGCATCGAGCCCTGCATTGGGCTCTCTGCTCATCAGGGAGCCTATTCTCCCTTTCCCACTGCCTGCCTCTCTGCCTACATGGATATCTCTCTCACTCTGTCAAATAAATAAATAAAATCTTAAAGAGAAAAGAAAAGAATCACTCAGGCTGCTGTGTGCAGAACGGACTTGTGGGGTTGTGGGGTGGGGATGCTACTTGCATTAATGTAGACTGAGATTTCTATACTGCTGACATTTGGGGCCACATTAATTTTTGTTATGGGGAGCTGTCCTGTGCACTGACCACTAGATCGCAGGAGCGCCCTTTCCCACTCTCAAGTTGTGACAACGAAAAGTGTGTCCAGACCCTGTCAAAATCCCCTGGGGGGGAACAGGTACACAAAACTCTCCTGGTTGAGGACCACTGATTTGGGTGAGAAGGGGTATTGGCCCAGACCAGAGCAGTAAATGCAGGGGTGGGGAGAAGGGGGGAGATTCTGGGTGTATATTGAAGACAAAACATGCAGGATTTGTAAACATATTAAGTGTGGAGTGTGCGGAAAAGACAAGAGTTTGGATGATTTTACAATTTTGGGGGCCCGAGGCCATGGAACAGTGACGTTACCACTTGCTAAGATGGGAAAGACGACGGGAGAAGCAAGTTTGATGGGCAACAGGTGTTTGGTTCTGGAGATGGTGGCTGAATCCACATGGGGATGCCCAACCAGCAGCTGAACACACGAGTCTGGCATTCATGGGTGAGGTCCAGGCTGGAGGCACAAATATGAGCACCGTTAAGACTTAGGGTTCAAGCTCTGAGAAGAAGTGGGCTTACCTACGCAGTGAGTATGGACAGAGGTGTGTTTGGCAACATGATAAGGCAGCTTCATGATATCTGTCCCCTGGTATTTGTCCTGTGAGTATGGATGGGAGTGTGTATGGGACTTAGGACTTGCTTTTAACCAGTAGAATTTGGCAAGGTAAGAAGATGTCACTATTATGATCTCATTATATTAAATCAGACTGTTTTACGGATTGGAGTGAGAGGCTGTCCTGGACTTGAAGAAGCAAAGAGCCAAGTTCAGAATCACCTGTGGAGAGAGTTATATGGCAGGAAACCGCAAGAAGACTCTGGGGGCTGAGGATGGTTTCCAGTTAACAGCCTGGAGAATCTCCCTGGCCCGCCCCAGCATGGGCTGCCCCCCAAATCACACAACTACAAGGAAATGAGTTCTTCCAACAACCCGAGTGAGTTTAGAAGCAGAGCCTTCCCTAGTGGAACCTGCAGGTGAGAACACAGCTTGGTGGGCGCCTTCTCTCCTCCTTTGAGTGAGACCCAGAGCCGAGGACCCTGGTTAAGCTGTGTCTGGCCTCCTGACAGCTAGAGATGGTAGGATAGTAAACTGAGCTGTTTAAAGTTACTAAACTTGTTATTATTTGTTATGAAGTAACTATTAAAAACAAAACAAGAGGCCCAAAATGGAGTTGCTTATGCTAAGCCCCATGTCCCCCAAACCAGACTTAATTATGATTTCAGCTGTCCCAGAAATGGAATCTGAGCCCAGGCAAGCAGACACCACCTGATCCCCACTCCCTCGGACCCCTGCCATCCCCATAAGCCAAGTCACCTGGCCATAACCAACCTGCCTTGTTTGCCTGACGTGACTTCCTTGATCCTCCTCTCTTCTGCCTATAAAAGTCTTTCATTTTGTACTGCTCCTCTGAGCTCCTTTCAGTCTGCAAGCAGGATGCTGCCCATTTCGTGAATCATTGAATAAAGCCAATAGGTTCTTTAAAATGTACTCAGCTGAATTTTTTTTTTTAACACAACAGAAAACTCAAGCAGAAGGTCCGAGTCCCAGAGCACAGGACTGATGTCTAAAGGTCAGGAAGCTCAACAAAACCCAGCCAGGAAAGGAGCCATCATCACTGACCAGTGTGGAAGAGGAAGGGAGAGCCAACATCACGATGAAAAAGATAGAATATTTCCAGAGAAGTGGAGGGAGTTCTATGTCTATAGGACTGACAGGTTGAGTCATTTGGATCTGAAAGTTAATCATTGGATTTGGCAACTTGGCGGTGATTAGCAATCTTGTAAAATATCTGTGTAGGTGTAGTCGTGGCTGCTAACAGTGTCTGAAGTGCAAAAAAAAATTCAGGGTTTGGATTCAAATGGGAGCAGTGGATATAAAGAGCAGTGAGCAAGTCTGACTTCTGTTTTGGAGGTCAAATCAGTTGGTTTTGCTGATGGATTAGATACGAGAAAAGGGAAAGTGGGAATTTATCCCAGGGGCTGAGGCTTTAGCCAGTAGGAGGTGGGGATGCTGTTTACTAAGATGGGGAGATTGGGACAGGAGCAGGTTGAGGAGGGAGCAGGATAGAAATCATGGTGAAAATAAGACTCCTGTTACATATTCATGGAGAAATATGCTGCAGGCAGTTGGCCATGTGAATCTCAGCTCCAAGGGCGGGTTAGGATTAAAGACGTTAACTTCAGAGCCTTCAGCTTCTACAAAGAACTTAAATCAATGATGCTGAATGGAATCGGCCAAAGCAGTGATTTTAAAACTGGGGCTGGGAGGCAAGGAGTTTTGCTCCCAGGGCCGATTGAACAATATCTGGCGACATTTTTGGTGCTCACCACTTGGGGGGGTGCTGCTGGCATCTAGTGGCTAGAGACCAGAGATGCTGATAACTGTCTTGCATGGCACAGGACATCCCCACAGCAGAGAATCACCCACCAGGTATCAATAGTGCTAGGTTGCGAAAGCCTGATGGAGGGAGAGAGAGAGAGAGAGCGAACGCATAGCTACAGAAGACCCAGAATCAAGCTCTTCAAAGGGGCAGAGATGAAATAAAGAAGCAAATTGAGAATACAGGTCCAGGATGGTAGGAAGAGAAACCATGTGATTAAGAGGGCACTAAGGAAGCGGGAACCTAGAGACACCGAGTACATCCATGTTTGCTAGTGATAGGCGTGTTCCTTGCATGGACCACCTATGAGAATTCACACACCTTGCACATTTTTAATTTGACTTCTGAAACTTTTTAATCATAAACTTTTCATCACAATATATGTATATTTTATTAACTAGGTGTTGAATATATTAAACATTTAAAAAATGAGATAGAGGGCACCTGGGTTGCTCAGTCACTAAGCAGCTGCCTTTGGCTCAGGTCATGATCCCAGGGGCCTGGGATGAAGGCCCACATTCCTGATCAGCAGGAAGCCTGCTTCTCCCTCCCCCGCTCTCCCTACTTGTGTTCTCTGTGTGTGTGTGTGTGTGTCTACCAAATAAATAAATAAATCTTTAAAAAGAAAATGAGATAAGAAAGGATCGACTTCATTGGAATAACATTTGCCTGCTACAAGTTGTTTTTTTTTTAAAGCAGAACAGTCTCATTTCCTGTTATTTTATTTCCCAAACCACACTGGAATGGAATGAAACCATTATAATCCTTACTTGTGCTTTTTCCTATTATGGCCCTAAAAATATGTAGTTTAATTTAAATATGAAGGAATGAGTGTCACTAACCAAAACTGATTGTTATTCTGATGTCAGAGCACTTCCAACATCTGCCCTAATCCCCTTTCCGATGTTAACCTTTACCCTTAATAAGGAGAGGAAGCTCTAAAGGCGGAGCCCCAGGACTGCCCACAGAAGGGCATTATTTGAAACAAAACTGGTATTTCAACTTTGGTATCAGCCCAAGTCATACACTCTAATAAGATCTGAGAGGAGTGTCTTGATCTTCCAGGAAGTAGAGGAGTATCCTGATATCAGACCCAAGAATGGGCATATGACCTATCCTACAGAGCACACATGGAGTTTGAATCTGGAAATGGACTCCCTTAAAATGATCTGCACATAAGGATTCTTTATAGAGATTTTTCAACTACCCTTGGGGACACGGTACCCTACACCCACAGGTGTAGACAAATATTTTACAAGCTATGCTGGGAATGAGGTGGGGAGAGAAATATGGAGGTTGTTATAGGAATGTAGAAGGTTAAAGGAAGTCTTTGTTTTGGGCTTTTACCTTTTGTTTTTAAGAAAAAGATCATTTGTATTCTGACTGGAAGGATCCATTGGGACAAGAACTTGATATTGACCCTGGGAGTGGAGTCCTGGAGAGGGTTGGAGGGAACAAATCCCAGGCACAAGGAAGAACAAACACCAGCTGGGGATGTCTGCTCTTCTCAATAAACCTGCTCTGTCTTCAACTCTTTCTGTGTTTCTTGTACATTTCTCCAATTACCATGTAAATTCCATGATGCCAGGGACTTTTCTGTGTCGTTCGCCACAGATTTACAAACACTCAGGGCAGTGTGTGCAGTAGGTACCGACTAAATATTTGTTGAGTAAATGTCTAAAAACAAATTAAAAATGAATACAAATGTAGGTATAGATTTGATTGGGTGGTGGTAAGATAAGGGAATTCCTGCACAAGGGGCTTTTATTTTCTTGAAGTGTGACACTAGTGATGAAGTTTTGGAACACAGGTGAGGTTTGGTGGGGTGAGGTCCAGAGCCTATGACCAAGAAAGGATTCTTGAGACGTCTTAGGTGCAAATGGTGATTTTATTAAAACACAGGGACAGGACCCAGGGTCAGAAAGAGCTGCTCAGACAGAGGCATGGTTGACTGGGAGCTGAGGAAGGTGAGGACAAAGGGGGTGTCCAGAAGGACTGTCATATGCTAAAGAAGAATTTCAGGATAAGGGAGACCTGGTTATTGTCAAGTCAAGGCTGTTTTTGCCTCTAATGAGGGAAAGCATGAAGACAGCTGGGAGTTTCCTGGAGATATGTTACATTCCTCCTATCACACATCCTTGTCAGTGGGCTTTGGGCTTAGAAGAAATTCAGTTTTATTACACTTCCCTCCCCCTTAGCCTCCCTCAATTTTATGGAGGGGAGGGTGATGTTAGGGCTTCCGGAAACTGAGGTGTGGGTGTCTGAAAGTCAGACTATTGATGAGAAAGCTTCTTCCTTCCTTGTAAGTCGCTAGGACATTTGTAGATGGAGGGAAACTCCTGTCCTGCAAGACTGGGATCTCTATCAGTTAAGAATCGTTTTTCCTTTAGGGCAGCCGGGAGTGCATGAGGAATGTTACACATATGGCATGGGGAGAGGGTGTAGGGCGCCAGCTGCTGCTTTGTCCTCAGCTTGCCTTCTGCTCCCTCATCCTTAGGACAGGAGCTGGGAGTGAGGTGAAATAGTTCAGAAGAGGTAGGGGTAGGGATTGTTGAGGCAAGTCTTGAAGGTGTGAAACGGTCATCCATTAGAGGGAAAGCAAACTCACCAGAGAGACAAGGGAGTTTGAAGCCAGAGTTGAGTATCCACTGTAGAATTGTGGTCAAGTGTTTTAAAGTACAGCAGGTTGGCTCAGCTGTATGATTCCTTCCTGGTTTCTGGTGCATGCCGCTGGCATTGGTAGAATCATTTCTAAAGAAACAAAACAAAAGAGGATAAGCCATTCTTTCAGAAATGACGATGAATCAAGTTTTGAACATGCTGGGTTTTGAGGCACAGGTGGGATATCAGTGAAATAGCATGAGTAGGTAGTCAGTTACACGGGCCTGGTGGGTAGAAAAGAAACAGATGGTCATGTATCAGTGGGAGAGATGTTGGCTAGGGAATGGGAGCTGAAACCAAGGGCACAGTTGATATCACTACAAGAGAGGGTAGCTTGGAAGAGAAAGGTTAACTGAACCCCCGGGGAAACCCTGATGGGAAAGTCACATGCATTTCTCAGGCATGCCAATGTTGACACATATTATTGTAACTTCTGGAGGCCAGAAGCCATGGCTTTGAGACTCATTCATTCTCTGCCTCTGGCATAGCATGGGCCACATTAAAGGTAATTCTAAAATTCATTCTGATTTGATTTCATTGCACTTCTCATTTACTAGAATCTTGTCATGGTTTGCTAGTGTATCATTTTCTCAAAAAGATTAAGTAAGGACCATTTTACAAATATGAGATGAATGCCTGAAGGGATTTTGTTTAATTCATTCATTAGCTCGGGAACCACTAAGATGTTACCACCATTTCAAGCAAAAATCTCCAGGCAGACACATATACAATCAGTAATACTTAAACGAATTTGCTTTGATAGATGCAAATAGATATGCAAATAGAATGCAAATGAATGCAAAACTGCCTTCTACCAAAGGAAAAGGGGTCAACTGTACTAGACAACTAGACAAGATCATCTGCATCCACATCAATTATGTACAATCTATAGAGTTGCAAAATAGCTCAAAGACAAGAAAGGCACAGAATATCCCATAGAATTGGTCATCCCAGAAGGTTACATGAGACAACACGTGTTTTCCCTTGGAAGACACTAATCTTTTAGGTTCATTTCAATGTCTTTCGTGATTTTGCCTATGCTTTAAAAAAAAAAAAGTTACCCTTATTCTTATTAGTTTGAAAAAAAAACTAATAAAATACTAGTCTGTTATAAAATACACATGGAAGAATGTTCTGGCACTATCATACCCAATTTGGGGTACGAACTGATTAGGAAGATGAGGCAGAATTTGGGAGCCCCTAGAATGAGTCTGTTTCCGGTTGGAATGGGAAATATTTAAGAATCAAATTAAATGATCTCAAATCCACTCTGGAATGAAACAGGTTATAAGGAAAATACAGAAGATGTTGAAATGGACCTGTTGGCTCATTGTGAGCTTTCCTGGTCGAATGGAGACCTCTACCATGATGCTTGTCCTCCATGTCCCACCCGTCCCATACCTGCTATCCTGGCACCAAAGGGCCATCAGACTTTAGGCTCAGTCTGCAGTTCCAAATGGAAACCCTCTGTTCCCACAGTAGTGGACAGGATGACTCTGGTTGCTGGTGGAAGCGTCAGCTGCTTTAGTCCAACAGTTCAAGAGAGGATCAGAAGAGCATAAGGACGATATTGGAAAAAAATGCTCGGACGAATTTCCAGAACACAATATTTCTCTTTGCAATTTTTGAGTGTTCTGTAGCCAACCTGCCAAAAAATGTGAAAACTATAAATAGAGAGGAGTGGGAAGGAGAAATGAGGACCTGTCACAGTGCCAGTGAAAATAGGGAACTGAGAATCTTCCAGAGATTCAGAGTCAAAGGGGGTTAATATTTACTTAGAAAAGAAGTCGTGGGCACAAGTTCTAGGATGAAATGAAGGCAAGAGAGGGAAGTTAGGGAATCGAGAGAGAGAGAGAGACTTGAAGATAAAAAAAAGTCAACTTAAAGTCTCATTCCTCATTAAGGAAAGTACGTATCAGAGAAGAGGGGAGAGACTGGGATATAGTTGATCGCCGATTGTGTCTGGCTCTGATTAGAAGCTTTGTATCCACTTTTTAATTTAATCTTCCAGCCTGTTTCCTGGATTCCAGCTTCTATTTCCTATGAAATAGGTACAATCACCAAAGACGAGAGTCAAACATGTAACAGTAGTCAAATCTTTAACAGCGCGGACAACTAACCAACCAAAAGCTGGCCCGGGGACCCCTGCAGAGTCAAGTGTTACACGCCCAGTGCCTGGATCACGAGGCCATGGTAGGGATCTTGGGAAGGGTTTAGGGTAGGGAGACACACAGCAGGTTCTGGCCAGAGACTAGTCACCAAACTTTGTGTGGCTGAAGGGGTGTGTACCAGCTGAATGTCAGCTCCCAGATGAAACTGAGGGAAATGTACTTTGGGAAGGTTTCCGCTGACTCTCTGCCTTTCCTTCATCCTCCCCAGGGTGTTCCATTAGCATTTGGGGTCTGGGGTCTTGCCTGTTGCTCCTGGCTTTGGTGGGCCACGCCACTGCCACAGCCAGGGCTCCAAGTGGCAGTGCACTGTATGGGCTCTTGACTGTTCCCTCCTTACTCTTGGAAGGAGAACAGGCAGCAGGGATTTTCATTCTTTGTTGGCACCTACTCTCTTCAGCAACCCCAAGATCAGTACCCCAGGCTGCACAAGCTCAGGTTCATGTCTTTACCAAAGGCCGGCAATAATTTCAGAAAGGAATGACAATGAAGGTAAAAAACAGTTCAACTACTCGCTCATCTGGACTTCTAGGGCAGGTGGGGTTCCCAGACAACTTTATTCCATTGGTCTGGCACCCTTGCCCCCCGTCTCGGTGCCTTGGTGATGAGTGTGGGCCTTGCTGTTTGCGCTGCCTGAATTTGCCCTTGTCGCTTATTAGTACTGTGGCCCTGGGCTAAAAGTCATGCCTCTCAGAGCCAATCGGAATAGCTTATTACACCTATTGATTCTGGCATAGTGGGCCTGTGCGGAAATCTCTCTTCTTCATCCCTCCTCCTTCTCAGTCTTCCCCTCCTCCACCTCTTCCTCCTCCTTCTTTGATGTGTAAACCAAGGTATTTGGGGAGCAGGGAATGATGTGATGTTTGGGATTTACTTTAAAATATATTCCAGACCTCCCCCCTCCCCCAAAACAAAAATACAGGCACTTCGGGGGCAGTAGAAGGAGGAGGGCCTATGAAACAGTTGGGGAAGCAGAGTGATAAGTACTCAGAAGGGGCGGGATCCTTCTGCTCTACACATTTTGGTGTATGCTTGAGAATTTTCATAATAAGAGTAAACAAACAAAGACCAAATAATGAGGCTTTCATTCCCTATATCCAAATGACCACAACAGGGCATAGAATGCAATTTCATAGTTGTTCCCCTGGCAATTTATTCTGATTCTCCAAATAAGATTCCAGCTCTCATTCTACCTGTCATAGTCTCTGGATATTGACTGGGAACGTTTTCCTCAACAAGGCCTTGCCAGGCCCACTGCTAGGGAATGTATTGTTTCAGATTCTGTACTCAGGTTTTAAAGATTTTTTTTTATTTATTTATCAGAGGAGGGGGAGAGCGAGCACAGGCAGAAAGAATGGCAGGCAGAGGAAGAGGGAGAAGCAGGCTCCCTGCCGAGCAAGGAGCCTTTGTGGGACTCCATCCGAGGATGCTGGGATCATGACCTGAGCCAAAGGCAGCTGCTTAACCAACTGAGCAACCCAGGCGTCCCTGTACTCACGTTTTAAAAAAAGTGACCAGTTTCCCGTTTGGAGTGACTCGAATGCAAGACTCACTGTAAGCCGTTGTCTTGCTGTGTCCCATCCCTTTCTAAGGACTGCTTTTGCTATCTCTGGGAGATCACAGCATTGGGAGGGGCAGCCCAGGCCTGGGCTATTACAGCAAAGCTGCAGCCTGAAGGGCACGCGTGAGATCTGTGGTTTGAGCTGTCAGAGTCTCACGGAGAAAAAAAAGAGAAATGAATCATCATTTGACCATGACATTCCCACTAAAGGGGAGGACAGTGGGAGAAAGAGCAAGGTAAGAGGAAAGAAAACTCTCAAAATAAATGTGGGGTGGAAGGCAGGAGGAGGGGGGGCAGGTGTGGCGATTGAACCAACGCTAGCCAAACACACGATTCCGCCCATTCTAGAGCGGACTGGACATAAACATGCTCCCACATCTACTTGTCGGCTGCGTTTTGTCAGCCAGTAGCGAGGTGATTCTTTAAGAGCTCTGAGAACCCAAACTTGTGGCCTCCCAGCAGCTGAGCCGAAGTGGAGCTGGGAGCTGCCCAGACGACCCGAGGCTGCCAGCTGACCACCTTCCTCCCTACTGATCGCTGGAGCCAAGCTTGGCGGGGGAGAAGCCACGCTCGCGGGTGGGTGCGGGGGCTAAGGGCGGAAGCCGGGTTCCCACAGAGGACTCCGCGCCCAGGCGGCTGCAGCGGCGGCGCAAGGGGACGGGAGGCCTGACACCGGGATGCGCCCCCCACTCTGGACAACCGGCCGCAGAAGTAAAGGGCCAGCATCCCGCCACAGCTATGCTTCCCACGGGACAATCTCGGGAGAAGGTCCTGGAAGAGGCTCGCAGGCCGATTTTCCGAGGGAAACGGCGAGGTGGGGAGGGAGCGCCCCTGACCCTACCCGCCCTCCCCTCTCCCGCTCACCCCGCATCACCAGCGGAGGGGCTGCTCCGCAGAAACTTACTCGAGGTTGTAGTGTCGCCCTCCGCCGCATGGGGGCCGCATCACCTGCTGGCTCGGCGTTAGCCGTCCGCACCCCTCTCTTGGCGGAGGCAGGCGGAGGCGGGCCTGCGGAGTCCTCTTTCATTGGCCGGGGCACAGACGCTGCCATGTTGGAGGAAGCAGTGCCTTCTGTTCGGTGGAAACGCCGTGGCTTCACCGGTAGCGTTGGTAGGAGCGCAGCCTCCTACCTTTCCTTCTCGCTCGAGTGTCAGTGCTGAGAGGCGGCGTCCGGCGGAATGGAGAGAAGTAGGATGAACCTGCCCAAGGGGCTGGACAGGCTCTGCTTCAACAAGGACGTGTTCATGAAGGTGCGCGCCTGGGCTCTGCTCCCCGGAGCTGGGCCGTGGGTGGCCTGCCCTCCTTGGCCCTCCGGGGCCTCTCCTCGGGCTTCTCCTGCGGGCTTCCTGGGCCGTCCCCGCCCCGGACGGGTCCTCGGCAGGGACCTCACTGCACTTCGCAGTGAGTCTCTTGGCCTCGGGTGGGCTAGGTGCAACCTGGAGAAAGCACTCCTGTGAAATCGTGCACATTGAATGAAAAGGCCTGAAAGTTCAGGGCAAGTGGTTTTGAGCTAAACGTAAAAGCCCCGGACCCGTAGGACCCCCCGCCTCTGGTACCGTGCGGCACAGTAAGACCGCCGCTACCCCAGCCTGACAGAAGCCTCCCAGTGCCTTGTGCCTAGAAGCTCAGCGACTGTGCGTTGAACACATCTCTGAACACACGTACTTACCAGGAATCGGGTCAAAAAGGCACTTAAGCTAACGTTTATGCCTGACTTTCGTCTTAAGCTCAGAATGAGAAATCTGAAAGACTGTACTGTCCTTACTGGTTCTGGTCCAGTACTACAAAGCATACCAAGCTCCTTTTCTAATGTTGCCTTACTTCTCTTGGTGAAGTCAGCCTCAAGCTGGCAGCAGATAACTGTAGGACATAAACTTACAGAATAGAAATTTAAACTGAAAAGACTTTACTGACAGGAAAGGTTCATCAGACATAGCCTTGAAAATGTCCCAAGGTTTGAATCAGAGCCAGGAGGAGCTTTATCTGTTTTCTGTATCCCTCTGGGTCTGTACTTAAACTATCAAAACGTATATGTTTAATTTCTAAGGATTGGGATTTAGTAGCTGGTTTCAGTGTTAAAAAGTTTTGGCTCTGTAGGTACCTAAAATTCTGAAGAGTTTGAATTTCTTACTTTTTTATGGCTTCAAGTCATAATATGTTTTTTTCTTTTTTGGGTTAACCAGCTAGTTCCTTTTTGATACTTGCATTCAGATCACATCTCCCAAACTCTGGCTTTAAAAGTGCTTATGTCTGGATCCTCTGCGGTGTGGCCATATAATTTTTAATATGTAGGGATGTCTAGACGAAGGTATATTGTACTCTTGTTCTTGTATGGTGATGTTAAGCCACTGTAATAAAAGGTGTAAAGTGAATGGAGTGTCTGAAGGAGAGCACAGAGTGAATTCTCTGATCCAGAAACCTTTTGTTAATGAAGGACACGTGATGAGGAGAGAGGTCATTGGAAGAAGAAAAGGCACACACATAGACTTAAAGAATCTCAAAGCACGGAAGTCTCTTTAGCTTGTCTGTCTTTGGACTTCGTCAGGCTTTCTTTGGGCCTAACACTAGCATTTTCTAACACTTCCTAGCCCTGCCATCTTTCTCACTCTGAGCTGACAGAATGCCTTTGGTCAAAGCAGCTTCGGAAAACAGAAATCTCAAAATAGCAGTTCTAAAGTAGGACTTAGAGGTAGGAAGAGAGCAAACTGGGAAAGTGGCTAGAATGCCAGCAATTCCATATTCTTTCAAAGCTCTGAAATTTCTGAATATAATGTACAATTTGTAGTGTTAATGAACATGACCCCTTCATACATAGAAGGAAAATACATGGAACAGCTGTTCTGTGTAAAGTGGTATTGATCTTCTATGTGGGAGCTGGAGATAAAGGTTATTTGCAATTTCTGTTTCCATCAGAGAGATGTTTTGTTAAGTTACAGTTCCGAGGCAGAAATGAGCGGAGAGCTTGCTGTCGGGGTTGTATTTCTACATAGGTGTCTTGTTTGGCACATTTTGGAATGAGACTGGGATGGTAGAAAGGGAGATGGGGTGGGGCTGCGGGTTGCACCTTGGACACTGCATACATTGAGGGGTCCACGTTGATGCAGTCTTCATGGTATAGCTGCAGTCAGGTTTACAGCAGGAAGTTGCATGGTCATATCTGTTGAGTTCGAGCTGACTGGTGGCAGGAGACTACTTAAAAAGTCATGTTTATGAGATCTAATAAGAAATAGAAGGGGAAAGGTATGCAAAAGAGGTAGGTGATCAAAGTGCAGGAATGGCAGATGGGGAAGGGTCACCTGGGGCAGAGGCACTGGCAACATCATACTTTGTCGGCTTAGAAATCCGAAAATCCTTTGGGTTGACATCCAACTAATAGATGAGCAGGACATAAGGTATTGGTAGTAGGGGGAGAAAGTGGCATAACAGATAAATTAGACCATTTACATGGGTGTGCTATTGACACCACAAGTAGCCTTCCTCTTTCATCTCCAGTCGTACAGAAAAATTAGCAGCCATCCCACGGGACCTCTTCCATCCTGCTGATCATGATCCCATTCTTGTATTTGTCCCCTTCTCCTCTTTGCCTGGTACGGGGAGGGGCTCTCCTTCCTCCTCGGGTTCAGTCTCCACTCTGGCTCGGAGTCCATGCCCTCCCGCCCTTCCAGGAGCCTGCAAGGATCATCTCCCCTGCACTCCTTCCCATCATGCGCTCCTGTTTGATCCTCTCCCACTTGACTGCCCCACCTCTAGGTATTGCCCTGTCACTGTCGCGACTGCCCCACCTCTGGGTATTGCCCTGTCACTGTCGCGCATCACAGCCAGTGCTCAGGGGTTGACTTGACTTTCCCACCTTCCACACTTCAGGCCCTGTCGTTCCACTAAAGAGTTCTTACCAAAACTGTTTCTAAGTCAGCGCACCTGACCTTTCTCTGTCTCCTTACTCGACATCGCAGTAGACCAAATGCTCTGCATTGCTTCCTGTCTTTCTTCTACCTCTCTGATGTGTCTCCTGTGCAAAGTCATGCTCCTGGTAGCCACTGAATGCTGATTATGGGCTCAGCCCCGTGTTCCTTTCTTTCCCTAGATGACCTTTTGTGCAGCTTCATGACCACCTATCAGCAGGTAAGGCAGATTCCTGTCTCTGGTCCACACGCCTCCTGAGCACCAGTTCTGTGTATCGGACTTGCTGACCTTTCTTCTCGGATGTGTCTGTGGCCCCTCAGACTCATCAGGTTCAAGACGGAATTCATGAGCACCTCCTCCACGGAAAACCACCTTTCTTATTCTATTGCCTCTCTCGGTAAACACTTCATCCGTTTAGCCTGGAGTCGGGAAACCAGAAGTCAACTCCTACTCTGTCACCTTTCCAAAATCTAGTCTGTTACACCAAGTCCTGTGGATTTTGCTTACTAAACCTCTTGAGTCCATATACTTCTTTCCATCTCTTCTCGTACCTTTGCAGTGCGCCCTTGCCATCACACCGTAGAAGCTTCTCACCCAGTCTCCATATGCCTTCCTTGTCTTTCTGGCCCCTGGTCTACACTGCAGGCAAGCCACTCTTGTCAGAATGCGGATGTGATCTTGTATGTACCAGGTGACTGGTCAGTCCACCAGCTCTTGAAAAACCATTTTCCCACGCACTCGAACGTATTTCAAAGAGAATCAGTCCCCCATGGGGTAGTTTTCCTTGGTAGACAGTTTGTTTCTGCAATGAGCCATCTGCCTCCTTCGAACTTCTCTGTGTCAGTTCCTCTCTGGAACCTGTGGCTTCGTTGGCACCCCGGGTAGGCACATGATGACCTTTTCTATGAGAAGTGAAGGCAGGAGGCCTCTGGACGGTGAATGTATGTACCCTCATGTTTCATAGGTAAAAGAACCGTGTGTGTGGGGGTGGGGGGGTAAGTCCTTGAGGCTCCTCCCTGTTCTAATTGGGTGAACTGGGAATTTTGAGGCAGGAAGCAGGTCCTGTGTGTCCTTGTTTGCAGGGAGCATGCATTCTGATGGACAAAACGGAAAAGGGGAAGAATGAGCAGCTGCTCAGATCTGTTTGTACTGTGCTGGCTGATTAGCTGTGACCTGCAGATGTGGGTCCCATCCTCGGCTCTGCTCTCTGCCTGCTTATGTCTGACTTGGGGCAAATCACTCGCCTCCGGCCTTCTGTTTGCTTGTTAGTATAATGAGGTGGTGCTTATCTATGTGATCTTTGCGGGCTCCTCTGAAAAGACTCTAGTCCATCCTGGCTTGCAGATAAGGAAACTGAGGCCTGAGGTGTGATGACTTCCTTTAAAGCCACACAGCTAGTTGGGGCCAATCACAGGCCAGATCTCCTGACCCCCACGCATCAGTCCTTGGAAATCCTACTGTAATATGTTCCTTTCCAGAGGCCACAGGTGGGAACTGAGGGAAGTGGGACAATCGAGAACATTAAGAATAGCGCAGAAGATGGCACAATGTCCGCATGCCTTGGCACCTGCATTTCACCAATAGGGCCACCTCTTACCTTAGAAGAAGTTCCCACAGGGCTCGTGATCTGGATGCCTGGCCTAGAGCTTAGCTATGGTAAATGGGACCAGAGGGAAGTGATGGCTGTTTGAGGTGGACTTTGTTGACAGCAGCTGGAGTTAGCAGCTGACAGAGGAGGAAGAGGGAAGAGTGACAGACGGCAGATAGCCGCAGGCCCGCAGGTCAGCCACTGTTGCCCAGGGTCGCCCATCCCCAGGAGCCGACTTCGTATCACAGGAGCTGAGTGCTTACCCTGTGGGTTCTTAGTTCGATGTCACGTCTTGATGACAAGATTCCATTCTCTTCCGCATCAGTGTGAGACAGACATCGTAATGAAATTCTAATTAGCCAAATATGGAATGTAAGCCTGGGACTCATTTTATAGAGAAATTTTCTTATGTGAACTACTTTCCCTGATGATAGAGGAGTTGTGACGATGTAACATCAGATAAAGTTTATCTGATTGGCACTTGTAAGAAGGGTTCCCGGCAAAAAAGAACTCCCTTTGATCTTTTGATCTTTCCTTTCCATTCCTTTTTTTTTTTTTTTTTTTGTCTTGTGAGTGGTCATCTGATTTATAAAAAGATGCAACAAAAAGTAAAATGGTACAAGATAATCAGTTTCAAAACATAAAAAAGTGAGTGTCTTTAGCCATAGCTCAGAACAGAGGAACTGGGTAAGGAGAATTGCTTGTATGAACTGGCAACAGGAAAAGTTGGTAAAGGAGAGCTGAGGAACTCTATTAAGACATAGGAGTGAGGGGCTCCATCATCATCTGGCATTTGCTCAGTGTCGTCTATATGGTTAGAGATGTCCATGATGGGAACTCCAGCAATCTTCTGGGTCTGGGTCAGCTGATGCCACAGTGTAACACTCTGAAGTACTTCCATACTGAGCAGTCATCTGCATAGTTTGTCTTGTGTGTATGTGGTAATCATTTGAATCTTGGCTCTTTCGCAATCTTTAGAGCCTCTTGATACTTTCACCCCGGTTTCTCAGTTTCAGCCATTACACAGTCAGTTGTACAACTGGTAAACTTGGCACACAGCCCATCCATCATTGACCGGTCAAGTTTGGCTTAAATAGAAAAGTTGATAAAGTCGGTACCAACCAGGATGTGGTAAGTCGGCCCAGCTGTGTGTTTATATTGGAAAAAGCAGGAGGGATGTTGGGGGACTTCTCTTTCCTTGAGTGCATGGGATCCTTCTTTTCTTTCTTTTTAGGTTTTAATCTGTCCTTCTCTCAGAGAAGGATCTCAGAGTTAAGCATTCGCTTCCCGGTCACATACTTTCTTGCTTTCTCTTGCTTCCCCATGTTCACATCATGCCCATTTCTCCTTGCTTTTGATTTTCTAATTCACTCTTTGTAGTACCATAAAACTTATTTAAATAAAATGTTGGCCTACTAAGTCATTGATTATTAGTAAGTTCTTTGTTCAAAAGAAGTATTATGTAAATATATCTTTTTGTTATTTAACTAGTCTTACAACATTTAGCATCAAATTTCTTGAAACATTTAAACAAATTAATCACAAACTGGGGCTTGGGCTCTTTCTTTCTTTTTTTTTTTAAGTAATCTCTATACCCAACATGGGACTTGAACTCACAACCCTGAGATCAAGACCTGCACACTCCAGTGACTGAACAAGCCAGGTGCCCTTTGGGCTTTTTGTTTTTAAGTTCCTCAGGTGAGGGGGTGCCTTAGTGGCTCAGAGGTTTAAGCTTCTGCCTTCAGCTCAGGTCATGGTCTCAGGGTCCTTGGGTCGAGCCCTGCATGGGACACTCTGCTCAGCATGGAGCATGATTCCCTCCCTCTCTGCCTACTTGTGATCTCTCTCTCTGTGTCAAATAAATAAATAAAATCTTTAAAAAAAAAGTTCCTTAAGTGATTCTAATGTGTGACCAGTGTTGAGAACTCTAGCACTGGATAATTCCTTTAAATAGCTCAAGAAGTTAATTTTGAAAAGCGAACTAAAAGCCTACATAGATTATGATTGGTGTTAAATTGAGGGGAAAAAAGAGATAAAGAGAAGAAATCAGCTGGAACAGAGTGTAATTAGGTACTCATATATTTGTTAGATGGATAAATACATTACGGAATGTAGGGTTTGTTGGTTTTTTTTGTCTCTTCATAAATATGTCAAATGGGTATATAAATTCAAGAAAGGAGTTTGATATAAAATTGATTAAAATATTAGAACAGAAGTTTTTTAGAATTTTAGTGTTACTATTTCATGATGCTTTTAAGATGATTTCTCTGTAGATGGTGGGAAGATCTTGTTAGCATATGTTTTTAATTTCTCAAGCTTGAATAATTTATTCACCGAACAAAGATTTAGAATGAGTTTTGGGAGACACAAGTCCTAGATTATGTCCCCACCTAGCTGGGTCAGAGATTTGAGAGCAGGGGCTGGAGGGAAGAGCTCCAAGGACATTTTTGTATACATGCTGATACCTTGGGTGGGAACACTCTTCCCACACTTCCGGTGGCTAGCTCTTTTGTGTCATTTGGATCTCAACTCATTGTTCTATATTTCCTGGTTCATCCAAGTTAAAATACATCCCATTTGTCACTCAACCTTTACTGTGTCCTGTTTTCTTTTTAGCTGTGATCACTATTCATTAAACACTATTTGATCACTGTTCAATAATATAATGTTTGTTTACATATTTATTTTCTCATTTCTGCATTAGAATATCTGCTCCTTAAAAGCAGAGACCTTGTCTTTTCTTTTCATGACTGTGTCCCTAGGTCTTAGAGCAGAGCTGGAGTTGCATGATAAATATTTGAGGAATATTTATGGGATATACAGGGACATTTATTCATCTCTGTTGTCCATTGTTTTCAAGAATGGTTGGAAACACACACATACGTGAGCTCACACAAACTTTCTATGTCTTTCAACCCCTATGTAGTGTGCAGATTAGTGCTTAACTATTTTGGTTTTTTGTCTCGATGAAATGGGACATGTTTCATAAATTTCATATGCCCTCTTAGTACTTCTCATCATTACAGAGTGATGGTTCTTGGGGATTCTGCTTCTCGTGGAGATAGTATATAGTGATTTTATAAGTCCATGTATCTGGGAAGGAGTGTTTTACTTCTTGGCAGCTTAGAGAACTTCTATCTTTCCAAATTCTATGTAATTTTCATAGCATTAAAGCTACTAATTTCAGATTATTGGTGAGTTTTAAATGATTAATTCCCAGGTTACTTTGAATTAGTCTTTGTTTGCCGTCCCTGATTGCAGCTAGTTAGTAAAGTAGCTAAACTTTTAAACTCTACTTGGTTTTAATTTTGAGTGATGTCACTGCTTCTCTCATGGTTAATGGTTCTTAATTACCTGCAGCTTGTCTGGTTTGCTCATTTATTTTTCTGTGTTCCAACACCTCTTGTGATCTCCCAACTTCTGGCCTTTTGGGGGATTTGTACTTTAACTGGGTTCAGATAGGAAATACCCCTGAGTACAGATATTTTTCTTCTAACTTCACTATCTCCTATTATTAATGTATTACATTGTTGTGCTACATGTGTTACAACTGATGAACCAGCATTGATACAGTATTAATTAAAATCCATGGTTTACATTAGGGTTCACTCCTCTTTCTATAGTTCTGTGGGTCTTGACAAATGTATAATGTTATTTACCTACTGTTGGTATCTTACAGCCTCGTTTCATTGCCTTGAAAAACCCTGTACCTCATCTATTTGTTTCTTCTCCTCTCTCTGCACCCTCCTTGCTCACCCCTCAGCCCGGGATCTTTTTACTGTCTAGAGTTTTACCTTTTTAGAGGCACCTGGCTGGCTTAGTTGCTAGGGCATCTGACTCTTGATCTCAGGGTTGTGAGTTCTAGCCACCACATTGGGTATAGAGATGACCTAAAAAATAAATAAAAATTAAAATGTTGGTTAATTTTTACCTTTTCCAGAATGCCATAGAGTTGGAATCATATAGTATTTAGCCTTTGAGACTGGTCCTTCACTTAGCAATATGCATTTAAGGTTCTTCGAAGTCTTGTGGCTTAATAATTCATCTTTTAATTGTTGAATAATCCGTTGTGTGGGTGTGGCACAGTGTACCTGTTCACCTACTGAAGGAGATTGGATTGCTTCAAAGTTTTGGCACTTCAGAAAATAAAGCTGCTGTAAATATCCGTGTGCAGGTTTTTGTGTGGACACTAGTTTTAAGCTCTTTTGGGTAAATACAAAGGAGCACAATTACTGATCTTATAGTGAGAATGTGTTTAGCTCTGTGAGAAACTGCCAAGCTGTCTCACACAGTGCCTTCCAATTTGCATTCTGACCAAACAGTGAATGAGAGTTCGGTTGTCCCACATCCTTGCTAGCATTTGGTATTACTAGTGCTTTGGATTTTTTATATTCTACGTGATATGTAATAGTACCTTGTTTAAATTTGCAATTTCTTAATGACATACAAAGTTGAGCATCTTTTCAGATCCTTTATTTTTTTCGTTTTTAAAGATTCTATTTATTTATTAACAGCACAAGCATACGGAGAGGTAGCAGCAGGCAGCAGGAGAGGGAAAAAAGCAGGCTCCTCGCTGAGCCGGGGGCCCAGTGTGGATTTCAGTCCCAGGACCTGAGCTAAAGGCAGATGCTTAACTGACTGGGTTTCCTAGCCACCGCTCTTTTCACATTTTTAAATTAGGTTTGATTTCTTGTTGCTACTAAGACATCTTTATATTATATTTCTTATTTTAAGTCCTTTACCATGGCTGTGTTTTGCAGATATTTTCTCTACTCTGTGACTGGTCTTTTCATTCTCTCTCTTTTTTTTTTTTTTTTTAAGATTTTATTTATTTATTTGTCAGAGAAAGAGCGAGCGAGAGTGAGCACAGGCAGACAGAGTGGAAGGCAGAGTCAGAGGGTGAAGCAGGCTCCCTGCGGAGCAAGGATCCCAATGTGGGACTCGATCCCAGGACGCTGGGATCATGACCTGAGCCAAAGGCAGCTGCTTAACCAACTGAGCCACCCAGTTGTCCTGTCTTTTCATTCTCTTAACAGTGTCTTTTACAGAGAAGTTTAATTTTAACAAAGTCCCTCTCATCAATTTTTTTCTTTCGTAGATCATGCTTTTGGTTTTATATCTGAAAAGTCATTGCCAAATCCAAGGATCCCTACATTTTTTCTTATGTCATCTTTAAGAAGTTTTGCATTTTACGTTTAGGTTTTGTGAAAGGTGTGAAAAGTTTGTTTTTATTCTTTTCATTTGTTTGTTTTTTCTTATCAATGTCCCATTGTTCGGTTCCATTTGTTGAAAACTGTCCTTGCCATTGAGTTGCCTTTGCCTGTGTGTGTGGATGTTGTTCTGGGCTCTCCACTCTGTTCCAAGCACCTGTCTCTTTTGCCAGGCACCTTCTGTCTTAATCACTATAGCTTTAATAGTAAGTCTTGAGATTGGGTGGTGGCAATCCTCAATTTCCTTTTTTTCCCCGCTCTTTAATATTTTGTTGACTACTCTGGGACTCTTGGTTTTCCAGTTTTCCATCCAAATTTTAGAGTCAACATGTTGTTATCCACAGAATAACTTCCTGGCATTTTGATTGGGATTGCATTGAGTCTGTCGATCAGTTTGGGAAGAACTGACCTCTTAACAGTATTGAGTGTTCTTACCCAAGATTATGGACTTTCTTTCCACTTCACATCTTACCTTGCTTGTTATCTTTCATCAGAATTTTATACTTTTTCTCATATAGATCTTGTGCATATTTCGTTAGATTTGCACCTAAGTATTAATTTTTTTGGTATGCTAATGTAAATGGTCTTGTGTTTTTAACTTCAAATTCCACTTGTACATTGCTGGTATATATAAAAGCAATTGACTTTTTAAATTTTTTAATTAAAATTCAATCTCGTTAACATACAGTGTACTTTTAGTTTCATGGTTAGAATTTCATGATTCATTGGTTGCATACAACACCCAGAGCTCATCCCAACAAGTGCCCTCCTTAATACCCCTCACCCAGTTACCCCAACTTTCCCCTCTCCAGTAACCCTCAGTTTGTTTCCTGTAGTTAAGTCTCTTGTGATTTGCCTCCCTGTCTGTTTCTATTTTTCCTTCCCTTCTCCTATATTCATCTGTTGTTTCTTAAGTTCCACATGTGACTGAAACTATATGGTATTTGTCTTCCTCTAGTTCTATCCATGTCCTTGCAAATGGCAAGATTTTGTTCTTTTTGATGGCTGAGTAATGTGTGTGTGTGTGTGTGTGTGTGTGTGTATGTTTGTATACCACATCTTTATCCATTCATCTGTTGATGGACATCTGGGATCTTTCAATAGTTTGACTATAAACATCGGGGTGCTTTTGCCCCTTCAAATCACTTTGTGTACTTTGGATAAACATCTAATAGGGCAATTGCTAAGTCATTGGGTTGTTACATTTTTAACTTTTTGAGGAGCCTCCATACTGTTTTCCAGAGTTGCATTCCCACCAACAGTGTAGGAGGATTCCCCTTTCTCCACATCTTCGCCAACATCTGTTGTTTCCTGACTTGTTAATTTTAGCCATTTTGACTGATATAAGGTGGTGTCTCATTGTGGTTTTGATTTGTATTTCCCTGATGCTGAGTGATGTGGAGCCCTTTTTCATGTGTCTGTTGGCCATTTGGATGTCTTCTTTGGTCTGTTCATGTCTTCTGTCCATTTCTTGACTGGATTTTTTTGTTTTTTGGATGTTGAGTTTGATAAATTCTTTATAAATTTGGAATACTGGCCCTTTGTCTGATACATCATTGGAAAGCAATTGACTTCTGTATTTTAACTGTGTATTGTGCAGACTTGCTATAATCACTTGACTAGTTTCAGGAGGGTGTGGGGTGTGAAGTCTTTGTATTTTCTGTAGACAGTCATGTCATCTGTGAACAAAGTTTTATTCTTTCCCAGGTTGTATACCTTTTGTTTCCTTTTCTTACCTTATTTCATTAGTTTGGCCTTCCAGTATAGTATTGAATAGTAGTAGTAGAAGGGACATCCTTGCCTTGATTCCCTGTCTTCTATTTTCTCAGTATTAATATCATGTTAGCTGTGGATTTTTGGAAACATTATCAAGTTGAGGAAGTCCTCCTATTCTTAGTTTCCTGAGGGTTAATAATGAAGAGGTGTGGATTTTGTTAAATGTTTTTTTTCCTCCCTTCATTGATATGATCATGTGATTTTCTTTCTGTTGATATGATGGATCACATTGATTTTCTAATGTTGAACATTTTCTAATGTTGCATACCTGCAATAAATCCTACATGACCCTAGTTTATAATTTTTTAATACAGTGTTTGCTTTATTTGCTAATTTTTGTTGATGATTTTTGTGTCTGTGTTCATGAGAGATACTAGTTTGTAGTTTCTTTTCTTGTAGTATTGGTTTTGGTGTCAGGGTAATAATGATCTCCTAGAATGATTTAGGAATGATTTAGGAAGTACTCCTTCTAGTTTTACTTTCTGGAAGAGATTTTAGAGAATTGTGTAGTATTCCATAAATGTTTGGTTGAATTTACAGTGATTGGGATTGTTATCAGTAGCCCTCCCTTCTTTCATCTGATATTAGTAATTTATGTCTTCTACCTTTTTTTCTTTGTTTGACTGGCTAAGGGTCTATCTGTTTTATTGATGTTTTCAAAGAAACAGACTTGGGGTTTATTGATTTAAAAAAAAATTACTGGTTTTAATTACATTGATTTCTGCTCTAATTTTTATTTTTTTTTCTACTTCCTTTAGGTTTTTTTTAATGATTTTATTTGACACAGAGAGAATCAGTGAGAGAGGGAATACAGGCAGGAGGAATGGGAGATGGAGAAGCAGCCTCCCTGAGCAGGAAGGACCCTAGGACCATGTCCTGAGCCAAAGGCAGATGATTAACCAACTGAACCACCCAGGAGCCCCTCCTTACTTTAGATTTGATTTTGTTGTTGTTGCCTAAAATGGAAGCTTAGATTATTGACTTTAATCTTTTTTTTTCTAATATTTGCATTCAGTACTGTATTTTCCCTTTAAGCAGCATTCCACACATTTTGCTACATTGTATTTTGTTGAGACTGGTCTCCTGTCATTTAGAAGTGTGTCATTTAATCTCCATGTATTTTGGACTTCTTCAACTATCTTCTGTTACTGATTTTTAATTCCATTGCGGTCTGAGAACATACTTGGTATAATTTTTATTTTTAAAAATTTGTTGTGTTTTGTGGCCCAGAATTATTCTGTCTTGATGAGTGTTCCATATGAGCTTAAGAAGAATGTGTGTTGCACTATTACTGGGCGAAATAGTCTGTGTACATCTGTTGTACGGTAATTGATGGTGGTGTTAAGTGTGCCATGTCTGGACTGAATCCTTGTTGCCCTTCTGCTGGATCGGCCCATTAATGATGGAGAAGTGTTGAAGTCACCAGCTGTGATAATGGAATTGTTTATTTCTCCCTGCAGTTCTGTTAGGTTGTGTCTCACCTGTGTTGATCAGGCACACATACCTTAAGAATAATTGTGTCTTCTTGGTCAGTCGATTTCTTTATCATTATGTAATGCTGCTCTTTATGCCTGATAATTTTCCTTCTCTGAAATCTGCTTTGTCTGAAATTCATGTAGCTTCGCCATTGTTCCTGTGATTAGTGTTACTTTGGATTTTTTTTCATGTATCCTAGCATTTAGCTTGTTGATATTTAAGTTGTTTCATTTTTCATCAAAATATAATTCACAAAGCATAATAGTTGCCATTTTAAAGTGTACTCTTCTCTGGTTTTTAGTATATTTACTGTGTATATGGTACATACGTCACTTCTGTCTAATTCCAGAATGCTTCCATCACCCGAAAAATAAACCTCTTACTTCCAATTCTCCCCTCCCCTTATTCCCTGGCAATCATGAATCTACTTTCTGTTTTTATGGATTTGCCTTTTCTGGAACATCTCATATCAGTGGAATTGTATAACACGTGACCTTTTGTGTCTGGCTTCCTTTAACCTGAGAGTAGAATGTTTTCAGACTTCACTCGTGTTGTAGCATGTAACAGTTTATTCCTTTTTATGGTTGTGTAAGAGGCTCTTCCACATTTTATGTATCCATTCATCAGTTGATGGACGTTGGGTATATACTCTTTTGGCTGTTACGAGCAGCGCTGCTGTACACATTCATGTACAGGTTGTGGCAGGAACATCTGTTGTCAGTTCTGTCGGTGTCATACCCCTAGACGTAGAACTGCTGGGTAATTGTACGTGTGTAACTTCTTGAGGAGCTACCGAGCTGTTTGCTGCCTTAGCCACACTGTTTTACATTCTCACCGACAATACAGGAGGGTTCCAGCTTCTCCGCCTTCTTGCCAGCACTTTTCTTCTTCTTTTTTTTTCTTTTTCTTATTTTACCATAGTTGTCCTAGTGGGTGTGACGTGGCATCTGCATGTGCTTTTGATTCGCATTTCCCCAATGACTAAGGATGTCGAACATCCCGACATGTGCTCTTGACCGTCTGTGTATCATCTTTGGAGAAATGTCTATTCAAAAGTCTTTGGCTTGTTTTTAAATTAGGTTATTTGTCTTTTTGTTGTTGAGTTCTGAGAGTATATTTGCATATACTGGTTATTAGATCCTTGTCAGACAAATGATTTGCAGATACTCTCTCCCATTCTGTGGGTTGTCTTTTCACGTTCTCTGTAGTGTCCTTTGACACACGAAAGTTTTTATTTTGATCAAGTTCAGCTTATCTAATATTTCTTATTGCTTTGTGTATCATGTCTAAGAAAGCTTTTCCCGATCCAAAGTCATACAGATTTTCACCTGTTTTCTCTGAGTGTTACAGTTTTGACTCTTACATTTAAATCTTTGATCCATTTTGAGTTATATTTTTGTGTATGTGTGACGTTGCTGTTCCAAGTTCATTCTTTTGCATGTAGATATTCACTTTTCCCAGTAGTAGGCACTCGAAAAGACTGTTTCCCCCCCGCCCCCCATTAAATGGTCTTGGCATCCTTGTGAAAAATCAGTTGACCATAAATGTATGGGTTGTAAATACTTTCTTTTTGAATACTTGGGGAATCTACACTATAAAGTAAAAACCATTTCTAAAGTAGTAAAACCATTCTTGGTTAAGTGAAATGGGTCTCTATTATGGCACTGTGAGTTTGGGTTTGCTTTTCACAGCAAACGCTGCCTAACCCAGTATTCACAGATGTTCCAAGTTATTTAGTCATGTGTTATGCAACTTTTGTTTATCTGAGAACAAATGCATAAATGGTAAGTTGAGTACTAATATTACCTAATAGCATTTGTTCACTGAGGCTAAGTTATATGATTTACTTATTTATTTATTTATTTAAGATTTTATTTGAGAGTGAGAGAGTGCAGGAGCAGGAGGAAGGGACAGAGGGAGAAGCAGGCTCCTTGCTCAGCAGAGCGCCTGATGTGGAACTCAAACCCAAGAGACTGGGATCATGACCTGAGCCAAAGGCAGATGCTTAAGCACATAGGCACCCCAGTTATACAATTTAGAATGCCATCATGAAGTTCAAGAACTTCAACAATGTGTAACTGAGGCAGGGAAAGTGATCGACCTAAAGGTATACAGTTGATGAGTAGGATGGCCAGGATTATGAACCGAGACCCCCTCCCGTGATGTACTACATAACTATGATGTAAGGTGTGAAATTGTCTCCGGAGAGAAAGGTCCAGGCTAATTTGGTCACCAGTGTAAGGAGCAGGTGGCTTTCTGTAGATGACTGTGAAATTACGGTTTTAAATGAAGTCCTTCTCTCTGACACTAGCACGGTCACTCATTGGTTGATTAACTAAAAATGTCAGTTTAAACAAGTACTCTTAGGGAATGGTACATACAGTTTTTAGCATTTTATTTGGAAAAAAATATGTACATTTATTCTCCATTGAAACAGTGCCAGGTCTTTTCTCTGGAAACTGGCCTGCAGATTAGATTTCTGAGTTATCACAGCACTTGGGTCGCTCAATACCATTCCTACCTTCGGTTCAGGTCATGACCTCGGGGTCCTGGGATGGAGTCCCACATTGGGCTCCCTGTTCAGCAGGGAATCTCCTCCCATTGCCCCTTTCCCTGCTCATACTGTCTGTCTGTGTCTCAAATAAATAAAAAGAATCTTTAAAAAAGCTTTCTATGTTGTCTTTTTTTGCATTCAGTTTCAGTTTCTTTAACTGAATTGAGTGAGAATCCTGTGATCACTCCCTCCCTGCCTGGTACTTGGTCATCTCACCCATACCTAACTTAGCGAAAATTTTCTTATTGATTTCTTTGTATCAAATCTTTCCAAAGTAGCTGTGTTAGTTTTCAAAAGAACAGTGATTTTTTTTGGCAGTCATATTTTGTTGGTTTACATAGTGTTTAATGAAAAGTAAGTGTAGGTGTCCTTAACTAGTTTGGGAATCATCACATTTGATTCTTGCTGACTAAACAGGTCATGGAGTTAGGGGAATTAGATAGTAATTTATTGCCTCTAAGCATATAAGCCTACCAGGGTATCACAGTATTGTAAAGGGGAAACACAGGATAGCTAATCCTGTGAGACCAATACTTGGAAATAGGTTATGAAAGATTTGGAACATTTGTTCAATGGGACACTCAGCATGCACATAAAATATTAATAGAAATGTATGTGTTTTATGTAAAGACATTCAACTTATATTTTTAGATGGGAAATTTTTTTTAATAGAATGGGTTTTTATTTTTTATTTTTTTATTCTTTTTTTAAGATTTTATTTATTTATTTGACAGAGAGAGAGAGAGAGAGGTCACAAGGAGGCAGAGAGACAGGCAGAGAGAGGGGGGAAAGTAGGCTCCCGGCTGAGCAGAGAGCCTGATGTGAGGCTTGATCTCAGGACCCTGAGATATGACCTTAGCCGAAGGCAGAGGCTTAACCCACTGAGCCACCCAGGTGCCCCTAGATGGGAAATAGTTTAGAAGAGCATGAATATTTGTGTGTGTGTGTGTGTGTGTGTGTGTGTACACATATGTGTGTGTACACACATACATAGAGAAGGTCTGGGGTTTCCATTCAAGATGGTGGCATAGGAGGATCTTGAACTCATCTCTTCTATGAAATACACACTGAATCTATAGCTCCATATGGAAAAATTTCCTGTGGAAAAAACCCTACAACTAGCTGAGTGACTCCTACACATTAGGTGAGTAAGGAAAAAAAACCTATGTTGAAGTAAGAATCAGTCTTGCCATAAACCCCACCCCTGGTACAGCAACCTGGGATTGGGAGGGTACTCAAAACCCCAGGCTTCTCCCTGAGGAGCAAAGGGTTTGAGCCCCACTTCTGGCACCCCAACTTCCAAAACGTACATCTAAGAGACAAGACCCCAAAACATCCAGCTTTGAAAGCCATCAGAGCTTGCACCCATGAGACCCTCAAGGCTATAGCAAACTGAGAAACAGTTCTTAAAGCAGTCCTGCGAGTAGACTGACCCACCCTGGAACTCAGCACAGAAGCAGCAGACTGAAATGGGATCAGATTTCTGTGAAAGAGGCTCATTTGCTTATCTTAAAGCCCTGAGGGGCAGGCATCTAATTTAACGTGGATCTGGGAGCCTAGTAAGGTATTCTCCAAAGATGGAGCTGATGGGTACCATCTTTGCGCTGTCCCTCTACCTCACTTCTGCTTTCTGGTATCTCCTGGAAAGGAGCTTGAATGCTCGTATGATGCCCCGAGGTTTGCAGTTGCTACCCAGGTATACCTCTAGATCACCTGGCTCTAGCGGCTAGCAAGACTCACACTCACGGTAGTGAGTATCACAGTATTTACAACAACCAAGACTTGGAAATAACTAAAGTGTCCACCAATGGGGTGAATGGATAAAGACAATGTGTGTGTATACGATGGAATATTAACCATAAAAAGAAGGAAGTCTTGCCATTTGCAACAACATGGATGGACCTTGAGGATATTGTGCTGAGTGAAATAAGTCAGACAGAGAAAGAGAAATACTGTATGATCTCCCTCACATGTGGAATCTAAAAAACAAAACAAAATGAAGTCATAGAGAACAGATTGGTGGTTGCCAGAGGCGAGGTTGTAGAGGAAATAGATGAAGGGGTCCAGTGGTATAAACTTCCAGTTAATAAGATAAGCCTTGGGGATGTAATGTACATCATAGTGACTGTAGTAAATAATACTGTGTATTATTGTATATTAATTTTATTATTTTTTATTAGAAATATGTATTATTAGCCCCAGGGTTACAGGTCTGTGAATTGTCAGGCTTACACACTTCCCAGCACTCACCGTAGTACATACCTTCCCCAATGTCCACAACCCCACGACCCTCTCCCTACACCCCTCCCCCCAGCAACCCTCAGTTTGTTTTGTGAGATTAAGAGTCTCTTATGGTTTGTCTCCCTCCCAATCCAATATTTTTTTTAAGATTTAATTTATTTATTGGACAGACAGAAATCACAAGTAGGCAGAGAGAGAGGAGAAAGCAGGATCCCCGTTGAGCAGAGAGCCCGATGTGGCCTCGATTCCAGGACCCTGTGATCATGACCTGAGCCGAAGGCAGAGGCTTTAACCCACTGAGCCACCCAGGTGCCCCCCTCCGAATCCAATCTTGTTTCATTTTTCCTTCCCTACCCCCACACCCCCCACTTTGCCTCTCAAATTCCTCATATCAGGGAGATTGTATGATAATTGTCTTTCTCTGATTATTTCACTCAGCATACCCTCTAGTTCCATGCACGTCATTGCACATGGCAAGATTTCATTTCTTTTGATGGCTGCATAGTTTATTTTATATATATATATATATATATATATACATATATATATATATATATATATTTAAGATTTTATTTATTTATTTGACAGAGATCACAAGTAGGAAGAGAGGCAGGCAGAGAGAGAGGAGGAAACAGGCTCCCTGCTGAGGAGAGACCTGATGTGGGGCTCGATCCAAGGTCCCTAGAATCATGACCTGAGCCGAAGGCAGAGGCCTTAACTCACTGAGCTACCCAGGTGCCATATATTATTATATATTTAAAGTTGCTAAAGCTTAATAGTTCTTAGCACAAGAAAAAAATGTGTATGTTTGGTGATGGATGTTAACTAGTCTTAGGGTGATCATTTCACAACAGATAAAAATATGGAATTTTTATGTTGTACGCCTGAAACTAACATGTGTCCATTATATGTCAGTTTCTTTAAAAAGTAATTGATATTTTATTTTTTTAAAAATTATTTATTTATTAGACAGAGATCACAATTAGGCAGAGAGGCAGGCAGAGAGAGAGACAGGGAAGCAGGCTCCCTGCTGAGCAGAAAGCCCAATGTGGGCTTGAACCCATAACCACTGAACCAGCCAGGCTCCCCAAAAGTAATTTATATTTTAAAGAGAAAGACTATGGCACCTGGGTGGCTCAGTCAGTTAAGCGTCTGCCTTCGGTTGAGATCTTGATTTCAGGGTCTTGGAATGAACCCTGGCATCAGGCTCCCAGCTCAGCAGAGAGCCGGCTTCTCCCTCTGCCCCTCCTCCCACTTGTTCTCTCTTTCTCTCTCTCTCAAATAAATAAAATCTTAAAAAAAAAAAAAAGTAAAGAGACCAAAACAAAGTCTGGAAGGATGTGAATCGCTGTGTTAAAATTAAGAAGAAAAAGCTGTTTCTATTTTGAGAAGAGCCTCTTTGAAATGTATAATTAAAAGAAATAAAATGCCTGTAGAGTTAGGCAACAGGAGAGAATGGTCTTGGTGAGGGGCTCCCTTTCCCATAATCTTAGGAAGTGAGCAGACCCCCTGATGTCCTGTGTGTGTTCCCCTGCAGTAATACAGCCTCTTATTCTTTCTCTGATCTTATTTTTCTATGTAAAATGTGGTATCAGTGCAATCATTTTTTCTTTCTGGTTTGATTTTCAGGAAGATTTCGACGTCGATCACTTTGTGTCTGACTGTAGGAAGCGTGTCCAGCTGGAGGAACTAAGAGGAGATCTGGAACTCTACTATAAACTTCTTAAAATAGCCATGGTCGAGATCATCAACAAGGATTATGCAGATTTTGTCAACCTTTCCACAAACTTGGTAAACCTGAAATTCACAAGTCCTACACACACACACACACACACACACACACACACACACACACTTTCTCTCTCCTTCATATTTATTAAAAGGGCAGAGTTTTTAGAAACCTTTCAGTTGATTACCCCACCAACCCCACCAGAAACTTGAAGAAATTACCAATTTCATTAATAAAAGAACTAAACTTTTTGGAATACATTTTTTTGTTTTAGTTTTTATTCATTTAAGGTTGCTCTAGTTTGATTATGTTTCAAATTCATTAGTCAACAGTGAAAAGTAAAGGATAATAATACCCAAGAGGTTGTTTTATTAGTTGCTAAGTGATTACCCTGAAGTCTTCCTTGATTTAGACTAATTTGTAGGAGCAAATGTCCACCACTCTTACAATGTTTAATTTACTCCCAGGTATATCTGTTAGCCAGAGCTAGGTTGAGGGAACATTGGCCAATATTGATATTTAAAAAGTTTGGTTTTATAAAAATATAAGAATGATTTGCAGTGAGCTTATCAATTGTTTGTAAAAGCCATTTAGAAATGTTGAATTTTGTTACTTGGCAGAAAAGTCTCCTTGTTGATGCTTCATTTTGTTTTAAATCTGTTTGTCCAGAGAAGCACAGAAAGTTGCAGCTCCATGGGAATTTCAAGAAGCATTAAAATTAATGATGCACATTTGCTTTTGGGAAATATACCACTAAGATAAATATCCCAATAGGATTAAAAACCTAGATAATTTTACTTCTGTTTAATTTCTATTTTTCTCAAGGCTTATAATAATGTTTAAGAGAGACGTAGCCCGTCAGACTTTCACATCAGCTGGCTGAGTATCATCAATTACAGACAGAGAACTGTTCACCTTCTGTGAAAATTTTTCACATTCATTTAAAATGTCATCTAAAGGCAAATTGTTCTTAAGGAAACTTTCGTTTCTCCTGACTTCCCTTATTTTTATAGTTTCATGTATTTCAACAGACTTTTTTCATATTCTATGAACAACATTAATGGCCAAATAACACTTCTGTTGTTTAGCTAGTTATGTAGCAAAATACGGTTGTGCCAAAAAAATAACTTAAATCTGGTACTGCTTTGATCGTTAAATAGATACGTCACTATTACTCCTTATTGTGATGTGTTTGTGCCAACCTGGTTTTACCTTTAGGTTGGCATGGACAAAGCCCTCAATCAACTTTCTGTGCCTTTGGGACAGTTACGAGAAGTTCTGGTAAGTCCCCAATTAATGAAAACAGTCTGCTGTGACGCCTGTTGTCCTCGTCGGCTTTTCTCTAAGAATTCTTTTCATCTGTTAGTTTGGTGGTACTGGTGGTTGTATTTTAATGGTTCATGATTATAATATTCACCTTCAGAAGAGTTGTAAATGATTTTGTTTTTGCATATGCTAAAAACCTAAAAAAACATGTTCGATTTGAAGAAGACATATTCTCAGAGTAGACAACCTTAAAATGTCAGGGGAGAGGAAGCATATTTCCAAATTCAACTTATTAATGCCACTTTGGTCATATGTAAGTGGTTTCTAACTTATGAATGACTTGTATTTTAACAGTTTGTAATCTTGTAAATATCCCCCCCCCACCCCACGTAATCTGCGTGTGGTTAGGTTCCTGGGCTGATCTACAAAAACTGTGTAATCCCTAATGGAACTGAAGGATAATATAAATAAAATGTAATACTTAATAAATGTTACATTTGCATGTTCTCTCAGAAAAATCTCTGTTGTGGGAATGGGACTCCCCACCTCTAAGCCATTGGGAATAGGAACTCCACCTGGGTGAACAGTGGAGGGGCAGTTGTGGCATCACTTCTTACAGAAAACTGTGCTGCCCTGTCTCCCCTCCCGCCCCCCCCCCCGTCTGTGTCTGCTGCCCTGACTTACGGCCTCTGTCCATTCTGATGCCCTGTCGTAAACTTGTCATAAACGACACCATCCTTCCTTGTGTGTCTCCTCTAGCTTGAGTGGCCTCTTGTGTCCCTCCCCTAAGACAGTGCCTGCATCCTAGAGAGAATATAAGGAGAACATAATTTAAGGGAAGACACAGTACATGATTAGAACCAAGAAAAATGCGGAGTGATGGAAATATCAGTGCTGAGAAGCCTAGGGGAGGGGCAGGCAGGAAAGAGTTCGTGAAACAGGTAAAAATCTTGAGTTGTGCCTTGAGGAAGCCAATACTTTCCATGGTTTATGTCTCATTTGAATTTCACAAAATCTTGTTAAAGATACTTTTCCTTGGAATGGAAGGGATTTTCATGGTCCGCTGTTGGATTCCACACCAGCCGCTGTGGGGCTCTCCCACTGCCTCCTTGGTGTGCCTCTTCCTCCCGGGGCCTCATAGTGGTGTTGTTTCCCAAGCCTAGCCTTCCTTTGGCCTCCCACTCTTCTCTCGAACCCCCTCCCTGGAGGCAGATTTGCTCTACTCACACAGGCTCCTGTCCCGCCTCACCCCCTGCCATCACCATATCCCCTCCCTTTTCCATGGCCTGTTTTTATGGCCACTTTGGTCCTGCTCAGCCACAGGCCTGACCTGCCTTTCTGGTCCCAACTCTGAAGCTGTTCTGTGAGATTCTCAGACCACTGAGGGATACGACTATATCTGTCTTCATTGCATCCCTGTAGGCTGCCACAATACTGACGTCCAGGAGGTGTTTCATAATGTTGATGTAGTGAATTAATTCACCTTCCTGTGGAATTTTTGTGATATGCCTACTTCATTCTAGTTGTTTCTGTTAACCTTTGTTTTGGCCCTAATTCCTAATTATCTCTTTATTCATTAGCTTCTGAACATGTTTCTCTACCTCTGTGCTCTGCCTTTTTCTGGTCTTCTGTTCTTCATTCTTGATTCCTGGTATTTCCATACCCACATTTCATCATCATGCATCAGTGCTTTGACATTCTTTCGTTCTCCAAAATATGCAGAATCTAAAGACTTAATCTCAGTGAAGTTGGCCCTCCATTCCTATTTCTGCTTCTCTCCAGAAGGAAGCCTGCAGTGCACATGGCTGTGTGCCTGTCTGACCCTGCCCCTGAGTGTGTGTGCACTTACATCTGCTCCCCATCCCCTCCCCACCTCGGCAGCTGTGTACACATGGCTTTCAGAGTCCGATTTGAGCCCCGTCGCATTTCCAGACTCTCCTGTACTTTGCTTCATATTATCTGTTCTCCATTCTAAGCCCCCTCATCCCCATAACTTTCACTGTATATGTCATTCTTCTTCTGGCCATGCGACCCTGCCTTCGTGTCATTTTGCCCCCAGGTCATGAGTCCCCTCAACAGTAACTGTGTCTGGTATATCATGTTTTTTTTTTTTTTTTTGGTCAATATCTGCATAGTACAGGTGCACAGGTATTAATTTCTGTGGAATTGAATGAGATGTAGGAAATTGATAATGTGACAAAACAATGTCTGTAATACATTTTCTTTATTATTCTTTTAAAGAGTCTCAGGTCATCAGTCAGTGAAGGAATTCGGGCAGTAGATGAACGAATGTGTAAACAAGAGGACATAAGGAAGAAAAAGGTACCCTCCAGTAGATTTCTTTTTTTTTTTTAAAGATTTTATTTATTTATTTGACAGAGAGAAATCACAAGTAGATGGAGAGGCAGGCAGAGAGAGAGAGAGGGAAACAGGCTCTCCGCTGAGCAGAGAGCCCGATGTGGGACTCGATACCAGGACCCTGAGACCATGACCTGAGCCGAAGGCAGCGGCTTAACCCACTGAGCCACCCAGGTGCCCCCTCCAGTAGATTTCTTATGCTGCATGCCAGTTGAAGCCCTCTCCTCTTGTCTCCGCGAACTTGTCAGCACTATTCAGCTTTTTTCTTTTTTTTTTAAATTTAGCTTTTTTTCAAAGCTCTCACGCATGTGCATTTTATGCATTATGTCATGTTATCTACCTGAAATAAGAAGACAGAATTTCAGAGGTACCCACACGATCTCAAGATCACCCACTTTTTCCAGAACAAGAAACAGTGATAACTGTTGTCGGTGCAGCGCTTGACAGTTAACGACTGTATAAATTGTCAGCGGCCCTGTAAAGAAAATAGGCCTATATTAGAGACTAGGGGAGAAGTGGGCTTTCCAAAGCAAACTCAGGATTCTGCCGTAGGTTTGCTGTTATTTTCTGATCCTGTGTTCTTTATGTTCTGGTGTTCACTTTAATTTTTTCAATTCCCAGTAGTTAGCATGCGGTGTTGGCTTAGTTTCAGGTGTGTGAGACAGGCAACGGCTCTGTACATCTGAGGGCTCACCCCGGGAGTGTGCCCCTTAGTGCTATCTCCAGTTCCAAGTGTCCCCGAGATCATTCATGATCATAACAATATAGGGGCACAGCGGGCATTGGGAGTCTGGGCTTCTGACTCTCGCCTGCTGCTCTGTACAATGTTTTCTATGTGTATTATTAGCATTTTTGTTAAAATCTCAGTGGGGAGAAGCCTGTTTGAGGGACAGGCTTCTGTTTAATTCGCCTCTGGATCTCCTCACAGCTTTTGTCCAAAGAATGCTTGTCGTGCGCTTCCAGACAAAACAGTAAGCTTTGTGAGAGCAGGGTGTATTTCTTGCTTTATTTTCTCGTGCCCCCCCCACCCCACCGTCGGAATGAATATCGAGCTCCCAGGGGTGTTCATTATTATTATTATTTATTGAATGGATGACTTTGTATTTTTTTGTTCTTTAAGGATGAGAGTTTTCATAATGTCCCTCAACCTCTTTGATAATATTTGTAGTGTAAAAGGTCTTTAATGATTTGGTGCTTGGGCATATAGGTATATGCACATGTAAACTGAGAGGGCCAGTACAATCGGAAGCCAAAGTTAAAACATGAATAAAGGGCCATAAGAAAACAAATGGAGGGGCGCCTGGTGGCTCAGTTGGTTAAACGTCCGACTCTTGATTTTGGCTCAGGTCATGATCTCAGGATCATGAGATTGAGCCCCACATTGAGCTCTGTGCTCAGCAGGATGTCTGCTCGAAATTCTCTCTCTCCCTCTGCCCCTCCCCTGCACGCGCACATGCAGTCTCTCTCTCTCTCAAATAAACAAATCTTTTTTAAAAAAATAGGAAAGAAATGCCCATAGAAAGATTCAGGATGGGAAAAAAAAAGAAATAAGAGTATAGAATATGAGAAAGCAAAGTATAGGGTTTTTTTTTTTTCCTCTATAAACTTGCAATAGAATATGGAAGTATGCTTATTCTAGAACTAAGATTTGCATTCTTGAGAATTCTGTGTTTCATAGAATTATGAAACACATAGCACACATAGCATAGCATGTGTTTCATGCTATATTTTGAATATAGCATGCCCTATATATTTGAAGTTAACTTTTGGTCTTATATTTTCCTGCATTTAGCATGGGAAATAAAGATGATTAAGAGTAAAGATGGTGACGTTTTTTGTTTGCTTAATTTTTATTTTTATAGATGTGTGTGTTGAGGCTTATACAAGTTATTTGATCAGTGGAAAAGATTGAAAAAATCTTAAATTCACAAAGTTCGAAAGAAACCTCTGCACTAGAAGCAAGCAGGTAAGCATTTTTTTTTAACTAAGTAGCACATAAATTAATACTTCACATCCAATCTAATTAGGCGGGGACAGCTTAGTTAGAATTCATTTCTGAACAAGAAGAAAATCCAGGTTTGTGGCTAGAATGTAGCTCCAGGAGAGTGGAGAGCATGAAATGGTGAAATCTATAACACGTTCCTATAAACGCTTTGGTTATAGACCACAGTTCCAACACGTCATTATGCTTGCAGTGTAAAAGTATATTTGGAATCACCTTCCCTGAGGACTAGCAAAGTCCTGTTGATCTTTAAGGCATACCTACCATTCATCTTGGTTTTTCTCCATCTCATTTTTTTCCCTAGACATGCCCAGAGTATTACCATTGATGTATTTTGCACCAGCATTATATTATTATGAAACAGTATAGGACATATCCAGTTGAAATTTACAAACAGGAAAGGAAAAACTTATGAAATAGGAAAAAGATGATGGCTCTCTTTGTTATACTGTGATTGTCTTGTTCCCTTCCTGGTGTGAATTTTCAATCAGCCAGGGTAGATGAGCGACTCAGAAAATGAGTAGTTAGGTCCTGTCAGCACTGTGAGACGCACAGTGGTGCATTGGGAGTAGCCTGGGCTGGTCCTATACATACCAGCTGGGCTGCCTGCGTCAAGGTCGCCTGGTGCCCTGAGTGCTCTGTTGTGTGACGCTAACAGTCCCTCCCCTTGCAGGCAGAGTTAGGTTTCTAAATTTTAGGAATTAAGGTTTTAGATTTGGAAGGAACTTGAGAGACCATATGCTCCACATGTCTCATGATGGAGATTAAGAATGGACACCTCCCAAAGGAAGCGATTCTCTGGTCCTAGGTCTCTGTCCCCTTTCACATCAAGGCATTCAACTAAGTGGTCAGCCTCCACTGTGCTTGTGTCTCTAGCCCGTTGCACTTGTGCTTCTGCTCCGTTCGTCCACACTTAGGAGACAGTCTGCACACGGCCCTTCTGCAGCCCGTGTGTCTCCAGCGGCTCTGCTTCACTGCGGCCCTTGGCATTGCCTGCAGCCCCTCCAGCCATGTCCACGTTCGGCCCCTGGGGAGCTGGCCCTCCAGTGTTCTTCCCGTCTTTGCTGTTGCTGCTGTGCTCATCGGATAGAAACACCTCAGTGAGCTCTGTGTCTACAATCCTGTCCCTTTGCAACACTGTCCTTGATAAACAGACATTGTGCGCTTTCTTGCTCAAAATTACCTTGGAGGACTTTTTTCTCCAGAAGAGCAGCTCTGAGCTCTAGAGTCAGTAAAGCCAGAGCAGCGTCAGCGCACAGTAAATCCATCATGCTCTGCCAGTCCCAGAAATGCCAAGAAAAGGATAAATAGGAAATGCGCATGGGATCAGTCAGTAGAGGTTGGAATTAGGCTTCGGCACTGTTCGTGCCAAGCGCTTGCCTTCCCTCCACACCAGTTCTGATGCTCTGGGACGGGGCACACCATGGCAGGTCTCCAGAGATTTTGGGTTTTCTTACAGTGTGTTTCCTCACTACCTGACTGCCCATCCTCAGATGTGGGATGCCTCATAGAGCCCAGCAGGGGCTTTGGGGCCTTTGTTGTGTGTTTTTTTTTCTTTCACTGTTTGACTTCCTTTTGAATGGGGTTGACGCTTTCTAATGTGGGGGGCAAGAGGGAAGTGTATCCAGTCCACTTGATGGCAGATGCACTGTGAGTGATTTCTCACCAGCTCCCGGAGCACCGAGCTTGCTCTTTCTGCCATTGGGTAAATTTAAACTTGGAGTCCGCTGCTCTGAGCGATTTCCCAGGTTGCTGCTAGGCGGTCAGTTTTAGCTGATTGAGGAGACAGCAGTAGTTGGTACTGGGGAGGTACTTGGGAGGGAGAATGAGGCAGGCAGAGAAGAAGAGGGGGCTTCGGGTATGAACGGTAGGACAGGGCAAGAGAGAGTAGGGGGTTAGAGAATGGGAGAAGAAGGGAGAAGAAGGGCACGAATGGGAGAGCCTGAGGAACGTGGAGGAATCATGCAGTTGTACCCACACTGACCTAAAATAGCTCCATCCCCTTGCCTGGGCCCTGTGGCCCGGGCCAGGCTGCGTCAGTGGCTTCTACGACCTCCCCGCTCCTCACCCCTTGCATTGGGGCCTGCTGCACAGACAGTTTGTTATGAAAATTGATGGCGTTCAGGTGCAGGTGCCTGAGCGCTGTAAGGCATGTGGGGCGGTGGGGGTGGCAGGTTTTTAACTTTGGGAATTACATTTCTCTAATTGTCTCTACTAGCCCTCTCTGGACTAGACAGATTTTAGAGAGAATTGCCACAGAATTTAACCAGTTACACTTTCATGCTGTTCAGAGCAAAGGCATGCCTCTTCTGGACAAAGTAAGACCAGCAAGTGTTGGTTTCGATTTTCAATTTGCTGTTTGCAAATTTCCTGGATGATTTTGGCTTGACCTAGCATTGCCCCTGATAATTGCTACTCTACAGGATTTTGAAGCTAGCTTTGAATTTTTTTTTTTCAGTGTCTCCTGCTTGGGACCCTGCTTCCATTATGTCACACTAGATAGATTTTGTGTAAAGACACAAGCGTAGTCTCCAAACTATGCAAGTAAAATTAATTCTGAATTTCATGTAACTTGACACATCATATGATGTAGTCAGAGTTCATTTATCCAAAGCCCTTGACTGGGTTTAAATGCACGTTTGTCAGATTTACTCTGTAGCTTAAGAGGCAAATAACTTTTTGTCATTCCGTAATTGTCTAAACTTCACTTTGATGAAGCCGACTTACTTTCAAAGAAATCATAGGGAGGGGACGCCTCAGTGGCTCAGTCAGTTAAGACACTGCCTCTGGCTTAGGTCATGATCCCAGGGTCCTGGGATTGAGTCCCACCTTGGGCTCCTTCTTGGCAGGAAGCCTGCTTCACTTTCTGCCTGTGTCTCCTTGTGTGCTTGTGCTCTCTCTCGACAAATAAATAAATAAAAACCTTTAAAAAAAAAAAGAAAGAAAGCAATCATGGGGAGAAGAGATTTATTGTTATTCTCTAGGAAATGTTGGGATTTTAATCTTACATATATTCTGGTAGAATTAGAGGCTCGCTTTATATATATAACACATATGTATATAAATTATACACATATATTTGAGCTTTCTAAAACTGTGGTACCTGGACCTTCTTTCCTGGTCTCTCTGTTCTTGCAGCGTATAGCCCACATTACGGCCATGCTGCAGCAGTCCCTGGGAGGCCTGCTGCTAGAAGGGCTTCAGACTTCCAATGTGGACATCATACGGCACTGCCTCCAGACTTACGCTACAATTGACAAGACACGGGATGCAGAGGCGTTAGTCAGTCAAGTACTGGTGAAACCATACATGGATGAGGTTTGTGCCCCCATGCACCTCATTCCACAAACACAGAGCATCTAATCTGGCTTCGTTTCTTGACTGGGTGCGAGAGAGCTCAGGGCTCTTCCTTGAAGATGCTCTTAGTTCCTGCTCTTCTGGTTGTAAGAAAAGGTTGGTCCCGCTTGGTGCCCATCAGCATGGCAGAAATCAGGCATGCGCTCTGGTCTCTTCCAGTGATGCCATAACTCAGGGATCATCTTAATTTAGTAGGGGTGAGGGACTTGCCTAGGAAGAAGGTACGGATCAGAACATTTTCAGGTCAATTTCCATTTCCATAAGTTATACGTTAATAAAGTTGCCGAAAAGCGTGACCCCACCAAGGCGCCCGTGCCCACTGGAGGAGCTGGAAGACAGCTCTGTGCGCAGGGAAAGTCTGTGAGGGGAAGCGTATTCGCAGAATTGATGTGGCCTAAGTCTTGAAGACCATGGGGGAGTTTGCCAGGCTAGGAAGGTGGGAGGGAGGGAATATTCAAAGATAAAGGGCTTTGAAGGGCGAGTTAGCGGGGTAGTACCTTAAGTCCAGAACTTGGTTACCCAGTGTTCTTGACCCATAATGATACAGTAAAATACAGGGAGTCAGTGTATCCTGCTTCTGAGCGGCCGGAGTATGGGCTGCACCATGTGAGGCCGCCAGCAATCAGCAGCTTCCAACTTAGAGAGCGTCGGTTTCATCTAGTTCAAGCTGACAGAAGTCATGAAGCCAGTCTCAGCGTTTGAGGGCTTTCTTCCAGTCACCTGCCAGTGCGAGTGTTCTTTCTGTCTGGTAAGTATAAAGCTACCCACCATGACTTCAGGATGAAAGGCTTCCAGTTTTAAAACGAGACAGTATCCCAGTGATAGAAGTGAAATTGAAGAATTAATTTTAGTAATCTTCTCAGCTTCATTAAGACTACTAAAAGTAAATGATCTGTCAGTTCTTTGTATGTATCCTATTATAGTTCATAGCTCTCTCTGTGGGGGTGAAAAAGATCACATTATTCTTTGTCACTAAATGAAAATATTTTAGTTATTTAATTTATGCCCCTTTCATTGAACTGAATCTAATATGCTAAATTAGGGAAGTACTTTACGTTTCCGTGTCATTAAATGAACTGTGGCCACATTTGCATTTTAAGTTTGTATGCTTGTCATTCACCTCCTGCAACTCAGCCTCACCAAAAAAAAATTAAATACTAAAGCAAAATAAGATGTGTTTTCTTCCATCACTTTCCATCTCAGCCCTTTCCCTGTTCTGGAGACGGTAGAGGATAAGGCCAGGGTGAAGATGATACAGAGCTGTTGTCTGCAGATACAGTATTTTGCTTTTAAGCTCAGAAGGGAAGCAGATGAGTGTGTGTGATGTTTTAGCTTCAGGCCAGTCTCTGTCCCTCAGCCTCTGTGTCCCCCAGGGTTGGAGCAGTATTCCCAAATCCCGGGACCTAGATTTTCATGCCATTGTTACTTACCTCCTGTTTAGAAAGCATACTGAGTGGGGAGGAGGAAGGACGAAGTGCATTTTTAAGGTTTACACGATTCTTTTCTCTGTAGTGTATAGTTCATACTTCTCTTTTAGGTGCTTTAAAAACAAACAAAAACACAAACAAACAAACAAATAAATAAATAAAAATAAAACGCTCTTCCTTCTGCTAGGTGATTGTAGAGCAGATCGTTGAGTCTCATCCAGACGGCCTGAAGATCATGTATGCTAATAAGCTCCTGGAGTTTGTTCCTCACCACTGCCACCTTCTTCGAGAGGTCACAAGAGGAGCCATCTCAAGGTGACGTAAAATGCTGTGTATGCACCTGAGCTCAGTTTAGTGACCACCTGTCACCTCCTCATGTGCCGCTGATCCCTGGCTGTCCTGTCTGACCCGGGAACGTGGGAACGTGTGCTCTTCCCTATTTGTTACCAGTGCTGTGAGGCAGGTGTCACTTGCCTGGGTTTACAGGGAAGGGAATGAAGAGTGGGGACGAATCTCAATGGTGACATTTGTGTGACTCCAGAGCCTCTGCTTTTCTCTTGTCTATACTGTCTCCTTAACCAGGCTCAAAATCAAAATTGGTTTCCTTCCATTATTGTGATGTCATCATCGGTCTAGAAATACCAATTCATTTTAATTCAACATGTTTTATACTGATGGCAATTAAAGTCATGAACGGTTTTCCCTCCCTCTCTTATTTCATTTCCATGGCTTTCCAGTTCTGTTTCATGAATATCCCATTACCTTCCACCATCTCCGTCATCCCAGTCCAGACCTTTGTTGCCTTTTGTTCGAGGGTAGCGGGCTCTCCCCACCTGGTCTCCCAGCTCCACCTGTCCCTCTTCATTGCAGCCCTCAGCTGTCCCACCTGCCCAGAGCTCTTCAGCCTTCCTGAGTCGCTCGTGGCTTCTCATCGCCCACAGAAGAGCATCCAGTCTTCATGGTGTAACCTGTGACCGTTGGTGCTTGAGTCCTAGTGTTTCTCCGCTGTAGAACTTTCTACTGTGGAACTTTCCCCCATACCACTATGGTTCCTGGCCAGACAGGAGCACTTGACCTTCCCTAACAAACCTGGTACAGAAGATCCCTGACCTCACCTTGGTTCAGTTGATGGTTTTTTTGACTTTTTATAATAGTGCAGAAGTGATATGCATTTAGTTTGGATCTTTTCCCAGGCTGGCGATCTACAGTAGGGTCCTCTTTTGTAATGCTGGGCAGGGGCAGCGAGCACAGCCCCAGGCAAACCACGTGATCACGAGGGTCAGCAACCAACACACTTGAACCGTCCTGCTCTGGCTTTCAGTGCAGTGTTCAGTAAGTTACATGAGATACCAGACACTTTATTGTGAAATAGGCTTTGTGTTAGAGGATTTTGCCCAACTGTGCAATACTGTAAGTGTTCTCAAGACATTTAAGTTTGGCGGGGCTAAGCTCTGATGTTCAGTCGCTTAGGTGTTTTCCATGCATTTTCAACTAAAGAGATTTCCAGCTGAACAATGGGTTTATTAGAAGCCGAGGCCATCATAAGCCGAGGAACATCTGTCTATACTGTGCGCCTCTGTGTTTTCCTTCATTGCTTCCTGTCTCTTATTCCTTTGTCTTTCTGTTGATCTGTCACTCCACATGAAGCTCCAGTCAAATACAACTTCTTTTTTTTTTAGGTTATTTATTTATTTACTTATTAGAGAAAGCATAAGCAGAGGGGGAGGCAAAGAGTGAAGCAGGCTCCCCACTGAGCAGGGAGCCCGATGTGGGACTCAATCCCAGGACCCTGAGATCATGACCTGAGCCACCCAAGCGCCCCCAGGCTATGGTTATTTCAAGAAAAAGTCCTATTTGTGAATTGTTCATCTAGTGAAGGTGAATTAAAATCAGAAAGTCGACTCTGCCACCTTTAAAAACCCAGGAACAGAAAAAAATTCCATGAGCAGGTATAACCCTATCCACAATAAATCACTTTCAATCCAGTCCTGAAAACTAATACAGAGTAGGAAGAAAGCATTACAGAAAAATTTTGTTTTCATTAATCAAGCTGGAAAATAACGGGCCTTACATGAATGCCCTTTAGGAAGACAGTTCTTATAGTTTTATGTTGATAGAAACTCACATTACATTCGAAATGCATGTTAAAACCATGACTGTAGATTAACTACCACTTTCAGTCGTCAGAAGATGAAAAATGGTCAAGAGTCACCCAAACTGAATCCTGGTTCCTCCTGGAAAATGTGTTCCTAAATATTTTCCCCCTGAACTACTGTGCTCTTTCTGTATCTTACACAGCAGACACTGCGATGCACAAACACATCCAGAAGGCCTTTGAGGGCTGACAGCCTGCTGGAACAATGAGGAATTCACCTGGGTTTCTGCCTTTCTGCCGGGCCCAGAAAGTTCTGGGTAACCCAGGTGACGTGTCATGAGAATACATGTGTAGCTCACACCATATGTATTATCTCCTCAGGGTAGACACCAAAATCCATGTTCGTATATGAAAATCCAAGATGCGTACAGAAATCAAGAGTAATTCTGTCATCTTGAAAGAAAAACACACTGTTGCGCTGCCACATGCCTCGTTTCTCCTTGAGTGACTGCAGGAAGTAGCGATTGCAGTCAGAAATCTCAGAAAGAAAAATTAGAGTAAGGGCAACACCTGAAGTTTATTCCTGAAAATACTTGGAGAACTACTGTGACCAATAAACCAGGGCTTAGTTCATGAGACTATGTCAATGAGCTTATACCATCCCATGTCCTGGTCAAACCCTCATGTCTGGGAGATGGAGGGACGTCTTCATCTTCCAGAGCTACTATTAGGGAAAAAGGTGGAGACCATACTGACTGAGTCCCTACTTCAGCAGGAGAGCCAAAAACACCTTGCCCCTCCATAATCCCAAATGAAAATAAACATCTCGGGGCGCCTGGGTGGTTTAAGCTTCTGCCTTTGGCTGGGATCGAGCCCCACGTCGGGCTCTTTGCTCAGCGGGGAGCCCACTTCCCTCCTTCTCTCTCTGCCTGCCTCTCTGCCTACTTGTAATCTCTGTCTGTCAAATAAATAAAATAAATAAATTCTTTAAAAAAGAAAAGAAACATCTCATTTTACTAGTGTGCAGCAGTGACTATGCAGGAGAAATTATTATTATTTTATTATTAGATAATATATTATTATTATTATTATTATTATTATTGTACTATATTGTTAACCTTTTGAATTCGGACACCTAAAATTTTTAATAAAATATGAAGGCCTTTTTTTTTTAAGATTTTATTTATTTGAAAGACAGAGATCACAAGTAGGCAGAGAGGGGGAAGCAGGCTCCCCACTGAACAGAGAATCCGATGCAGGACTTGATCCCAGGACCCTGGGATCATGACCTGGGCTGAAGGCAAGAGGCTTTAGCCCACTGAGCCACCCAGGTGCCCCATGAAGGCTTTTTTTGTTTGTTTTTTTTTTTAAAGATTTTACCTATTTATTTGACAGAGAGATCACAAGTAGGCAGAGAGGCAGGCAGAGAGAGAGAGAGGAGGAAGCAGGCTCCCCGCTGAGCAGAGAGCCCGACATGGGACTTGATCCCAGGACCCTGAGATCATGACCTGAGCCGAAGGCAGCGGCTTAACCCACTGAGCCACCCAGGCGCCCCATGAAGGCTTTTTTTAAAGAACAAAAACTTCAGACTATATCTTTATCCTATCAGTTCCCAATACAACTGGCTTCTGTCTTGGCCAACATTTAGCCATTCAGATAAAGTCCGTATTTAGTGCTTCGTGTGTATGCATGTGTAAAATAAGCGGACAGTCATAAATCTTTAAGATTGTGTATAATAACCGTGAAATAAGGATTCTTGATACACAAGGTCTCGTCTGGGGAAAACAGCTGGAGAACAGTATGCAGTTTTCAAATGACGAAGGGGAAATACGCATTCGGTTATGAGAAAGGGAAGGAGAACAAGACCAAATATTAATAAAAGGGAAAAAAGCTTTTTCTGCCATCTTTCCATGCCGCAGTAACAGTGTGAACAAATGTCCCACAGATGCCCTCAAGAACATTAACACTGCTGAAAGGGGGGGCGAAGGCCAGGTTCTTAGGAGGCCCTGCACCAAAGTCATCGTCCCGTTTCCTCACTGTGATGACGAAGCATGAGTACATTGGCAAATTTGAAATTATTGATGACCACAGAGCTGGGAAAACTGCTGTGAACCTCACGGGCAAGTTAAACAAGTGTGGCATGACCAGCCCTAGACTTGTATAACTGAAAGATCTAGAAAAGTGGCAGAAGATTTCCATCCCCTCAGTTTGGTTTCACTGCATGGAAAAATTCTTCTGGCATCATGCACCATGAAGAAGGAAGAATCCAGGCAGGAGGGAAAATCCTGGGATTCCTTTTTCCTAGAAATATAATATACATGGCACGTGAAATGCCTCAATGGGGAAAAAAAAAGGAAAATAAATTACAGTCAACTAATGTTTGACAAGACTGCCAAACAATTCAATGGGGGTAAGAACAGTATTTTACTCCCAAGCAGCCACATGCAAATAATGAAACAGGAGTCCTGCCTCACACCATACAAAGAAAATAACCTCAAATGCATCAAAGACATAAGTGTAAGCATTAAAATGATAAAGTTCGGGATGCCTGGGTAGCTCAGTTGGTTGGACGGCTGCCTTCTGCTCAGGTCATGATCCCAGAGTTCCCGGATTGAGTCCTGCATCAGGCTCCAAGCTCCACAGAGCTTGCTTCTCCCTCTGACCTTCTCCTCGCTCATGCTCTCTCTCATTGTCTCTTTCTCAAATAAATAAAATCTTTTAAAAAATAAAAATAAAGTAAAATGATAAAGTTTTCAGAAGAAAACACAAAGGTAAATGTTAGTGGTCTTGAATCTAACAACGGCTCCTCAGCCAAACACCAAAGTACAAGCAACTTAAAAAAAATAATAAACAAATAAATGGGACTCAACCAAAATATCGCAGTTTTGTGCTTCCAAGGACCCCATTGACAAAGTCAAAAGACAAGCCACTAAATGGGAGAAAATATTTGCAGGTCATATATAAGGAACATGCATTCAGACTGTGTGAAGAATTCTTACAACTCAAATAAAAAGACAACCAAGTTAAGAAATGAGCAAAGAGGGGCACCTGGGTGGCTCAGCGGGTTAAGCTGCTGCCTTCCGCTCAGGTCTTGAACTCAGAGTCCTGGGATCGAGCCCCGTGCTTTCTGCTCAGCAGGGAGCCTGCTTCTTCCTCTCTCTCTGCCTGCCTCTCTGCCTGCTTGTGATCTCTCTCAATAAATCTCTCTCAAATAAATAAATAAAATCTCTTAAAAAATGAGCAAAGAACTTGAATATACATTTCTCTAATATTCAAATGTATACATTAATATATAAATGTATATATAAATATATTTTACATGATCATATATTTATATAAACATATTTATGTAAATATATTTACATTCTTAAATATGTATTTAAATATAAATAAAATATGAAATATATAATATATATTTAAAGATACATATAAGGTATATATAAAATATATGGGACAATAAGCACGTGAAAATATGCTCAACATCACTAATCATTCGGGAAATGCAAATCAAAACCATGGTGAGATACCACCTCCCACCCACGTGGATGGCTACTATCAAAAACCCCAAAAGCAGGTGTTGGAAGGATGTGAAGACCTGGAACCTGTAAATTGCTGGTGGGCTTGGAAAATGGCGCAGCCACATTAGAAATGGTTTAGTAGCTCCTCAAAATGCAGAACACAGAGTTGCCATATGACACACCAATATCACTCCTGTGTATAGAGCCAAGAAAAAAACTATGCCCACACAAAAACTTGTGCATGAAGGTTTAGGGTTTATTCGTAATAGCGAAAAGGTGAGAACAACCCTGATGTTCATCAACTGATGAAGAGATAAATAAAATGTGATCCATCCAGCCTGTGGAATATTATTCAGCCTTGAAAAGGAATAGAATTTTGATATGTGCCACGACACAGAGGAGCCTTGAAAACATTCTGCTGATTGAGAGAAGTCAGTCACAGAAGACCACGTATTGCATAATTTGATTTATATGGAATTTCCAGAATAGCTAAATCTACAGAGACCGAAAGTAGATTAGCGGTTGCCTAAGACTGGTGGTGATGGCTAAAGTTTTCTTTTGAGGATGATGAAAATGTGTAGGTAGTTCAGTATAGTATAGTTAAATATAGTGAAAGCCATTAAATTGTCCACATTAGACGGTGAGTGGTATGGCCTGTGAATTATATCTCAATTAAGCTGTCATCGAAAAATGCAAAGAACTTCTCTTTATCAAGTACAAAAAGAATGAACTTGATTAAAAACATCAAAAATGGGGAAAATAAAAACAAAATAAGATGGGAGGAATAAAGTTATGACTGTTTATCATTAATTTAAATGTGTACAGACTGACTTTTTCTATTAAAGCGCCTATCAGGAGGTTACAGATCCACGCTGTTCAAGAAACATACTTAAAATGCAAAAGGGATTGAGAATGTATCAGGTGAGGAGATACCATGCAAAAGAGAAAGCCGGAATGGCAAAATTCATCGCAGACAAGTTGGGACTAAAGTTATAGGTACTAAGATGAAGAGGGATATTTTTAAAGGCAGAGTTTGGAAAGAAGATGTAAAAGGTATAAGCAGGTATACATCTAACAACATAATACCTGAAGACTCTAAAAATGCAATAACAAGGTAAAATTTTAGCTTTTCAAAAGGGAGTATCTACTAGAAGGAGGGAAAAACAAGGACACACAGAAAATAGACATCCTGGGCCGCCTGGTTGGCTCAGTGGGTTAAAGCCTCTGCCTTCGGCTCAGGTCATGATCCCAGGGTCCTAGGATCGAGCCCCACATCGGTCTCTCTGCTCCGCGGGGAGCCTGCTTCCTCCTCTCTCTCACTCTCTGCCTGCCTCTTTGCCTACTTGTGATCTCTGTCTGTCAAATAAATAAATAAAATCTTTAAAAAAAAAAGAAAATAGACATCCTTATTTCCCTCGGAAAACATTTCTTTCTTACACATAAGGAAAGCCATATTTGTAAAGATTAATTGCATACTAGGCAACAAAGGAAACCTTTACAAGCCTTCCAAATTAAAGATTTAAAGAACAGTTCTTTGATCACAATCCGGTAGAATCAGAATTAGATAACCTGGTAACAAAAAATTGAAACTACATACAAGTTAAGAAATACAGTCTTCAGTCAAAGAAGAAATCATAAGACGACTGAAGAAAATCTTGAAAGCAATGGAAAGGAGACTATTTCATACCAAAACTTACAGAAGACACCAGAAGTTATACTCTAAGGAGACTTTAGTGTCAAATGTCTTCAATTTCAAACATTTTTTTAAATAAAAGAAAGTACTCATTTAAACCCATCAGAAAAGGGCAGCTCAATCCACAGAAAGGAAGTAGTTATAATAAAGATAAATTTTTAAACTAATAAAAAATATCAGGGGCAAATAAACTCAAAGTTGTTTCTATGAAAACTAATGAAATAATAATAATAAAAAAAAACTTCACATGCGCTATTAAGGATAAGAGAGGGGGAAGATGGGATGTGGGAGGAGGTGGGGAGAGGGAAGAGGAATGGGCAAAAGGGGGTTTCAGGGAGGAGGGGACAGAGAGAGGGAGAGAGTTGCAAAACAGATAAGGATTGGGAACAGAGATATAAAAGCAAATGCATAATATAAAAGAATCACTAAACTGCAAGGCACTTTATACTAATCAATTTGATAACCTAGAAGAAACGATGATTTCCTAGGAAAACAAAATCATCCAAATGATTCAAGAATGGAAAATTAAGAAGATGAGTTACAAGATCAGACAGGTTTGCAGCTGGATAACTGTCATTCTACTGTTAAATGGCAACAGGCAATTAAACAATAATAAGTCAATTCACTTGATGAAGCTGAGCACAATTTTAATACCCAAACCTGAGAGGGAGGAATGGGGAAGCTATTAACAAATCTGGCTTAAGACAGATTAGTTAACAGAAACTGAACTAATGTTAGCAAATAACAGAAGTCAGGCATCTATCAAAGGACTATATCCTGAGACCAACTTGGATTCATTCCAGGAAAATAAAGGGAGCTCAAGACCAGAAAATCAATAAGATTTACCTCATCACTAAATTAACTGTGAAAAAACTCTTAAGACCATAGCAATAAATGCATTTGATAAAAAAATAAAGGCACCTGATAAAAGGTGAGCAGCCATTCTTTATAAAAATGAAGATAAAAACAGAAGGACGTTATGCAGGAGGGATTATTAACTGGGAAGCACTAGATCAAGAGGTAGATAAAATGAGCCCATATTTGTTAAACAGTGACAGAGCCCCAGGCGTGCGTGGATAGAGGCGAATGAGCTCATGGATGAGCACCAGGCTGTCAACAGGTATTATAGGGACAAAGGCAGCGGTGAGGAGAGGAGAGTCTTAACAACAGGGAAGAAGGTAAAAGGAGGATTGCAGTTAAAAATTGTGCATGATACAAACACATGCAAATAAGACCGGATATTTTCCAGTATATAGTTTTTTAAAACCCTGCACACATTACTGGAACTACCAACTCTTGCTTTCAGCTCCACAGCCCTCGCGTGCTTTCCCAGTACCAGGATGCAGGGGTAGATCCTCCGTTGGTGACATCCTATGTCATTGTACTCCTAACGGGACAGGTGAAACAGCGCAGGGGCTTGAGGTCGGAACTTAGGCATCGCTGTGCCCACCCCAGCTCCCTGCTCGCCCAGCCCCCACTCTGAAGCAGCGGGCACTTGGAGCTGTTAAGAAGCAGGGATCTGAGCAGTTCTCTGGTTTCCCCTGGAGCCATCTGCATCCATCATATTTCCCACAGCTCTCCCCGAGTGTTGGTGCTGGCTCCCCCCGAGTATTCCTTTAACTCCAGGCATACCCTTCTTATGACAGCACCTAGTACTCCCCGTCACAGTGCTCTGTCTGTCACATGCATCCATTGATCAACTTTGTGCTGGTTGAGGGCTGTAGCCCCCTCCTGTTAACTTCTCAAGTCCGTTTCTAATGCAGCAGCACCTGGCACTTAAGCACCCTGTCAGTACCTGCCAAATGAATGAAATGTACTCAAAACATAGTATGAAGTCTGCGTTCTGAAACTCCTTTTTGGAGCTGTTTGCTATCATTTTCCCAGGCAATTAAAAAAATTTACAGCCTTGCTGCCAATAACCTGAAGGGGTAAAGGAATGCCGGCATGCCCCATGGGACATGTCACTCTGGATGGTCCTTCGGCAGCAGGGACTTAGATAGCGCTCTTCCAAACCCAGCAGGATGGTGGAATGGGTACGTGGCTGAGTGCCTCCCGGGTCTGACCCTGTGTGACGCCACCCGGTGCCTGCAGCTGCCCTCTGGAAGGTGTTGCTTTTGCGGCAGAGCCGGAGGGCACCAAGCATGTGTGTGTCTCCAAAGTCCTGGGCACCACATCACAATGCCTTCCTGAGAAGCAGAATCAAGGACAGTTGCTGATCTTCATTCCTTCCCACCAAAGGTATCTCATACACCATCTTTGGAAGTTGGAGCCAGGGGGTGTTTGGGTGGCTCAGTCGGTTAAGTGTCTGCCTTCAGCTCAGGTCATGATCCCAGGGTCCTGGGATCGAGTCCCACACATTTGCCTCCCTGCTCAGCGGGGAGCCTGCTTCCCCTTCTCCCTCTGCCATTCCCCCCACTTGTGCTTTCTGGCTCTCTGTATGTCAAATAAGTGAATAAAATTTTTTTAAAAAGTTTGGGCCATACTCTTTAGCCATTCTACTTTCCCTGGGGTAATTTGCCACCTCCCTGAATTTACCTGAATCTTTCCCAAAATCTACTTATCTTCCAGCCTTCTTGACCATAATGAGTCTATAAATTTTCAATAGACAGTGTGAATTTACACTTGCTAATATTTGCATAACATGCACCTCTATCGATCTCAAAGAAAAGCTTTGCACCGCAATGGTCTCTAATCTCCAATTAGGTTCTGTTCCGGGATCCCACTGGAATTCTACGCGCCTGTCCCCTAAGGTGGCCCCTCAGTAGCAATATGGCTTTGGGAAAGTTGTGTCATTTCTGGCCCAGACTTAAGGCTCATCCATAACGTGGAGGAGAAGACAGTGTGACCCTCAGTGGGCTGTTGAAAGGATCACGAGATGGTTCAACTCAGGTGCTCCGAGGTACCCAGCACACAGTAGGCCCACAGTAGAACAAAAAGTTGTTCTATTGATCTTATAGTTACTATTACTCATACTAACAAAACTAACTGATCATTTGAGATGATTTTCAAGCGAAGTGTCTTTGCCTGGATTTCTAAGATTAACCTACTTCAAAATGAATTCTGCTCTACTGTGAAAAACGAGCTAACCAGCAGGTTTCTTCTGCATCTTTTCTGAACTTTTTAGGATCCTCTCTAGAGAAAGGTTCTAAAGGAAGGCAAAGTGCAGAAATACTCTTGCTTCAAAGGATGTGTAGGAAATGATTAATTTTGCCAAAAAACAGTGCCTTGAACATAAAAGATGTTTGACGAAGCTCACTGTAGACAGTGTATCCCTCCAGGATTCATAAGTTGAAAACTCAATGTCCAAAGGGACATAACTAGGAGATGGGGGCCTTGGGGGATGTTTAGGTCATGAGGGTGGAGTCCTCATGGGCGAGATTAGTGTCTCCATAAGAGAGACCCCAAAGAGATCCCTCGCCTCCTCCACCTTGGAGGTTATAGGGAGAAGATGGTCATCTGTGACCCAGGAAGTGGGCACTTGAACAGACACGGAATCTTCCAGGGTCTTGATCGTAGACTTCCCAGCTTCCAGAACTAAGAGAAATAAGTATGTCTTTAAAGCACCTAGTTTATGGTGCTCTTGTTACATCAGCCCAAACTAAGATAAAGCTTGTCTCTTATACTGAAAAATAACACAAATGTTAACAACAATTTAAAAAAGGAACATTGTGGCCAATGACATGTAATGAACATCATCTCTCCTCTACAGAGCCAAGAGCTTCATTAGTTTCGGGCAACTCAGTAGAGTATGATTAAACCAAAGAGCAGCAAGATGTCTAAATGCTCAAGTCCTCGGCCTCCTACTTTTCTGCCAAAACAAAAAAAAAGCCCTAGGCTGGTTTTGGTTACCACCAAGCACAAAACAGCCAAATTCCAAATTAAAAAGCTCTGGGGTTTACTTGTGGATGTATGGAATTACATAGAAGCTCTCTTTGATCATTCCAAAGGATGTTTCCCTCAAAGGTTACAAATACATCTCAGCCTACCAACCATCTCAGGCCTACCACAAAAATTATATATATATACACTTTTAGCATTTTAAAATGTGTCTAAATTTCAGTTTCGGATCCAGTTTTGACTATTGTTATGGGCTTAGTTGGATGCCCCCAGATTCCTACGTTGACGTCCTAACACCCAGCATCTCAGAATGTGGCAGTATTCAGAGACAGGATTTTTAAAGAGGTGATAAAGGGAAAACGAGCTCACTGGGGGTGGGCAACAAGCCAACAGGACTGGTGTGCTTACAGGAAGAAGAGATTAGGACACAGACAGTACAGACTGAAGGACAATCGTTTGAAGACAGAGTGGAGAACACAGCTATCTGCAAGCCAAGGAGAGACGTTTGAAGAATCGAACCCTACTGCCACCTTGATCTTGGACTTCCAGCGCCCAGAACCATGAGAAAATAAATTGTATGTTGCCTAAGCCACCCGGCTGTTATTTTGTTTACGACAGCCCATGACTCAGAAATTTGAGGACCTCCCCCCCAGACTTTATCCTGAAGTTCTGTTTCAGCTTCAGGGGCTTGTGTAATACTACTGTATCAAGGAGGGAGGCTCCTGCCATTCCCTGCACTGGGTCATTGAGACACTGCACAGCTGTCCCCAGGGCTGGCTACATAATTTACAAGCCCCATGCAAAATGAAGATATAGGGCCCTTTGGGCAAAAACAGGGAGGAAGTGTTTGTTAAAGGTACTAAAATAGAAAGCTCATTTCCTCCATCATCTGTCTTCTGAAGGGGCATGGCTGCTGTTTTCTATTTGCATTTAATGTCATTCCAAGCAAATAAAAATTTTATAATGTGATTATGGGCATGATTTATGCCATTCATCTTCGCAGGGTGCAATGTCAGTGTTAAATAATTCACGCAGGGATTCCACAGCTGGGGCACACCCACGTGCCCTCTTCTTATCAGAACCGTAGAAATCCTGCACAAGACCAGCTCTGCCATCTTTACCTCACCTGGGGACTCACACCTGTCCCACCAACCCTGCTGCCCTCGGCTTCCTGATGAGTACAGAACTTGACAGGATCAGGAGCCAGGGGCTGCCTTTCTTTCCCTTCCCTCCTAAGTCACCCACTTCCAAGGCTTGGCTAACACAGGGAGGTGACATGAGTGAGAAAGGACAAGACAGGGTTCTGGGCTGCTCACAAGAGGCCACCGATTCCTACCAATGCTCAGAGCAAGCTCTGGTCTGTAGGGAAGGCGAACTCCGGTTGACTCGGTCATAGACATCACGTGGTCAGCGAGTCTCGGTGACCACCACTCACGAGGTGTCCATTTCCATGCTGTGCTCACCGGGCAGGGCGAGCAGTACATGCAAATGAGCAGTACAGGCAAGGAATGGTGGATACCCCCAGTGGGCTGTCCCCTCCACTATGTACGTGCTCCACTATCCCACCTGTTACGCCCCAATAATGAGTCCATGATTAAGAGTGAGACTGATACAAAGCGAAGGTCAAACAAAGCTTTATTTTGCACCAAGCATCAAGAATCAAACTGACCAGCCAGGGCCGCTTTTCTTACAGAGAAGTCAACCCCTCTCTCCTTTACAGACTAGCTTTTAAGGACATAGGCCATGCGGTGGGCCTGGTCATGCACAGGTGGCCAATGAAATTGTAACACACAGAGAAAGCTGCACAGTGATGCTAGGTGACCAATTGAATTACAACTTACCTTTTAGTAGATATTTGACCTAGCCTATCACCTTGGTTAGGATTTTCGCCCAAAAGACTCACAAAGGGCGGGACCCATACTCCTTGGTAGCTAGGGAGACAGTATGCAGCCCTCCACTGATCAGATGTCTTACCTGGCCTGACCCACCCTTGTATTTGGGCTTTGTTACCTGAGGTTGATTTCCGGGACTTGTTTTTAAGTAAGTCCCCTGGGAGAAGGGGAGCAGGGACAGCTTAAGGGTTAAACAACAAGGTTATTTTGTAACCTCAATGGAAGCCTCTGGCTAAAATATAAAAATATAAAGTAGGTCCTTACACCACCCACTTCGCTCAAAAAACACAAAGTCAAAAATAAAACTGAGTAATTCCTAGACATTGAGAGAGAAGCACACTGACTTTACCTTAGAACCCTTCTGAGGGCGGTGCTTGGCAGGGTAGGGGGGTGTGAGGGGGTTGGGGGTGGATAATGGGACCTCTGAGGGTGTGGCCAAAGGTCAGGGCCATTTGGGAAGGGGCTTTCTGGGGGAGGGGCACTTCTGGGAGCAAAGCCCTGGGTGGGGGCATTCCCTCTGGGGGCAGGGCTGGGAGCAACCCGAGAAACCTGGCCCACAGAGAAGCTGGTCCTTTCTCTCCCTCTGCCCCCTTTCCCCAGGGACCCCTAGGCTTTGGAGACTAAAGTCAAAATTAAAGCCATATGTCTAAATGGTTCATACTGTGGTTGGGTAGTGTTTTTAACATATTAATTGACTGGTTTTTCTCAGTATTTGTCAAACCTTTCCCAACTCAAGGCTTTCTCTTAAGCAACAGCGCAAGGCAGTCCGTTCAGTTGGGTCAAGCTGTTTGGTGATTCTTTGTAAAAACCCACCCTCTTGCACTGCTCAGGAGGGCAGTGTTGCATCCTAGGATAAACATAAATATATATCAAATGTGTTTACAAGTTATATTTATATGTATACATTCAATTCCCTGTTTACATATATATGTATAAAATAAAAATAAAAATATTGTTTTAAAGGCTGTTTTCCGGGGTGCCTGGTGGCTCGGTGGGTTAAAGCCTCTGCCTTCAGCTCAGGTCATGATCCCAGGGTCCTGGGATGGAGCCTCTCATTGGGCTCTCTGCTCAGCGGGGAGCCTGCTTCTCCCTCTCTCTCTGCCTGCTTCTCTGCCTACTTGTGATCTCTGTCGGTCAAATTAATAAATAAAATCTTTTAAAAAATTGCTGTGTTGCAGGGAACCTGGGTGGCTCAGTCCTTAAAGCATCGTTTTTCCACTCAGATCATAATCTTAGGGTCTTGGGATGGAGGCCCACATTGGGCTCCCTGCTCAGCAGGAAGACTTCTTCTCCCTCTCCCACTCCCCTGCTTGTATTCCTGCTCTCTCTGTCAAATAAATAATTTTTTAAAAAGAAATACTTTATTAAAAAAATATATGTAAAATGCTATTTTGCCCTCTATCCTGGTAAGATTGAACACATTCCTAACAAGAGATCTTTCTTTGAAAGACCCTAGAGGACCCGCACCCAAGGACGCACTCACAGACCACTGGATGCAATAAGCAAGAGGATTTTATTCGGGTATGCTCAGACTCTCAGGGACACTTGACCAGGATGGGTCAGTGCCTGAGAGCCCCGATCTGTTTCGGGAGTCCCTTAATATAGAATTTTACAGTCCATTACATCAGAGCCCTCACTTTTCTAGCCAGTAATTTCAAAGCATTACAGTAAGGCCTACACACATGTAGCCAATCTTTTAAAACCAACCATACATTCTGGCCAGTCACCGTTCAGGTAGTGTACAGTAGAGGGTACGTGTTGAATTGCACGTATCTAACCTTTATCTGTATACGTGCTGAACTGCACATCTCCAGCTAGCGTACGTGCTGAACTGCACGTCTCCAGTTAGCGTACGTGCAGAACCGTACGTCTCCGGTCTTGGTACGAGAGACAACCCTTATCAATCTTACTTAGTAGTCTTAACAGGGGAAGGGTATAACTTTATTTGATTACACAGAGGAAGAGGGTTTAAGCAATTTTTCATTTCTTAGCAAAGCATTAGAAGCATTATTATACAGAAGCCAGAAACAGCCGGGTTAAACACAGATGTTCACCATTCGTTATCCCGTCATGCTGCTTGCTGACTCCCTTATCTATGGTCAGCTGGCCACAGTTTCTTAGTTAGCATAAGCTGGTTATAAAAATAATGTTAAAACTTATAGGCTATACTATAGTTCTGACCTGGGGTCCTTCATCTTGACTCCATGATAAAAATTTAACATTGTCTTAATGAATCCTCACAACATCCGCCTCCCCAACCCTTCTCAGATGTTACAATTAAGGTTCAGTGAAGTCCAAACACTGGGCCTGAGGTAATATATCCAGTATGTGGCCTCTTGGCATAGTCTAGCAGCCCAAATTGGGGGCGAGGGTGTTTGAGTGTCGTTGGCCAGGATGAAAAAGCTGAAAGATGAAAAGAAGGGTAGTCTTGCTTTTTGTCCCAAAAAAAGAAGATTTAGAAAGAAAGAGACCTGTCGCCCAAAGGAGGAGGCTCCCCACTGATCCCGGCTGGGCAGGAGTCAGAGCAGAAGGAAAACTCCCATCACCAAGGAGAATGGGCTTCTCCTTCATACAAAAGCATAGGATCCCTCTCACCTGATATGTTTCTGTCCCATAGTCATCCCCCTGTGCCTGCCCCATAATAGCATTCACAGGAAATGGCTGAGAGATACATTCAACTTGCAGAATTATAGCAAATAAAGTAATCTTTGACCCATCCTGGGAGCTTCTGATTACTGGGAGGGGCCAAGCCATCCTAGGGCAAGTGCACTCATTTCAAGAACCAGTAAAATGACTCCAAGAGTATCATAAGGGCTAGTGATCATGACTGGTCCAGAAATATTTCTGGGAGTCCCTTTTAACATCCCTCCCATCATTTCTTCTCATCTCCAAGGGAATGGTACTTAGGTATTCTTAAAGAAATATGCATGACTAGTAAACTGTGTGTGACCCCTGCCGCCTAATTCATCCCTCACCAGCAATTAACACTGATGGTTTGAAGGATGGCTACTCCCCTGGCAGGGCAAGAGCTGAAGCAGAACGTATGGGGCGAGGCGGCTCTTCCCCCTGGATATAAATAATTAAACCCAGTAGCCACCCTTCCTGCCTGGCCACTGTCATTTAAGTATGGCTGATTATCCCTAAATGGGAATGAGATGGGGGCGGGGGTGGGGGAGGGAAGCAGGTGACGGTCAAAAAAACTACAGTAGCTGCCACTGAGAGTCCAACCTGGCATTAGACTGAGCTCAAGTCCTGATTCCATCATATACGAGCTGTATGAACTTGGAAAACTGAGTTCAACTCTCGAAGCATCTGCTTTGCCCCCCCTTGGAGTGAGAATAGTCAGTAGTATTGACTTCACAGGGCTTGTTAGGAGGATTAAATTAGATACTGTTCATTTAGCACAGTTCCTGGCCTATAGAAGGCACACATAAAAGTTGATTATCGTTTTTATGGACCTCCAACTTTAAGCCTTCTATAAAGAACCAAATGATATCTCTGAAAAATACCAACTGCCTACAAGGTTGTAGGGAAAGTGGTATCTATGTTGACCTGATTAGAAAAAAGTGGAAAATCTCTCTTGTTTAAGCCTTGTTGAAAATTTTCTAAACTCTGTCCACTCTTCTGCTTTAGTAATTAGAACAAACGTTGGAGACTCGTGATTTTCTGATAATTGAGTTGCTCGTTGTAACGCAGGGCAATTCGACATTAGTGTTTATTTTAAAAATTACCACAAATGAAGATAAATGGTGAGACGTGCACTAAATTTGATGAAAATCCTGATGTGAGTGTTTCTTCTTGGGATTCTCTCTCTCTCTTTTTTCTCCTATGATCTGAGAGCAGATTACATTCTACTTGGGTGATGGCTCAGGTCAAATGTGTGGTTTTGCAGGTGCCTAGCCTTTCACAGACAATCTTGGAAGAACCATCATTGTCTCTGTAAGAAAACGGAGGGAAAGATGTGATTTTAACACTCAGCCTACAACAGTTCAACAATCTACCAATGTGAATTTAGAAACGCTGAGCAAGTCCCCCTTCTAGTAACGAATATCTCTCCCGTTTTCTTATAATACCTGAGTTTCTACAACTGAGCAATCTACTCTTTTGTGTAAAACAGCTTCCCAGGATTGTTTCTCCTTTAAAGGCAATTGAACTTTGGGGATGGCACTCAGATCCCTTTCTTTTACTGGACAACTGTGGAGCAGGGGTTGGGTGTGCTTCAAGAGGGAAAATATCCACAAGGGGACAGAAAAAGGACATAAATGTACAAAATCCCATTTTCCAAGAATGTAAAAAGCTAACTTTCAGGGGAGCCTGGGTAGCTCAATTGTTAAGCATCTGCTCTTTGGCTCAGGTCATGATCCCAGGGGCCTGAGAATCCAGCCCCAAATCGGGCTTCCTTCTCAGAGGAAAAACCTGTTTCTCCCTCTCCCACTGTTTGTATTCCCTATCTCATTGTGTCTCTGTCAAATAAATAAATAAAATCTTAAAAAAAAATGCGAACTTCCAATATTTATTTTTTTTCCTTTGCTCTAAATATCTCAATGTTCACTTGTTGAAAGCAATTGATTGAAGCCCTGGGAAGAAGTGGTAGATTGAAGCACTCATCAGAGTTGTTTGTGCTGCTTTGCAGGGGTCTGGCTGCACTAAATTATTTCAAGAAGTATTAATTATCTAAGTCACTCAGAAGAATCCATTTACCTATTTCATTTTCTTTTTTTGAAGAGAATCTTTTTTTTTTAAAGATTTTATTTATTTGTCAGAGAGAGAGAGGGAGCAAGAGCGAGCACAGGCAGACAGAGTGGCAGGCAGAGACTGAGGGAGAAGCAGGCTCCCTGCCGAGCAAGGAGCCTGATGTGGGACTTGATCCCAGGACGCTGGGATCATGGCCTGAGCCGAAGACAGCTGCTTAACCAACTGAGCCATCCAGGCGTCCCCCTATTTCATTTTCTGTGGTTCTTGATCCTTACCCCAAATCCTCACAGGCCTCCGCAGCTGGCACAGAGTCCACTCCCATAACTATAATCCCTGTCCCATACTCTCACCTCCATCATACATCATACATACCTGATAAAACCCCACCCTGGTAAAAACCCAACCTTCTGTCCACCCTATGTCTGCCCCTGGCAGCTGAAGGTGGTTGGTGAGAAAAGCAACAATGCTGGAAGCTTATACATTAAATTCTTTTTTTTTTAAGATTTTATTTATTTATTTGACAGAGAGAGATCACAGTAGGAGAGAGGAAGGGAAGAGATCACAGAAAGAGGAAGGGAAGCAGGCCCCCTGCTGAGCAGAGAGCCCAATGTGGGACTCAATCCCAGGAGATCATGACCTGAGCCGAAGGCAGCGGCTTAACCCACTGAGCCTACCAGGCGCCCCTTTCACATTAAATTCTCAGCCACAAATCCAAGTATGTTTTTCTGACCGACAGAATCTCCATTCTTCTCGTGAAATATTTTGACTATTTCACATCTTCTTTCCTCCAACCTTAAGCCAGGGCTTCTCAACACTGGCCACACTTTTGAATCACCTGGAAGACTTTAAAACACAGGAGTGCCCACCTCCAAAGGACCTGATCTAATTGGTGTAGAACCAATTAGATTAATATCCAATTAGGGTCTGGATATAAGTGTGCTTTTAAAATTCTCCCAGTGATTCTAATGTACAGCCATTTTGTTCAGAGTGAGAATTGAACACCTTCCATCAGATACAGCTGATGACCGACCATTCTGATGACTTCACTGAGAAAAGTAAATTGAGGGCACCTGGGTGGCTTCAGCTCAGATCATGGTCTCAGGGTCTCGGGCTCTCGCATCAGGCTCTCTGCTCAGCAGGAAACCTGCTTCTCCCTCTCCCTCTGCCTGCCTCTCTGCCTACTTGTGATCTCTCTCTCTCTCTTTCTCTCTGTGTCAAATAAATAAATGAATAAAATATTTTAAAAAAAAGAATGAAAAACAAACTGGGTGGGTGTCTAGGTGGCTAAGTGGTTAAGCGTGTGAATCTTGGCTCAGGTCATGAGCTCAGGGTTATGGAGTCGAGCCCCACGTCAGACTCCATGCTCAGCGGGGAATCTGATTGAGATTCTCTCCCTCTCCTTCTGTCTCTTCCCCCTGCATGTGTGTGCTCCTGCTCTCTCTCTCTCTCTCAAATAAATCTTGAAAAGATAAATCGGTAAGGAAAGAAGACCCACAGAATCCCACTAAGTTTAGCTGGGTGGAACCCTTACTCCAATCCCTTCTGAGTGAGGACAAGCCCCTCCACTTGGGGTTTCTTCTCATTTCCCTGACCTCTGAGTATGAATGTGCTCCAGGACCCAACCTCAGACTTCTCCTCTGTCTACACTGAGTCCTTGGTGACTGTCCCTCTTCTAACATCTATCTCCTGATGACTCCACATCACCTCCAGTCCAGACCTGGATTTTGAGCTTTCTTCCACTGCCTGCTTTCCAGATCTACCTAGATGAGTTAAACCCAACATGTTCAAAACCAAGCTCTTATTCTTCTCGAGCTCTGCTGGTCTTGCAATAGCTCAAACAGGAAACTGTAGAGTCATTCTTGATTCATCTCTTTCTTTCACTGCCCACGTCTAATTCTTTGGTAGAAGCTGTGGATTCTATCTTCAAAATATATTCTAAATCTGACCAGTTCTCCACATTTCAGTTACTCCCACTGTGGTCCAAAACACCGTCTTCTATGAGTTATTGTAATAGTCTCCTATCTGATCTTCTGGATTCCATCTTTGCTCTGTTCTAGTTTATTTTCCACTCAGCAGTTAAAACAATCCGTTTAAGACAAAAGTCAGACCTTGTTATTTCTCTGCTCTAAGATCTCCAATGGCTCCCCACTTCACTCAATACAAAATTCAGTCTTACAAAATTTAACACTCAACTTCCTTCTCAATTCATCTCCTACCTCTTCACTCAGCTGTCTCTGCCTCCGCTCACCAGCCTCCTTAGTGTTTAACAGAGTACAGCAAGTGCGTGCCTTTCTTGGGGCGTTGCACTTGTTTCCTCTTCTTAAATGTACCCGTCTTGTTCTCTGAATCCACTCAAGGATCTGCCAATGTCTTATCAGAGTAATCTCCCCTAACTGCACACACAGCCAGCACCAGCACCATCACAATCAACATAGTTTCTGTCCCTCTCTACTTTTGACTTCTTATCAACAGCTGACATATTATATATTTATTTATTTACTGTCTGTTCTCTCTCTTCTATTTGAATGCATGTGCTATAAAAATGGTATTTGTGGGTTTTTTTCCTTATTTATTCTGTGTTCAGAAGAGGATTTGATACATAATACTCATTACATAATTGTTGAACGAATGAATGAATGAATGAATGAATCAATGGAAATATCAGGTTATCTCAATCATAAGAGAGATTTCTCTCAAGCATTTTCTATAGTATTGCCCTATTTCATTCTCTGCATCTCTGGGTTGATTAGTAGATAAAATCATCATGTAAAATCAGTTTGAGCAAGGTTGGATCCTTAAGCTTCTATGTCACCTAGGACTCCAAATGTCACGGTGTACCATGCACATTTGCCTCCAGCCTTCTCCCCCATATTTTGGTCATGGTTCAGCAGCTGTGGCATCGTTCAGCTTTCTTTTCCCCTCCCCTGTCTCAGTTCCAGGAGGTCCTCCTTGGCTTTGGGCCCCCTCCCTGTGGGTGATGAAGGCAATGTAGGAAGAAGCAGCAGCTTCCCTGACTCACCCCTGCTTTCTCCATTCATACTGATCCAGTAGCGCATAGCCTGTGCAGTACAGGGCTGGCCAGGTCAGTCTCTGCCACCTTAGGACCTCATTTTTGTTCCCTGCGGCAGCTTGGCCATTTGCAAAATCAGAAATTGTAAAAGTACAAACAGGAGACAATATGCCATATTTTATGGATTTTAAGATGCCCCTCCCCTCCCATTTTCTTTCACATCTCCAATGTCAGGAATTGTCTTATAGTTGGGGCTGAGCAGGTGGAAGTCCCTATAAAGTTACCACAGCTTGACCCTGTGCCATTTGGTTATTGCTCCTAGGGCACAACTGATCATCTACATCCCTTGGCATGCCAAGCCACAGGCCTTTTGAGGACCATTTAAAGAAAGAAAATAAACTGGTTATTATATGAAAATCTCAGATAAGGAAAAAAAAAAGAAAAAAGAAAAAGAGAAACCCTACCAGCATCAAACCAAGCAGAATGCATGACCTCAGAATACTTTTATAAGAAGTGTAGCATGCAAAACAATCTTGAGAAAGGAGAACAAAGCTGGAGGTATCAGTTTCTTGGATTTCAAGATATACTACAAAGTTATAGTAATCAAAACAGTAGGGTACTGGGAGAAAATATACGCATAAATCAACGGAAACAGGATAGAGAGCCCAGAAATAAATCCACAATTATATGGTCAATTAATCTTTGACAAAGGAGGCAAGTATATGTAACAGATGAAAGTCTCCTCAAAAACAGTGTTGGGAAAACTGGAGAGCCATTTGCAAAAGAATGAAACTAGACCACATTCTTTTACCATACATGTAAAGAAACTCAAAATGGATCAAAGATCTAAATGTGAAGTGTGAGGTGTGCCTGTCTTGCTCAGCCTTTATAGCATGTGACTCTTATTCTTGAGGCTGTGAGTTTAGGTCCCACATTCAGTGTAAAGCTTACTTAAAAAAAAAATTAAATGAATAAATGAGAGCCCTGAAACCATAAAACTCCTAAAAGACAATAAGCAGTAATCACTTGGAGATTGGTTTTAGCAACATTATTTGTGGGTATGTCTGCTTAGGCAAGGGAAACAAGAACAAAAATAAATTATTAGGACTACAACTAAATAAAAAGCTTTTGCACAGTAAGGGAAACCCGCAACAAAACCAAAAGGGAACCTACAGAATGGGAGAATACAGTGGTGAATGATAAATAAAATAAAGAATTAATAACCAAAATATGTAAAGAACACACACACACACAAACACACCAAACCCCCAAAAAACCCAAACCCCAACATATAATCCAATTGAAAAATGGGCAGGGGACTTAATAGACATTTTTCCAAAAAATACATACAGACACCCAATAGACATGTGAAAAGATGCTCAATATCACTCATCATCAGGAAAATAAAATCAAAACCACATTGAGATCTATCACCTTATACTTGTCAGAATGGCTAGTATTAAAAAGACAAGAAAGAACAAGTGTTGGCCAGGATGTGGAGAAAAAGGAACCTCTGTACATTTTTAGTGGGAATGTAAATTGGTGCAACAACTGTGGAAAACAGTATGGAGGTTCCTCAAAAAATTAAAAATAGATTTACCATATGCTTTAGTAATTCTAGTACTTGATATTTACCCAAAGGAAATAAAAACACTTGATTCAAAAAGATATATGCCCTCCTAGGTTTTCTGCAGCACTATTTATAATAGCCAGTATATGAAAGCAGTTCAGGTGTTTATCAGTAGATAAATGGGTAAAGATATGGTGTATATAGATATATAATGGAATATTATCCAGCTATAAAAAAGAATGAGATCTTGCTATTTGTGACAATATGGCTGGATCTAGAAGGTATTAGGTTAAGAGAAATAAGTCAGACCGAGAAAGGCAAATACCATATGATTTCACTTCCTTTTTTTTTTCTTTTTAAGATTTTATTTATTTATTTGAAAGAGAGAGAGATCACAAGTAGGCAGAGAGACAGGCAGAGAGGCAGGTGAAGCAGGGTCCCCACCGAGCAGAGAGCCCGACTCGGGGCTCAATTCCAGGAACATGGTATCATGACCTGAGCCAAAGGCAGAGGCTTTAACCCACTAAGCCACCCAGGGACCCCTGTAATTTCACGTCTATATGGAATATAAAAAAAGAAACAAGTGAACAGACAAAAAAAAAAAAAACAAATATAGACTCTTAAATACAAGAACAAACTGGTGGTTATGGGAGGGAAGGTGGATGGGGGATGGGTGAAATAGGTGAAGGGGATTAAGAGGTACAAATTTCCTGTTATAAAATAAATAAAATAATTTCCTGTTCTCATCTGGAGATGAAAAGTACAGCATTGGGAATACAGCCAATGATATTATAATGTTTATATGGTGACGTGATGATATACTTACTGTGTTGATCACTGAGTAATGTATAGAATTGTCAAATTACTATGTTGTACACCTGAAACTAATTTAACATTGAATGTCAGCTATATGTCTAATAATAATTTTTTAAGTGCAGCATGACAAAAGCTCTGGGTGGCTCAGAGGAACATATTGTGAGAAAAATCTGGGCACTGAAATCTCTCAGTTAGAAAGTAAATAAAAGTAGTGAGATTCTTAATGTGAGGTTTGGAAAAACATTAACCAAAAATTTTAACTTTTATTTTATGTATGCATTAAGGCCATATGTAATAAAAATCTGTCTAAATACTTACCAAAGAGCTTTTTGAATACATTTAAATTAAAATATTAATGAAAAGAAAACATTGTATCATAGTTTGAATGGTAGCATTTTTTGTTTCTTATTAAACTATACCAGGAAAGGAGGCCAAGACTCAATGAAATATGGCTATTATCCCCAGTTTCACAAGAGCATGAACCTCTCTGGCTTAACAAAGCCTAAGGAATCTACTACAGAAATGGGTTGTTCTTACTACCCTGGAGCCTTTTGTGCAGACTATGAACCAAAAGCTCAATATTAATCTTAAAATTAATTATATTACAAAGTTGTATTATTTGGAAGATGTGTTTAAATGACTCAAAGTTAAAAGATCTCAGTATAATGCTGGTTCTATAATTATCCTCTCAGAAAACATTACTTGTAAAACTTAATGATGTAGAACCATAATCATAGCATCAAGTAGGAGGTTGCCAAGCAGATGGGAAAGTTTTTTGATTTTTGTTTTCCAGTTGTTTTCTTCCCTTTCCTCCCCTCCTTTCACAAGGAGAATCAGCCACCTGTATTTTTTTTAAAGATTTTATTTATTTATTTGACAGAGAGAAATCACAAGTAGATGGAGAGGCAGGCAGAGAGAGAGAGAGGAAAGCAGGCTCTCTGCTGAGCAGAGAGCCCGATGCGGGACTCGATCCCAGGACTCTGAGATCATGACCTGAGCCGAAGGCAGCGGCTTAACCCACTGAGCCACCCAGGCGCCCCCAGCCACCTGTTTTTAAAGGCTGAAGTATTTTTACTGTTCTTGGTCGGAAACATTTGTTTAAACAAAGTAGCACTTGGTTGCTAAACCCTTGATTCTAAATGGACATAGCCATCTCATTTTTGTTGGGCCAGGGTTTGGATAACAATTTGATTTCCCAGTCTGTTTCTTTTGTGACCATATAATCCTCTCCCAGTGTTGCATGCTCTGTGAGCTACAAGCACTTGAGAGCTCATAAGCACAAAGACTCTAAGGTTTCTTTGGGATTAGCACCATACAAATGCAGATTTGGCACAATGGAAGACTGATTCCATCCTTGTAACTGTTACTACTCTACTTCCTGCTTCCTCTGGGTAGCAAAGCAAGCCACTGTTTTTAAAATGCACACTTTAGCTGCTGACTTTTCATTGGCTGCCTGGAGAAGAGAAGGAGTTCTTGCCTATGTATTTCAGTGTTTTGATCCCTTTCAATTATTTTTTAAAATATATGTCATTAAATTTTACAGGAGTATTACAGAATTCCTAATTGCAGAATTTGAACTTGAGCTACGCAATCTTACTTTTCGTCTTTAATCTATGTGTCAGTGACCTTTTTAAGTCTGATTACCTGTATGAACTCTCTTCAGAATCTTTCCCTGGTTAACACAGTATAGAGAAGTCCTGGAAACCAGTTCTTTTCTGTGACACAATTCTTCCAACAGAGTTGAAATGCTTTGCAAACAATTTCACGTATATCAGCCAATTCATATACAAAGCAATGTCATGTGAATCCTTTCCTTTTTATATATCATCTTTCAGTGATGATCAGGAATTCATGCTGGTACACAGACTCTGGTTTGGGAGGAGGAAACAGGGGCTTGCGAGGGGAGGGCGAGAGCAGAAGCTGCTCACCTGCTGTTAGAACGACCTTAGCTGGTGGTACCAACATCTTCACCCTTTATGCATCTGCATCCTTTATGCATGAAATAGCAATATGCCTTTCCCTTTCGTGTAATCCTTATTTAGTTAATACCCAGTAGGATTTGCAAGCCCTTCACATCTCTGTGGATTTATTTTATTTCAGAGTGCAAGTGACTTTATGGCCCAATTACCATCATTGTGACTTATTGCATTAGTGTGGGAGGGAGAGAGGAGCAAGAAACGCCTGATCACGTGTATCGTCATCAATGGAATGAGTGCCACGCACTCCTGGCCAAGGCAGAGGGATGGATGAAACCTTTCTGATCTATTGTTTATCAGAACACTGAAGCCTGGGTGATTGTGCCGTACTTTAACAGACAAGTGTGTCAAATGTATGGGTGAAGATGTTGCAGTGGTGGTGTTAGAGTAATTAATATTTGGAAGGTAATGAATATTTTGATTTTAAAGATGTCAAAGGTCAAAGACGGAAGGAATGACTAAGATCGGATGTTGACCCCCTCAAATTACAGGGGTATTGAAGCGAGACTGAGTCACCACCTGACCCCAGGAATGAACCAGCGAGGAGGGCTCCTTATTAGAGCAAGGCTCCCGGAAGCCAGATAGCCCTTGTGCTTGCAAGAGCTCAAGGTACAGCCGGCTGTGGAGCACCGAAGCAGCAGCAGCCACAGCAGCCACGGGAATCGTGACCCTCAGGCCCGGCGCCTACCTGGAATTTCCGCAGCGCCTGGTTCAGAACCACCGGGGCGGACAGCTCCCCGCCGCCGCCGGCGCCGACTGCGGAAGGGGACCGAGAGCGCGGGCTTCACGCTCCGTGAGGCGGCTGGGGCGGCGGGAAGACCGGCTGCGTTCCCCCCAACCCCCGACACCCACTGGGTTCCTCCCTTCCCCCTGCGGGGCCGCGCGGGGCCTGCGGGTGGCCGACCCGGGCCACACGTCCCGCAGGCGAGGAAGCCACCGGCCGCCCTCCCCCCTGCCGCCACCGCCGCCGCAGCTGCTCTCCTCGCCCCGCTCGGCCGAGGGTTGTGGGGCGTGCTCCGTGCGGGCCCCGCCCCGGCCTGATCCCCATTGGCCGGCGGGCGGGCCGCAGGTGCGAGGAGGCGGGTCCGTCTCTGGCGGCTCCCGCCCGGGAAGGTCGGCCAGGGAGCGCGGGGTGCGGCGGGAGGGCGCGCGGGGACGCAGCGGGCGCCGAGGAGACGCAGCGGCGGCGGTAGCGGCGGCACCTGGGCCCGGCCGCAGCCCCTGCCTCCCGCACTCGCGCCCTCGCGCCCTGCGTCCCTCCGCGGCCTGCAGCCTGCGGCGCCCGAGCTCCGAGGGCGCTTCCTCGGGCGCTGGGCCCGAGGCGGCCAAGATGGCGGGCCGGCCGGGCGTGCGGCGGCAGGCGCTGTGCTGCGGGCTGCGCTGGTGGGGGGCGGCGGGCCGCGGCGCGGGCCCGGTGCCCGGCGCGTGCGGCTGGGAGGCGCTCTGGGGGGCGGGCGCGCGGGCGGCGGCCGGGGCCATGGCCCAGGTCGGCGGGAGCGCGCGGAGGAGGGCGCCGGCGCTGCTCGAGAGGGCCCTCGCGGGCCAAGAGAGCCTGCACATCTGGGACGAAGTGTTCGGCTAGTCCGGCCCAGACAGCGGCGGGAACGCCTTCTACAGCACGTCCGCCGCCTCGCGCTCCTCCTCGGACGCCGAACACGAGCGCCCCGGCCCCCCGCTGCCTCCCGACGCCCCCGAAGGGCCGGAGTCCGACGAGGACGAGGCCAGCGCGGGTTGGAGTGCCACGCTGCGGGACCGCCCGCCCCCGCGTTTCTTGGACACTGGCGGTAAGGCGCGGCCCGCGGGGGCGGGGGCGGCCTGGGGAGGCGTGAGCACGGGGCTGGGAGAACTCCAGACGCTCCGCCAGGCCAGCTGCTTGAGGGCGGCTTTTCGATCAGCACCCAGATGGGGCCCTGGCAGCGGGGATTTGAAGTGCGAGAATCAATCTGGTTGCGTGGTGGTGGTTGGTGGGGGCCGCTCCGACTTCCCCGCGGATGGAGAGGATGAGGCAGAGGCCCAGGTGGCACCCTGCCGCTGGCAAGGACCCAAGGGGGGGGCCTTCCCTCCCTTGCTGGGAGTGTCCAACCCAGTCACACCTGTGGGGTTGCTCGTTAGGGGTGCATTTGAGTTAGGTTCCTAAAGCCCGATGCAGCTTGTGTGTGTATGTGTGTGTGTGTGTCTGTGTGTCTGTGTCTGTGTGTGTTTGTTGCGGGTGGGGGGTACGTAAATCGTTTTGTGTGGATGGCCCCAGAGCGGCGTTACCCAGGTGCCAGGGGTGGGGCAGCCAGCCTTTGGAGGGAGGCCTAGTGCGAGCCGGGACGTCTTCACTGGCTCGTGTTTTCTCCAGTGAATCTGACCAACTTTGTCCATCCCTTTCAGGATCACTTGCTGAGAGCAGAGAAGAGTGAGAGGACCAGTTATCAGCGTTAAGCTGTCTACTCTCGCTCCAGAAGGCACTTGTGTGTTCTGCTTACCGACACGGTCATGGTCAAGCCCCTGATATCTGGAGGTCGCAGGCCTGCTGGTGGTTGTGGCTGCTTGAAATCCTCCTTTACTGCCTACTTTTTGGGAAGGTAATTCTGACACGTCTCTGCTTAGCCTGCAGAAGCTCTGCGGCCTCTGCCCTCTGGGAGAGGTGGAGACCAGCCAGCAGTCCCACCTGTCCCCTGATGCTTTCTGTTCCTTGCTCGACAGCCTACTGTGGCAGGCCCTTGTTTCTGCACACCATTTTCTTGTGTTGAAGAGTGTGCAACCAGTGTTGTGGAGGACCAGGGAGTGGCCATACTGGACCCAATGCCGCTCTCCCTGTGGCTCTCCATGATTGTTGTTCAACCATAAGAGGGCAGGCCAAAGGGAACCCTGGCTGGTGCCTGGGCTAGGATCTGGACCTTGTGCCACAGCCTGCTGGTAGGCTGATTGGGTTGGCTGGACTCTCTCAGCAGGGAGTGGTCTGCAGACCTCCCACAGCCAGGCTGCAGTGTGGACACCCTGAGCTACAGCTGGGCTCTAGGGTCCGAGTCAACTGTGCTGTGTTTTGGAATGGGTGAATTTAACATATTCTCATTTAGGCTTCAGTTCAGAGTTTGGGAATTTTGAACGTCACATCACCCTGCATAATCCTTTTAAAGCCCATACATTTCCCAGAATGTCATAAGGGTTTCCAGCCCCAGATGGCTGTTTTCCATTCAATTAGCTCTTTAAGAATTGTACATACCCAGAGCTCTGGTTTGGCAGACTTGATGCTGTGAGTGCTGTGATCCAGTTTTTGATCTTGGAACATGAGAGACATGTCCTCTTGTTTCCCTCCCTCTCTGGGGAAAATAGGGGAATCATGTTAGCTTAAGCCTGGTTATGACTAAGAGCCCATGAGTGTTGGTCTGAGAAGGATGAGCGCACCTAAATACATTTTCAAACAATATTATGTTTCTCAGTAACCTATACTTGGGAGAAATTCTGTATCAGAGCAATTTAGTCTAGCCACTGTGGCACTTAAATGGTCATGAAGTTCAGGATCATTTGTCATTTAGCATCAGGTTCAAATTCTGCTTCCTTCGGATGTGCACTGAGCTCACATCTGGACCTGAGAATCACAGGCAGGCAGGTGCTTTAACCAAAGACATTTAGTGGTTATTGGATCGTATTTATACCCAATTTTGTTTTCTGGTTTTTTGTGGAAGCTTGCTTTTAAAATCCAGCCCTAATGAAGAATTTCCTTTTCTTCTTGAAACAGTCTTTCCCTGTGGGAAATTCGGGGTGGTGGCGGAAGGGTGAGGTGGATGGTTTATTAAGCATGAGTTCAGATGGCCTGGAACAATGGGATATGATTTATGGGGCCTGGAAATAGATGCCGGGCAGAGAAAACCCTTGTGCCCCGCGGTGGGGGGATGAGAGATGGACGGGTTTGGTAAGAGTGAGAGCTGCACCCTGGCCAGTCTGAGAGCAGAGAGGCTCAGGCTCTGAGGTTTATTAAAGTGTCAAATATAACCCCACTTTAGGAAGGCAGCTTGGGCCTGTCTTCCATCTTTGTTCCCTGGTTCACTGACAGACGTCAGCGGGCCGGTGGGGTAGGAAAGGGTGGCAAACAAGATGGTGGCATTTGGATCTGTGATCAACCCTCAAATAGGAAAATCCGTAGCAGAAATGGCTGTTGCTGCTAGAAGCAGATGAGGAAAGCAAAGGACTTAGGGAACAGGTTTCATGCCTGCCTTCTGCTGCAAAAGCGTGTGTGTGTGTGTGTGTGTGTGTGTGTGTGTGTGTAGATAAGTGAATGTGTATGTGTGCATAGGTGTCTTACACATAAATATGTATTGCTTGTGCTGGATTGGGCTGGTTGGGTATTTTGGTTTTGGTTTTAAATTAGAGATCACAGGTGCTGTCTAGGAGTCCCGCTGATGCCATAGAGTCCCTGCGCCGGAGAGAGGCATCGGCACTGGGCACCCCTGAGCTTGGATCTGCATCTGGAGTGCAGTAGGGAGGCACCTGGTGCCCAGCCGAGGGGAGGAGGGCAGGGAGGCAGAGGTGTTTCTGTGGTTCAGGTTGAGACTAGTCCACGAACAGCTCTTCTAGTCTTCCAGTCTTCCCAGATTCTTCCTTCTGTTCTGTCCACACATTTAGCTTCATGGATCAGGCGCTCCAGAAGTGCAGCCAGCAGATAGGAGTGGAGGTACCCTCTCCCTCTCCCCCTTCCCTCTCCTCCCTGGCTTCTGGTTGTGCCTGGAGATATGGGCCCCCTTGAGGTGATTTAAATACAAAGACCATGCTTGCCCTGCTGCCTCTTAAACCCTGTCTGAAGGGAGGGTCAGCTTGGAAGCTGGAGATGTGTGCTGGGACCCCAGGGTCCAGAACCTTCTCCTGATCAGACTTACAGCTCTCCCTCTAAAATAACCCCTTCAAGCTGTCAGCCTCACCTGCCCACTGTGTAAATAACTGACACAGCAGCACAGCAGGCGGGCTCACTCCTTGGAAGCAGCACGAAATTCAGGATGCGCTGGTTTCCAGGCTTCTGCCCTTCTCATTTCCCATTCTGAGCAGTCTTGTGACTCGTTTCCTCTGAGGAGGCAAAGGAACAGGCAGATTCCCAGATGCTCAGGGGCCCCTCTGTGTTTGGCTTTGTCGGTGGTTCCTTTGCCGTGGCTGGCTGCATTCTGAGCTGTTTGCTTTTTCTCTTAGAGGCTGGACATCCTAAGATTTTTTTTTCTGTGTACCGTGTCAGCAACCCTCGGTAATAATTCAGCAGGGAGGTGTGACCTTGAGAAGCTGAAGACGACCGTAGGCCTTAGGAAATTAACATGGTTAAATGTTTTATCTTAGGGTTTGTTGTTGGTTTACTCGGCTTAAAGTCTTTTTTGACTGAGAAGTAAGAGGAGAAACATCTTAAAGCTAGAGTTAAATGTATATGCTTGTAATGGGTTTGTGAGCTGAGGTACCTGAGCCCTCATCATTGGTGTCCATGGTGAGCCACTGCTCCCAGCTTTAGCTCTGTATGGCATTCGGTGGCTCCGGGAGGAGCTGGGCGTCTGGGCAAGCGACAGGGTACGCCTTATGCAGTGCTCCCTAATAGTCAGCCACGTGCCCCTACCACACAGAATTCAGAGAAGGGAGCTTCCTGGAGGGAGGTGGTGTTCAGGCTGTGGGCATGACGGTAACCACAACCAGCGGGCCCCGGTCATAGTGTTCTGTTTCATAATCACGCCAAACCTTTGCGAGTACTCCGAGAGAGCTGTGATCACCTCCACTTCACAGAGAAACATGGTTTCGTCTGAGGCGATGAGATTACCTGGGGAAGTGGTAGCCTTCCCTGGAGGGAGACTTGATTAATCAGGGAAGGTCGTGCCTTTTTAGTTTTTTTTTTCTTTACAGCATCTGAAAACTTTTGCTGTCAGAAATACTTTTGTATTTTTACAGGGAATTGCTTTACAGGGTCTTTTTCTCAGGGCGTACGCAGTTCAGTGAGATCTAATGCATGTATGGATTTGGATTTGTGTAACCAATCTGCACAGTCGGATAAGAGACAGGAAATCTGCAATGTTATCTCTTTATTTAATCTGTCTCAGCCACTGTGATGTGCGTCCATAGAGCGCTTCTGCAGGCAGCAGGGCTCTGAATCCATGGGGAATCTGGGAGTTGTGTGGGGTCTGGTACTCAGTTTTATTTTATTTATTTAAAGATTTTATTTATTTTATTTGACAGATAGAGATCACAAGTAGGCAGAGAGGCAGGCAGAGAGAGGGACGAGGAAGCAGACTCCCTGCTAAGCAGAGAGCCCGATGCGGGGCTCGATCCCAGGACCCTGAGATCATGACCTGAGCTGAAGGCAGAGGCTTTAACCCACTGAACCACCCAGGCGCCCCTGGTACTCAGTTTTAGAGTTGAAAACTCACCTTTATTTTTAAGAAGTGTGATTGTGTATTTTTTCTTATTAATAAGTAATATATGTACATTTTAGGGAAAAATGATAAAATTTTAAGAAATCCCATAACCCCTCATGACCTTAGCTAATCATAGTTAATCATATTGAGTATATTCTTCATATATCTTAGGTGTCAGCTTGTTGGGTGACCTGCTCTTTAATTGTAATTAATATATTGTAGTCGTTTTCCATTTACATTTTTAAATGTCGATTTTAATGAGTCCGCGGTATCACACAGTTTCCTCTGGGTCCGTGTTGTTGCTGCCTCCCTCTTGTATTTGTTCTGCTGTGATAAATATTCTTGAAACCTAAGTCTGTGTGCACATCTGTAGCACAATCCTTAGCAGAAAATGACCGAAGCAGAATTGAATCAAGGACCCACTGTAAGGTTTTTGGTGTCTGTGGTGAAATAGGTCTCCATAAACATATCTACAATGCTCCTGCCGGCTGTGCACCGAAATCCTTAGAAACTCATGCTCGGAGGACCTGCTCCAGTGTGTGATTCCTGCCCGCCGGGGCTCTTAGAGGACCGTTGCCTTTGGTAAAGCTTGCTGAGGTGTAATACACACACAGCACATGAGTCCTAGCATGCGGCACGCTGTGTGTAACTACTACCCAGATGAGGATCAGGAACATTCTGAGCACACCAGAGGTTCGCTCCTGCTCCTTCCCAGTCAGTCACTCCCTGCCCCCTGCTTCTCTTCCATCACCAGCGATCAAGTTTGCCTGTTACCTTGCTCTGGTGGTTCAGTTCTTCAGGACATCTGTGGATTCCTTCTTGTTGTCGCGTATGTGGCATCTTAAATTTCATTATCGTCTGTTGTCTTCCATCATGTAGGTACTGTAGTCGGTTATCCGTTCTCCTGTTAATGGTCTTTTACATGGCATCCAGTTTGGGGCTTCCGAGGATAAGCTGCTTTAGACATTCTTGTGGTTTTGATGGACAGATACATTTCCCTTGATCATGTAAACCTAGGAAAAGGTTTTCCAGTTCCTAGATTAGATGGGGGTCTCCCCTGTCGACCTCGTGTACTGGGTGATGTTTTGCTGAGGCCTGTCTTGTGCATGGCCAGATGTTGGCCACCTCCAATTTGGCCTCTCCCCCCCAAATGCCCAGTGGCGCCCTTTCCTCCAATTACATCAACCAAACGTTTCTCCAGGCATTGCCATATGTCCCCTGGGGAGCCAAATCACCTGCAGCTGAGAACAACTGCTTAATTTTTTTAAAATTTATTTTAAATTTATTTTTTGAAAAGATTTTATGTATTTATTTGAGAGGGAGGGGAGAAGCAGAGGGAGAGGGAGAAGCCAACTCCCTGTTGAGTAGGGATCCCGGTGCAGGCCTGGATCCCAGGACCTTAGGATCATGACCTGAGCCGAAGGAAGATGCTTCACAGACTGAATCCCCTGGTGCTCTGAGAACCCCTGCTTCAGTACATGCTGCCACACTGTGTTCCAGTTCATCCAGCTGCCAGCGATGTGCGGGACATGCCATGTGTTAATTCAGCAACATACTGAACCCTGCTGGGATATAATGATGAGTGAGACCTGTCTCCTGGGGTCCAGCAGGAGAGACAAAGTAAAGACAAGGAGAAAGAGCCTCTGGGAAGCAGTGGGATCAACGTTAACAGGGATTTATATGGAATTCTGGGGAGGGTCACCTGGTCCAGCGGGGTTGGGGAGGAGGTGGCCCCTCGGATGGAGGTGGCCCCCTGAGCTGCTTCTGGAAGCAGAGATAATGATTACTCAGGTGAAGAGGAAGGAACAGGGCATCTCCAACTCGGGCAAAGGCCAGGAGGAGAGAGAAGGTATGCCACTCTGCCCAGGGGCGAACCCACCCTTTTCCTACCCTGAGCATCCCGACCCGAGGCCTTATATACGAAAATGTCCTGAAACGCGACATGATGTCCTTGTTACCACAGCACAAGTAACTGTAGCTGGGATCCAAGGTCCCATGTTCAGGTGCAGATACAGATGTTTCCGGCGTTTCCTGGCACCCACAGGGAGGAGAATGTGGTCGGCTCGGTGAGATCTATGAACTTAGGATGGAATCTCTGGAGAAGCCCTGAGCTCTGCCCTCGAAAGAAGGAAGAGGGAAAGGGAAAAACTCAACTTCTGTTGGTGGAAAGAGGCACGGTGTTGTCTCGGGGTGGGAGGGATGTCGTACTAAAAGGATAACAGACTCTGAAAACACCCTGTAATGTGACGATGATGTTCCGCCCCGACTGTCACGTGGTGCAGAGAGCCCCTCTCCCCTTTTTGAGTTTCAGAAAAAACTTATTACAAAAGTAGGAACCCCAGGCAATAGTTAGCTGTGTGTTTAATAAGCCACTTTACTAAAAAGTTTAGAACTGCAAATCTTGACACTCTCACTGCCACAGACTCACTCCTTGGCCAGGATATTGGAAACTTCATCTGCTTCCATTTCCAGCTTCTAGGCTCATGGACACCCCTACCCCATCCCCATTTCTTCTGTGGAAGAGGAGCGATCTTTTACAAATATAGGCTAATCTGATGATTCCCCGCTTAAACCTTCATGTAGCTTCTGGCTGAAACCAAAGGGAATTCCAGAGTCCTTCGCAAGGCCTCCAATGCCGACAGCTGCTCCGCAGCCTTCCTTTCCAGTGTCCCCTTAGTCTCCTGTCCTGCTGTCTGCACATAATCTATTCATTTCCGCCTTTATGCCTATGGGGCCCATACCTGGAATGTTCTTCATGGCAGGCTCTGCTTGTTAGTTTGATCTTGATTCAGATGTCACTGCCTTACCCCATCCCTCTTTGCTGCCACATTTGCTAATATGTTTCCTTTGTGGGATGAGATGCTGGATGTCTTGGTCACAGTTAGGACACAGTGAGTCCTCTGTGTTTGTTGAATAAAGGAACTAACAGAAGACCAGATGAACACACAGCTAGATTGTAAAAAATGAGGATGGAATCAGCACCAATGGAGAAATGTCTAAACGTTTTCTACATTCCAAATAGTGGAAGAGAGGTTGGACCACTCTTGAGGGAACGGATTCCCTACTAGGAAGGCAGCGAAACAAGTCTGGGATGTGTTTTACAGGTTTTCTGTCCTGCATAGAAAACTGAACTTGGCCTCGGAGGAACTCTACAATCTTGGGCTTTTGCGGCCTACCCACTTCCTAAGAGCTAGAGACCCCCAGACAGGAGCCTATTAGAAATCTGAAGGGAAGCCAGCCTCTTGTACCCTTTTATCTGTTTAACAAGTGCTTGTGTGTCCTTTACTATGTGCATATAGTGTTCTAAGAACTTCGTTTTTTTTAAAGATTTTATTTATATGTTTGAGAGAGAGAGAGAGAGGGCAGGAAGTGAAGAGGGAGGGAGAGGGACATGCAGACTCCTCGCTGAGCAAGGAGCCTGACACGGCCCTCTCCCAGGACCATGAGATCATGACCTAAGCTGAAGTCAGATGCTTACCCACTGAGCCACCCAGGTGCCTCTAAACACTTTGTAACGTGTGTGCTCCTCAAAACAATCTTGTGATGTATTGTTATCCTCATTTTTAGTATAAGGAAACTGAGTCACTGATTGGTCAAGTGATCTCAGGTGAAAGAGTTCCTTTGATTAGGGCTCGAGGAAACCCCATCCTTACGGCGTGAATGTGGAACACAGTATATCTGTTCAGATCTGCTACTTAATGGTATTTCCCTTGTGAGGGGCCCTTGAAGGCCAGTGTCATTCTCCAGATCTGTCTGACCTGCTGCCTCTCTTCCTGGTGGCGGCACCTCGTTACTCAGCACACTTTGTTGTGAGACCGGGCCGCTGCCTGGATTCAGCGCGGTGAAAAATGAGCCCAAGGGTGGGCTCCACTCTCAGGCCTGGCCGCAGGGAGGTCCATGGCAGCCACACGTCAGGGATGTTGGGGGCCGGCAGGCAAAACGACCTCATATTGAAATCACCATTTGGAGAAAAGCTGCTCCTGCATCAGCCACAACTCTCAGGGATTAAAGGCTTGTCGGCCAGAAATGAACTTCTTCCCCCGTTGGTTCTTGGTACGTTTGGTGGGGGGTGTTAGAGGAGCCGGGTTTGCAGACACAGACGCTGAAGAAAAGCGGATTCCTCCGGGGAAGTGGATTCAGAGCAGTAGGGCCCACGCAGCATTGCTGCGTGGGGACTCCTGAGGGGCTACGAGGGAAGACAACCCAGAGGATAAAAATCGATTCCCTGTCTCCTTGCTGCGACATTCCCACGGTGATTTTGGGAGCGGCCACGGAAGGGTGCCGGGAAGCCACGTGCATCCTGCGCTCTGGAGATGGGTGCTGAACCGCACGTCAGTGGTTTGAGGCTGTAGACGGTTTGGAAGGGGCTAGGGGGTCAGTTTATGGCTGGAGAGGACCTGGGGCAGGAGGCCTGGGCTGTGCGTGGGCTCCCCCTGTGACTTTGCACCAAGGGGCTCCTTCCCAGGGTTCTGAAGGTCAGGAAAGATGTGCGGGGAAGCCCAGAGCTGCTGGCTCATTCTGGGGAGCTTTATCTTTCTTCCTTTAAACTCCCTCTGTCCCGTGTGGCCAAAATGCACATGATGGCTTTTGTGCTACTTAGGAGATTTTCAGACCTTTGCAGCAACCAGGAACCTTAAAGAGGGCAAACCCAGGGTACCTATATGAGGCAGGTGAAAGCAGGCTCTGTCTTTGAAGTTGGGAGTGGGAGGGCCCCAGAGCCCCCCACCCCACCCCAGGGTGCTTCCACACCCCATCCCGCTCAGTTCCTCATACTCTAATGTGAAGGACCTTTGGCTGGGACCTGGGTCAGGAGGGGAGAGAGGCCTCTGAGAGACACCCAGTCCTTTTCTGAGATGGTGAAGAGGACACTGATAAGTCAATGAGATTCTGGTGTTTCAAAGCCACCCAAAAGTGTCTATGGCAAAGTGATTAAAAATTGAATTATTTTGGGGCTTCCTGGGTGCCTCAGTTGGTTAAGCATCTGCCTTCATTCAGGTCATGGTCTCAGGGTCCTGGGATCGAGCCCCAAATCGGGCTTCCTGCTAAGTGGGAGAGTCTGCTTGTCCCTCTGCATATGTGCTCTGTCTCAACAAATCACAATTTTTTTTTAAATTTTAAAGATTTTTATTTTATTATTTTGGATGGAACTGGAATGGGAGGACACCTGTTTCCTTCTTTAGGAAACTGTTACAAAAAGAAGATCATGGATTGGGAGAGAGGATGATTTTCTAGGAAGAAAAAAGGTAAATAAGTGTAATTGCCTAAAAGTGGTGACAGTCTTGCTTGTAGATGTTCCTCCTGCATTTTGGGAAGTTGGAGAATCCGTAATACTTTCAATTAAAGTTTTCCTGAGAATCCCCAGCTGAGTTTGGGGGTGGGGGGCATTGTCCTTTGTGAAGATTTTGAGCTCCTGTGAGTGAGCAGACCTCCACTCCAGAGTGACATAAAAAGCAATCTGCACCTCCTTCCTGATTTGTCTGTAATGAAACTTGCTTTCCTCAGGTCCCAGCATTCGAGGCAGATAAATATGTTCCCTTTCGTTGGCTCTTACTCATACTTCAGCAAGATTTCCCATGTGCTTTCCTTGGCTGGCTGGGAAACTGGACCACAATTTATGGGATCTTAGGGGACAGGCGCATAGAATTCCAGTGGGATCCCAGAACAGAAACTAATTGAAGATTAGAGACCATTGTGGTGTGAAGCTTTACTTTGAGATCGAAAGAGGTGCATGTTATGCAAATATTAGCAAGTGTAAGTTCACACTGTCTATTGAAAATTTATAGACTCATTATAATCACGAAGGCAGGAAGATAAGTAGATTTTGGGAAAGATGCAGGTAAATTCAGGGAGGTGGCAAATTACCCCAGGGAAAGTAGAATGGCTAAAGAGTATGGCCCACACTTTTTTTTTTTTAAAGATTTTATTTATTTGCCAGAGATAGAGAGAGAGAGTACACACAAGCAGGCAGAGAGGCAGGCAGAGGCAGCGAGAGAAGCAGGCTTTCCGCCGAGCAAGGAGCCCGATGTGGAACTTGATCCCAGGACCTTGGAATCATGACCCAAGCCGAAGGCAGCGGCTTAACCAACTGAGCCACCCAGGCATCCCTGGCCCAAACTTTTTTTTTTTTTAAAGATTTTATTTATTTATTTGACAGAGAAAAATCACAAGTAAATGGAGAGGCAGTCAAAGAGAGAGAGAGAGAGGGAAGCAGGCTCCCTGCCGAGCAGAGAGCCCAATGCGGGACTCGATCCCAGGACCCTGAGATTATGACCTGAGCTGAAGGCAGCGGCTTAACCCACTGAGCCACCCAGGCTCCCCCTGGCCCAAACTTTTTAAAAAGATTTTATTCACTTATTTGACACACAGAGAGCCAGAAAGCACAAGTTGGGGGAATGGCAGAGGGAGAAGGAGAAGCAGGCTCATGGGAGCTGAGCAGGGAGGCAAATGTGTGGGACTCCATCCCAGGAGCCTGGAATCATGACCTAAGCTGAAGAAAGACACTTAACCAACTGAGCCACCCAGGCGCCCCCTGGCTCCAACTTCCAAAGATGGTGTATGAGATACCTTTGGTAGGAAGGAATGAAGATCAGCAACTGTCCTTGATTCTGCTTCTCAGGAAGGCATTGTGATGTGGTGCCCAGGACTTTGGAGACACACACATGCTTGGTGCCCTCCGGCTCTGCCACTAAAGCAACACCTTCCAGAGGGCAGCTGCAGGCACCGGGTGGCGTCACACAGGGTCAGACCCGGGAGGCACTCAGCCATGTACCCCTTCCACCATCCTGCTGGGGTTAAAAAAAATACCTATATATATATAAAAAAAAAGAACCAGAATAGTGGGAATGAATGAAAGATAAAAGTTTCCTATGTAGTAGTGGTAGTTCTCTTGTAGTACTTTTTATCTCTCTCTCTCTCTCTCTCTCTTTTTTTTTTTTTCTTTCTTGGTTTGTTTTCTGGGGAAGGGGCCTGCCATGTGGGTTTTCAGTCAATGATGTTCCCTGACTTAAGTCCTACCGCCCCACTCAAGGGGGTGGGCTCTGAGGAAACTTTTTTTTTTTTCAGGCTTTTGTTCTCTGGCGGTTTTTTGTTTGTTCACTTTTTTTTTCTCACTTTGACCGCTTTTGATGGTTTTTGTAGTTTTAGAGGAAAACAAACCGCACCCTGATCTCCCTCTCAGAGAGAAGCCTCAGTCTGGCTGCAGAGCCCAAATAAGTTCCCCCTTGGCCGCTGGCAGAGCAGGTTCCAAGTCGCTGTCCCTGGGGATGGAGGATCTTTTGCTTGTACCCAAAAGCATGGCAGCAGCAGCTTTGGGCACCTCTAGACCGATAGAGAGGTTCCAAGCAGCAATCGCACACTGAGATTTTCCCGCTGGCCCGGGCTGGGAGTGCCCGGTCTTTCTGGGTCTAAGAGCGCCCACCTTACATGCACCAATTTCAGGGAAGGCAGAGGTTCGCGCGCGGGTCTCAGGCTCTGAGAATGGGGCACAGGTCCGAGAGCACCAGGCTGGGCCTTCGCGCACCTCTCTGGGGCGAGAGTTTGGTGCAGGCTCTGAAACAAGGGCGTGTATCAAAGGGCACCGGCTGGGCCTTTATACCTCTCTCAGGGGAGTATCTCAGGCTCTATAGCAGGACTCTTGCATTCTGACGCCTGGTGTGGCTCCCATCCCCTCACAGGAAACGGACCCCATGCATTCTCCTTGCGCTGGCAGCGTAGGGACCAAGAGCTGGTTTCTCTGCCGCACTCTCTCTGACTCAGTGCCAAGGGAGGCTGTCCTGGGACCAGGGACTTAAGCCCCTGTCCCTAGCCGCCCCGATTCCCACAATTTCCCCAGAGATGCTTTGCTCTTTTGGAGTGCTTTCAACCAGTCTCCGAGTTAATGCTGGTCCCCAGACGCAGGGCACTCTCGCTTGTATTGGGGTATTACTTTCCAACTGGTTGCCTCTGGTAGCTCCCTCCCCCTTTTGTTTATCTTCTGAGATCAGTTCATAGTTCCCACTCCGCTTTACCTGCCCACTGGCTTCTTCTCCCCCTGTAGAGATCCACACGTGTATAATTCTGATCTCAGGCTGATTTCATGGGTGATTGGAGTTCATGGGTGATTGGTAGGTAATCAGCTCATTTTGGGGTACAAGTTGAAAAGACGCCTCCTACTTCCGCGCCATTTTGTCCCCCCTCTTAACTTTTTTTTTTTTTTATTTGACAGCACAAGTAGAGGGAGAGGATGAAAGAGAAGCAGGATCTGCACTGAGCAGGGAGCCAGATGCAGGGCTGGATCCCAGGACCCTGGACAGATGCTGCACTGAGGGAGCCACCCAGACACCCTTTTAGACCTAGGATGCAGGTAGGAGAAGCAAGCCAGGTGTTCCTTGGCCCAACACTAATGACCATGGCTCAGACAAATCCATCTTCCACTTCAGGCTTCCAGATACTCTGCGAAGGAGACATTCCCCTTCCTGTCCCTGAATGCTCTGCCAGTTCAAGGCAGATCCATGTTTCTGAGGGTTCCTCTTTGGTCATTCTGTCAGGGACAGCCAAGAGGGCTCCAAGCCTGTGTGGACCCCAGGCCTGGGGATCCCAGCCCTGAAATCTTTGCTCTGCCCTTGATGACCCCAGAATAGATCAATTCAGCAACTGTCAATCCATGCCAGGCCAGGGAACAAACACAGCAGTACACAAGATCAACTCGCCTTGGTCCCAGGAGCCTGGATTCCCCAAGGAGGGCTTCACCTGGTCTCTGAAGGGGATTCTAGGGGTACCAAGATGGCCATGGGTGGAGCCCACCAGGTAGAGAGGCCCCTGGAGAGTGTCCACTGGCACTGAGCAGACAGAAGATCCCCTCAGGCCTTCCCTCGCGGCTCCACTGTGCCCTGGGGAGAGAAAAGGGCCAGCCACACCGCACCGGGGCCGCAGCTCGGGGGGCCGCAGCTCGGCCGCCCAGGAGCAGCAGCGGGCCTAGCCTGGAGCTCAAGGAGCGGCAGGGAGCGGCAGGGAGGCCGGACTGGGTGAGGACTGGGGTCCTGGAGTCAGCAGAAGAGCAGCGGGAACCAGCAGGGGGCGCAGCCAGCCCCCTCACTGGACAGGACAGAACAGGAGGCTGGGCGAGGGCGCGTGGGCCTGCAGAGAGGCCTGCACTGCTGTTTGCTGCCCCCCACCCGCCACAGCTCGCCTGCACCTGCCTGCCCCGCCCACCGCCTTCTGTGGGCCCAGCAAACTCACTGGGCAAGTAGCGCCTCCCGGGAAGGCAGGGGTTCTGGGCTGGCTGGGCAATGCGCGGGGGAGTGCATCGGTGCCCAGCTGACTCAGGTACTGAGGGGCTGGGGAGGGGTAGGGGCGCTAGGCAGAGAGGGAGACTGGGGCCCTGCTGCCCGCTGCCACCTGCTACTTCGTCCAAGGGAGCGGGAGGGGGGCCTGGCGGACAGGTTCCTGGCGGCCTGGTGCTCCTAAGCCCCATTGACCTTGCCCCACAGCCCTCGCTCCACTTCTCGGTATCCAGGGAACCCGTGGGGCCCTACTGACATCAAGGGGCCCAGCACCACTGGGCTCGTCTGTACCCCGGAGAGACGCCTGTGCTGACAGGTTTCTTTTCCAGAACTTGATGGAAAATTTTGTCCCTCAGAATCGCCGGGCTCCCCAGCCTGAGAGGCGCTGGCTCTGCCCGCGCAGCCTGGGCCCCACTGGGCCCCCTCCACTTCAAGTGCCTTTTACCCAGGAGCCCCAGGATACCATTTTTTTCTGGCCCATGGACCCCTTTCCCCCACCCCCACCCCCACACCTCTACTTTGGGCCTGCAACCACCCTGGGATCACTTCCATCTCTGGCCCCCTACCCGACAGGTCCTTGTCCACCTCCAGGCCTGACCCCTGGCCCCTCTCACCTCTGGAGTTACTGAAACTCTTCCACTTGGGGGCCACTGGCATCTGTGATCCCAGACTCCCAGGACTCCCCTCCACCTTGGAGCTCCCTACCCTGTTTCCTCTAGGAACTGCTGTGCCTAGAGCACCGAAACCCCACATTCTCAAGCCAGCTGTCTTTGGGCCAAGGACTCAGGTATCCTCAGGGACCCTCCTTTCCGGGGCACATACTCCTCTCTGTGCAGGAGAGACCAGAGAGAGCAGGCTTGGGAATCCTTCACTCCAGCTGGATGGAGGGGCAGAATCTGGGGTGTGTGTGAGGGGGTGCTCACAGGTGGCCTCCCTGGGTAAGGAGCTTCCAGGAGGAAACTTCAGAGTGAGGCTATGATGTGGAAGCCTCAGGAAGCACTGGCTGCACAGACTCCAGGCTCCTGGCTTAGGCAGTGGGCATTTAGTGGCCAGAGCCCTACAGGACCAACCCTGTCCAAACCCACCCCACCATGGCCGGCTTTTTTTGTCTTGAATTTGCACAACAACCTTTTCTCCAGTATGAAATTGAAAGCTTTGCTTTGGAAAGTTTTGTGTCCAGGAGGCTCCTGGGCATCCACTTACTTTATTTCCGGAGGCTAGTTGAGGAGGGTGGAGTCTTTGGGACCTTAACAGCAGGTCTCCTGATCCTTCCTGACTTCCTTTTTTTTTTTTTTTTGATTTATTTATTTGAGAGAGAGAGAGATAAAGAGCACACCACAGAACACATGCAGGCACAGGTGAATGGGCCAGCTGAATGGACCTGTGCCAAAACAAAGAGTCAGATGCTCAACCAGCTGCAACCACCACCCCCCGTCCACCTTTTACAGATGGGTTACATCTACACACTGTTAGGCGCTTTGCCTGGACCCGGCTAGTCTTACAGCAGTCCTAGGACACTGTCTCTTGCCCAGTGTCTCTGGTCAGTACCAACCCATGCCTCAAGTGTGGGAATGACTTCTTCCTGACTCTTTTTTTTTTTTAAGATTTTTTATTTTATTTTATTTATTTGACAGAGAGAGATCACAAGTAGGCAGAGAGGCAGGCGGAGAGAGAGAGATCACAAGTAGGCAGAGAGGCAGGCGGAGAGAGAGAGAGGAGGAAGCAGAGAGTGAGCAGAGAGCCTGATGCGGGCCTCGATCCCAGGACCCTGAGATCATGACCTGAGCCGAAGGCAGCAGCTTAACCCACTGAGCCACCCAGGCGCCCTTCCTTACTCCTTCTTAACTCCCTGTCCAGCCTGGGTTGCCCACCCCCCTCCAGGCTGTCCTAGTTGTATATATTGGATCTCTGTAGATAGTGGGCACCATCAGATCCTCACCTGTCGTGGCCGGTGCAACAAATCAACCAGGAACATGAGGGTAAGAGGATGAAGAAAAGAACTCGAGAAGCAAAGAGATGGGGGACAGGAGGAGCACTGAGGAGGATGTCCAACAGTGCTAAGTTTATTCAAAGCCTAAAGGCCATATATATAGTGACATTACATCTGTGTTTAGTTAAGCAACTATGGTTCCTCATGACGCCAAATGGCTGATGCCAGTACAAATACAGCAAACCTGAAAGTAAATTATGGGTTGTACTAAGGCAGCAAGGACCAGCAACGAACTTTTTAGCCCAACCGAATTGTTCTCATTTGTTTAGTAAGCGTGTGGGAAGTCACGTAGGCGAGCGCACAACACATAGCACAGACTCTTGCCCAGTGCTACTGAACTTTTCCCGTCCTAAACCTTTTGTTAGGTTATTTGGACTTTAAAGGAGGCACAAGTCAGGGTCTGGTTTGGTTCTCGTCTCCCGAGAAGCCTTATTGCGGCCTCCCACACTCACCGAAATGAGAACATGGCTCAGGGTTATGGAGTGAATATACCCTTTAGGAAACATTAAAGGACATAGCATAACTGGTCCGGGGTCACCCAGCCTGTGAGAGGCATGGGTGAGATTCAGACTGCACTGGGTGCCACAGCCATTTTCAGCTCACCTTAGTGTCCAACCTGGTCCCAGAAGGTTCCTGCTCAGGACTTTGCTTTGTGCTGAGCTGGGCTTGCTTCCTGCCTTTGAAGCCATTTTCACAGTGTATCCCCAGCCCACCCTCTCACATTGAGCATCAGTGCTGCCTTGGCTGGCCTCTGTTGATCGTGCCATTCCTCTCAATCTCTCTGTCACCCCTCCGGCCCACTGTCCTACTGCCCTCTGTCCGGTGGGCCAAGTTCTGAGTTTCCTACCTGCACTTCCTCTTAACTGTGCTCTGTTGAAATCCTCTCTAACAGGGAAGACCTGCTTATCAGAGCAGCTTGATTTGGAATACATCTCCCCTGGAGGTCAGAGCTTCTGACCATCATGTCCCCAGCCTCAGCACTGGGGATGCCTGCCCAGCGTATTCTGGGTGCTCGTGGAGCTCTGGGATCTTGGAGAAGATTTGCCATGAAAATAAGCATTTATACATAACACGGAATAGAAGATTTGAGGAAATTGAGTGAGTGCCATCTGGTAATGTTTGTGTTAGGATGGTTCTGAAATTTCTGGGCCCTGAGTTACCAAGAACCCTAGGTTGCCCAGCTGGAAGGACCTCAGATAGATCAGCTGGGCTCCTCACCTCATTTGACAGATGGGAAGTTGAGGCCCAGAGCTTAGTGCCACAGAGCAGGAGTGAGGAGAGATGTTAGTGACAGGAAGAAATCATAGGGTAAGCACAAAGTGGCTGAGCCTGGGCTTTGTTTATGCAAATGAGTTGCTAAAACAGTGGGCCTGAGGCTGCTGACTCTATCTAGTGGCCAGCAAGAAGTAACACCAGCCCACACCTTCTGAGGTTTAACTCATGCCAGGAATGATTCTCAATGTTTTATTTGTGGGCACCTGGGTGGCTCAGTTGTTCAGCTGAGGTTATGCTCCCAGGGTGCAGGGATCTAATCCTCACCAGGCTTCCTGCTCAGTGGGAAGCCTGCTTCTCCCTTTCACACTCCCCCTGTGTGTGTTCCCTCTCACCCTGTCTCTCTCTCTCTGTCAAATAAATAATAAAATCTTAAAACAAGAACAACAACACCAAAATGCTTTATTTGCCTTAGGAGATAGGGTCTGTTATGGCTATCATTTTAATGCATGGAAATATGGGCACAGGGGAGCTAAAGGAGTCCAAGGTCACACAGCTTGCAAGTGGAGGAGCCAAGATTTGAACCCTGGGCAGCCTGCCTCCAGAAACTGTATTATTTTTTCCCCTTGTGTATGTCATTTTTAAAAACCTTTCCCTGAATTCTAACAGAGATGTGTAAACATTGTTAAGCATGTAGTTTATTGATCATCACAAAGCTTAGGTTCTGAAGCATTGCAGCAAGGTGGGGTGGGCTTTGATGTCAGAACTGGTTGGAATCCAGTTTCTGGTGCTGCATGATCTTAGGTGACTTACTCAGCCTCAGTTTCTGCACTGAGTTTGGCAGCCTTGTGATGAGTAGAGCGTGTGACAGTGCCTAGCGGGTTTGGTGCCTGGCGAGTGTTTAATAAATGGTTTTCTCTTCTTAATAATGAAAATTCTAAGTTGTGTTGGTTTTGTTAAGCAGTCCGAATACCTTCCTCATCGGTCAGTTGCCTGTCAGTCGCCTTGTAGGTACTTGTGATGAGTCACTTTGGTAAGTCACTATATATAGCTGAAACATTTGGGGGTAGTTGGGGGACACACCCCCCGCCCCCACTGCCCCTGCATTGAAAGTCTGTAATTTAAAATGTTCCACCTGTGCCTTTTTTTTTTTTTAAACATAACCACTTTGGGACAGTGAAAGTTATATGTCTTCTCCTTAGGGTTGTGACGGAGCCTTTGGGGACCTGCAACAGCTTACTTCCAGTTTCTGTCTGGCATACTGATGGGCCAGAACTTATTTTAACAACATTCCATCACATTCCAGGCACCTGGAAGGAGGAATATGTTGAACTTCTCGGAAATTATTTTTTGGAACTGTTTTTATCCTGAGGAATAACCCATTTAAAAATTGAATGAACTTTATGGTTGACTTTTCCACTCTACATAATGCAAACTGAAAAACTCGTTGTTTTCAGCTGCTTCTGCAGCTGTGGGAAGAGCAAGCCTGTGGGAGTCCTCCCCCGGTTGGCCCCAGCACAGAGCTGCATCATTCTACACACCCCTCATGCCTTGTCTCCTTGTCTGTGAGGTGGTAATGATGGTGCAGGGAGCTCCAGGGGTTGTCGTGAAGGTTACAGAGATGGGGGGTGTAAACTTTGAACAGTGTGCCCCACATAAAATGCAGATCTGGTGAGCAGAGGCAGCTGCTCACATTAATTGTTGATGCCAAGGCACTGGAGTTCCACAACAGCCTATGCCTTTCTTTCCTGGGTCCTTTTTGTCTCAGCCACCACCTTAGAGAAAGTGACTCAGCAAGGCTGGCGCTTGTGGAGCCCTCTACAAATCTAGCTAATTCACACGGGCGATGCCCTGGAGATAAGGGGGTTTTCCTGGGTGGTAGGACCCCATTTCAGAGGCTTAACTAGCCAGTTTCTCCTAACTGGTCCTGTCCTCCAGGGTCAAGTTGAAGGCCTGCCAGGAGACTGGTGGTCTCACCAGAGTTTTCCACTGGAAGCATGAAGGACCCCATGGGGCCTCGTGCAGAATGACATGGGTGTTGGGGGGAGATCAGAGGGGACATCTCCTGTACCATCATGGGCAGGTCACTATATCTGGCTCACGCCGGCTTTCTTCCCATCTGGGAAATGGCAGAAGACCATGCTTTTTCACAGGAGGGATGAGGGTTTAGGGAGGTATTTGATGACTATGTTGGGGCTGCATGAGTAACAGAGTTGACAGAGGGGCCTTGGAGTCACAGACTTGGGTTCAGGCCCCTGCTGCTGCCACATAAAAGTAGATCGCTTGGGTAAGCCATGGACCTCAGTGTCCTCCTCTGTGCACTGTGGATAATACCTAGCATGTAGGTCTGTGAGGGGTACAAAATAGAAGGCCATATTAGGAGCTTAGAGCAGAGCCTGGTACTCACTAGATTGTAGTTTTATGAAGATACTCTGGCATCACTGGTGTTGCAGACCTGGTCCTACCCTCTGGAAACTTTGGCTGTGTGACAGATGGCTTATGAGGCCGTGGCTGACAGAAAGAAGCGGTGTCTGTCTTTTCTTAAGATTAAGGGTACAGAGGGGTGCCTGGTGGCTCAGTCGTTGAAGCATCCAACTTTTGGTTTCAGCTAAGGTCATGATCTCAGGGTGGTGGGATTGAGCCCTGAGGTGTGCTCTGCTCTCAGTGTAGAATCTGCTGGAGGTTCTATCTCCCTGTATTTGTGTGTGTGTGCTATCTCTGTATCTCTCTCTCTGTCTATCTCTCCCTAAAATAAATGAAGCTGTAAAAATAAATAAATACATACATGCATAAGTTAATTAATTATGGGTACAGAAATCAGTGATGGAGCTGGGCTGATGGGATGCTTGGCAGCAAAGACAGGTGCACCCTGCTTGAAGGCTCGGGGGTAGCTGCGGTGTCACCAGTGGTGATGGGGGTGTGAGGAAGTTGCCTCGTGCAGCATCCAGAGAGGAACTTAGATGGGGGGGTTCCAGGGAGTAAATGCCCATGGGTAGGAAGCATCTTCAGATGAATGTCAGAGGGTGTCCTCATGGATGGGGAGGCACCCTTTCTCCCTGAAGCTGCCCACGAGTGGAGGTGTGCCTGCAGGGGACATAACTAAATCATTGGGGTTTAGCCTCCTAAGCTGTTAATTTATGAAGATGTGGCCAAGACCTTGTCTCACTGCTTTTTAAAGAGAAGTAAATTAAACTGTTGTTTGGGATAGTGTTGTCTTCCAAAGGCTCATTCAGAGTCAGTGGCAGAGCTGCTGTGGGCTTTCCAACTTGTCTTGAAAGCCTGGTCCAGGCAAGGGTGAGGGATATTCCCATCTCCTGGGGTCTCTTGCCCTCTCTGTTTATGGCAGAACGTGGTTTTGTGACTGGCAAATAAACAGGCATCCTGTGCAGATCCTTCAGCTCTTCGTGTGGCTGCAGTAGAGGAAATTCCCATTCACTGGGCACAGACTGTGGCTGGACGGGCGGTGTGGCGGGGCTCTCACTGAGCATTCTCCTTTCACGTAATCCCCGACCAGATATGAATTTTGTGGTGTTGCCACTTTCCTGCTGGCCAGGAGGGAAGTTGAGGCCCAGGAAAGTTACACTTTCTCGCTGTGGTAAGCGGCAGAGCCATGTCAGCCGGTCCAGGCCCTGGCTTTCAGGTCTGTTTGCTGTGAGCATTTCCTCTTGTGTTTCCAGCTTTTGGCCTGTTTGACCTATCAAACTACTGATGGTGTATTGATAATTCTAATACTCTCGACATTGTGAAAGATTAGCTCTTCACTTTGTGCTAGAAATGTTTCTTGCTGTATTTTTCTTTTAATTAAAAAAAAAGTCAAAGTCCCACGTTTCTGCCCATTTGAATCTCCCTGAGTCTCCCTGTTGTGAAGTGGTTTGGGGATTTCTAGGGCAGGGGCCTAGTTGGTGGTGGCTTTGCCTGGAGGAGCCCATGGCTCAGGACTTAGAGTGGGGACTGGAGCAGTGTGAACTGTGGCCTGAAAATGTGTTCATGTGTGCTGAGGTGGTGCCCAGATTCTTTTAGAGGATGAACTGAGGTTTTGATCAGTAGGTTAGAGAAACACTTGATGGAATAACACTGATAATTTTGTTTTTGTATTCAATCCTAATTTTGTGTTTTTGTTTTCGTGTAGTGCAGTGTGCTCTATGTTCTAAGAAAAAATTGAAAATCAATTCATACAGTATCATGATTTAATAATCCTTCCTCACTCACCGGGTCATATTTCAGGTTTTTATATGTAGTTTTTATATCTGTAGTTCTGTTTCTGAATTCTGCATTTTGATTCATTCCTTCATTTTTAAATTTCTTATTTTAAAGATTTTATTTATTTGAGAGAGAGAGAGAATGAGCTAGGAGCAGGGGCAGAGGGAGAAGGAAAGGGAGACTCCTCACTGAGCATGGAGCCTGATGTGGGTCTCAGATCCCAGGTCTCTGAGATCAGGACCTGACCCAAAGGCAGATGCTTAACAGACAGAGCTACCCAGGTGCAGCCACATTCCTTCATATTTTTATTTTTACTCCAGTGCTGCACTGTTTGGCTGGTTGCTTCAGTTTCTGGGAGGGAGGGAGATGACCCCCTCCCCTGTTCTTCTAACAAGTTTGCTTTTGCTGCGTTGACTGGAGAAGGGCCAGGCTTCCTGAAGATGAGTAGGATGATTCAGTGACACCCAAAAGGCAGTGGCTATCATTGTTCCCACTGTGCTTCAACAACTTCACCCACTGACTCTTTGATGATGGCAGCCACCAGCAAATCTTCTGCAGAGGACTGCTGCCTTGGGATGCTTTTCTTGTGGTGCTGGACTTCATTCCCCCTGGCAGCCAGTACAGCTAGGATTAGAACCTAGGAAAAGTCCCATTAGAACCCAAGAAAGTGGGGTGCCTGGGTAGCTTAATCGATTGTCTGCCTTTGGCTCAGTTCATGGTCTTAGGGTCCTGAGATCAAACCCTGCACTAGTGTCCGTGCTGGCTGTGGAACCTACTTAAAATCAAACAAACAGAAATCAGCCCAAGAAAGTACCATCCTTTGAGTTGTTCTATACTGTGGATCAGATTTTATTTTTCTTTTCTTTTTTTTTCTTTCTTCTTTCTTTTTAAAGATTATTTATTTGTCAGTGAAAGAGCACAAGCAGGGGGAGCAACAGGTAGAGGGAGAGGCAGGCTTCTGGTTGGGTAAGGGGTCTGATGTCGGACTTGATCCCAGGACCCTGTGATCATGACCTGAGTCATGTTAGGCTGCTGCCTAACAGACTGAGCCAACCAGGCATCCCCCAGGATCAGACTTCAATAACCCTACCAGATTTCTTTAGCTTTGACATTTTAAAGGACAATGAAAGCTAGCTAAACCTACACCAGGATTCTGCATCTGCTGGGGCTGTGCTGTCCGGGCCTATGTGCCTCCTGTTCTTCTAACCCCATCAATTCCACCCATGTTTTAGCCAGAGAACTGTAGGCAGGTGTGGGTGTGTCACTGAAAGCTTTGACTCATCATTCATATCTTTATTGTAAGCTTATAATCTTTATTTTTTCTTTTTTTTGGGTAAGATTTTATTGATTTGTTTGTTTATGAGAATGAATGGGGAGCAGAGGCAGAGGGAGAAGCAGACTCCCTGCTGAGCAGGAAGTCTGACATAGGGCAAGATCCCAGGATTATTTATGACCTGAGCCCAATGCAGATGCTTAACCGACTGAGCCACCCAGGCACCTCTTTATTTTTCCTTTATTGATTATCTGCCTTTCTGAGGCAGCGTTCTACCTGGGTTTTCATAACTCCACACTAAGGTATTCTTCCACTAGTGTGGCCTGTTTTGAGGTAATTCCTATACATTCTGGCTATGCTGCTAAATGATGCTATGATCTTGGACTCTTTTTTTTTTTTTTAACCTCTCTGAGCCTTGGTTTCCTCTGTGCTAATGTGGATAATATATCCTCTCTTTCAGATGTGTGGAGGGCCATGGCTGACTTGGATGCAGTCGGAGTCATCTCACGGCACATGGAATACACAATTTATCTTGCTTCCTGTCTTGATAACGACATCTTGGTTTTCATGCTGTCTTAGAACAAGTAGAACTTGACTTACATGTAAGTTGTGAATTCACGTATTTTTGACAGAGGTGTTATTTTAGTTTAGTTTAGTTTAGTTTAGTTTAAAGCAGGCTCCACACCCAGTGCAGAGCCCAGTGTGGAACTCAAACTCACCACCATGAGATCAAGATCCGAGCTGAGATCAAGAGTTGGCTGCTCAACCAGCCTAGTCACCCAGGCATCCCTTCTGTTTATCATTTTTCAAAAAATGTGACAAGTAGCACTTTCTCTGCTTGGACCTGTCCTCACACCTGCTATCCTGGTCTGGGGGTCAGACGTGTAGCTGGTGTGGTGCTGGTGATGTTGAGCAAGACAGTTGTTAAGTCTTTTTACCCTAATTGCTGTTGTCCTATTATTTCCTTTTTTTTAAGATTTTATTTTATATCGTGGTGATATATGCTAAAACTGTTGCTTCTGGTCCTGCCTTAAAACTTGAATATGTAGGGCATTTTTTAAGGATTCATCCCTGGAGATACAGTATTTGTTTTTCTCTGTCTGACTTATTTTGCTTAGCACAATACCCTCTAGGTACATCCATACTGTTGTAAATATCAGGATCTCATCCTTTTTGATGGCTGAGTAATATACCATTGTGTGTATGTACCACTTTGTCTTCTGTTGCTGGACACTTGGGCTGCTTCCATATCTCGGCTATGGAAAAAAAATGCTGCAGTAGGCTTAGGGGTGCCTCTGTGCTTTCAGAATGTTGAGTCTGATGTGTCAACTGCCACAACAGTCGTGGCAACTCAGGAAGGGAGCCAGGTGCAGGAGGTAAGAGGAGGAGTGCAGCTTTAGGCAATCTGAGTTGAGGTGTCTGTTGGACGTGCAGGTGCAGGTTCTGGTTGGACAGTCAAAATGTAGGAATGGGTGCTTGGGGGAAGAGAGATGCAATCATGCTGTTGCCAAGGGATATATTCCTTGTAGAGAGAGTGACAGTTAAGGATTTAGGGTAATTCCTTCTTTTCTTGGGCAGATAAAGGGGAAGAATAAAGGAGTAGTGGATGGAAGGGGAGGGACGTGGCTTTGATGCCAGGAAGGCATTTTTGCACAGATGTCTAGAGAAGAGAGATTTCAAGGAATGAAATGTCAGCAATGTTTGATGATGTGAAAAGTTGCAAAGCAGCTTGATTAGGGGGTGGGGGTAGATCGAGGAGGTTGTCACTGAGTACTGAAAGAAAATGGGAGGTGAGTAGTGGAGTCCTAAGCCAGACATAGAGATAGAGTGACTGGGCGTGATACCATGGAGGTCACACACAAGAATAGCCTTTTAGAAAGTTTGATGGTAAAGACACAGACGATCATAACTCCAGACATAGCTTGGACAAGGGTGGGTTTTACAGGCTGTGTTTACCTATTTGCAGGTTGACTGAAGGGATATGACAGATGGTGCATGCTGCTGGATGTTGTGGGTTGAGATGGGATCAGGTATACAGAAAAGCACACAGAGAGGAGTGTATGGATGCCCTGACTGCTTCTGTAGAACACAAGGCCAACATTAGGCATGGAGGGAATGGAACGTGGCTCAAGGAGATGTGCAGTCTCAGATACAGACCACATGGCCCAGAGTCTTACAGGGCTCTCCTTGCCTCCGCGTGGCCCTTCTCACAGGGTTTAAGTTTTGAAGAGTCCTTTTGTTTCTCTGGGTTTGGGGTGTGACTGGAGAGACATAGCAGAGAGCAAGGGCTGAGGAAAGACCAAGAGGGCAGGAACTCACAGAGGGGAGTCTACTACCCTCTCTGCCTTTTCTGGTATGGGCTCTCTCCTGATCTGGATGGACGGATGACCTGCCATTACTTCTTTTAAAAATGCATTTGGCTTTACCCTGCCAGAAAGCAACACATGTTTATTGAAGAATAGTGGGAAACCCCAGAGAAACTGAAGGAAGAAAATAAGCACTCAGCTGAAGACAACCATTCAAAAGTTCTGGCACCTTTTCCTCCCAACTTTCACTGAAGTTGAACAGATAAAAGTATATATATGAAGTGATTTCTGGGAAAGACCAAAAAAAAAAAAAGATACCAACAACAAGAAAACAAAAAAGAGAACAAAGCAGAAGAAAACGGTGTTCATTTTCTTCCTGAGGCTGCCCTTCCTCGATACTGCTACTTGGTTTTACTACCTGCTTTTCTCCCTGGGCTTTCTTGACAAAACATGGTTCCACTACTTTTACCTTCTTCAAAGTGTTTGACAGAGTCGTTTGCTTTCAACATGGAGTTTGAGCAAAATGGACTATTGTTTTAAAATATTCTATCATGTGTGCTGTAATATCTCATCCTGGACATGATACAAATGCTATGATAAAAAGAAGAGATGCTTTTAAAGTGATCACCAGAGTTGTGAAATTCATTGGCATGATCCTTCTTTTTTTTAAAAAAAAAGATTTTATTTATTTATTTGACAGACAGAGATCACAAGTAGGCAGAGAGGCAGGCAGAGAGAGGAGAAAGCAGGCTCCCTGCAGAGCAGAAAGCCCCATGCGGGGCTCGATCCCAGGACCCTGGGATCATGACCTGAGCTGAGGGCAGAGGCTTAACCCACTGAGCCACCCAAGCGCCCCGACATGATCCTTCTTTTGAGGGTCATAATTCGTTTAATTTTTTTCTGCTCCAGCTTAACCTTCGCAGTCTTCAGTTGTTATGTGCATTAGACACAGTATTAGCAGTAGTGGCAGTAAAAATACTCCTGTCACCCTTTACAGGTACCATTTTACTAGCATCTTCTTACCACTGTAGCAGCTTTAAACCCTGTTTCCACCCTGTTCATTCCTTTAAATGCCTTTTCCTTAAAACCTTTTCTTAGTTTTTGGTGTTCTATAGCTTTACCACAAAATGTTTAATTGAAGATTTCTCATCTTGCTTGGTATCTGTGCATTTCCTGTATTTCTGGATTTATCATTTCTGTAATATCCTCAGCTGTTTTCTTCTGAAATTTTGACTCTGTCCTTCTGCTGTACTTCCCAGAATTCTTATTTAAACCTCCCGTCTGTTGTTCGTGTCTCCCAAGCTGGCGTTCATCCTCTTCTCCTGCCTCCTTGTGTTGCATTCTGGAGAATGTCTTCACTTCTTGGTGCAGTGTTGTGAAGTCCTTCATTCGGGGCTCATCTACTGCCCCACCATTCTGGTGTGTTTTCTGTTGTGTTTTACGTCTCAGTGATTTTTGGTCCCTTTTTAACTTCCTTCAGTTCCATGTTCACACTTGGCCTGTTGCTTTTGATAGGCTCTTGATCCTTCTTCATTTTTAAACCTCTTTTGTGTTCGTAAACAATTAACATGTAATATTTTCTATTCTGTATCTGATCATTCCAGTGTCTAAAGTCTTCATTTTCCCTCAGTCTTCTGTCTCTCACAGTGGCCTCATTTCTTGCATCCTCTGTGAAGGGATTTTGAGACCAGATTTATTGGAACATAGATGTAATCTCTTTTAATTCTGTTTTTTGGTGGTTTTTTTTTTTTTTGTTTGTTTGTTTGTTTGTCTGTCTGTTTTTTCCTGGAGGGTTTGTCTTTCCTTTGCCAGGAGGCTGGGAGTGTTCTTGGTTGGGATCACTTTGGTTCCATTTGAGGGTCCTGGTTTATTAAGGAAATCTCAGGTTCAGTTCCCCCAACTTACCGTGTGGTGGGAACGGGGTCTGGAGGGCACAGGGCTGTAGAGATCCTGCAGTGAAAATGGCATTTGTTCTCTGGCACCCTGATTTGTTTCTCTTGAGCTTGTTGCTTACAGATCAGGTTTTGGCTCACTTGTTTCTGCCACCTCCCTCTTCCTGCTTCCTTTCCTACCATTTTCTAAGTCCTTTGCTAGTTTTCCGATGTCTTCTAAAGCCCAGAAATGTTTTGTGAATTCCATTTGCCATCACTAATTGCAAGTCTCATCCTGCAGCAGGAAGGCCAGAGCCAGACACTGTAATGCTCTGCCTCCCACAGAGGAGATTTTAATACCCTCTCCTCGTGTTCAGAAATTCTAGATTGGAGATGGAGTTATGGATACATTACCATCTACAGAGGATTAGTTGCCTATATAATAGAACAAGTATGCATTATTCTAATCTTCCTAAAACTTCCATTTTGCATAATAAATATGAATGAATAAGGAACCCGCATTACTTTAGTTTATGCAGATGTTCTCTTTCTGTCTCTGGCTTTAGATGGTAGGTTGTCATTTGTATGGTTCATTCTGAAAATTGGGTAACTTCATTCTTATTTTCTACATGTTGGTGCCATATAAAGTGATGATTTATGGAGATTCAGAGGTAAATATTTATCAACATCTAAATAATTGGGGAAGGCTTCCTTTACAAAAGGTAGAATTATTAAGACCTGTTTAATCACAGAAGGGATATCCTGTAAAGCTAGCCCATAAATAAAAAGTGGATCAGAAGAAAGCAGAGAGAGGAGAGAATTTGGAAGGAGCACGTGGAGGGACACCTACTGCCTATCCCTGTAAGTCAGGGGGCAATCTGGAAGGGAAACCTTGTTAAAGGAGGCAGTAGTGTTTAGATGTAATGAGCTACTGGAAACCTCACAGTGTTCTGGTGAAGCAAGTGGTGTGCAATCAAGTCCGCAGCCCAGTTGAAGTTGTGGCTTCAGGCAGCAAGCGAGCAGGCCATTCTGTCTGCCTTTATCTCCAGTGGGAGCGACTTGTCCTCCTTGAAGTCAGCCTCCAGACATCTTTTCCTGTCGCTACACATCTGTGCATCACTGAGAATTTCTGCAGTTGCTGCTTCATGGAGATGTTTGTCAGTTTTGGGTTTTGTTTGTTTTGTTTTGTTTTTTACCGAGGTTCACTTGCTAACTTTTCTCTTCTCTTAAAAAAATATATATTTAATCTAGGGGTGCCTGGGTGGCTCAGTGGGTTAAAGCCTCTGCCTTCGGCTCGGCTTGAAGGCATGATCCCAGGGTCCTGGGATTGAGCCCCACATCAGGCTCTCTGTTCAGCAGGGAGCCTGCTTCCCTTCCTCTCTCTCTGCCTGCCTCTCTGCCTATTTGTGATCTCTGTCTGCCAAATAAATAAATAAAATCTTTAAAAAATATATGTGTTTAATCTAGGGGCACCTGGGTGGCTAAGTGGGTGGGTTAAGCCTGTTTCTTCAGCTCAGGTTATGATCTCAGGGTCCTGGGATTGAGTCCTGCATCAGCAGGGAGCCCTCTTCCTCCTCCTCTCTCTCTCTGCCTCTCTGCCTACTTTTGATCTCTCTCTCTGTCAAATAAATAAGTAAGTAAATAAATCTTTTAAAAATATATATATAATCTCTTCCAGGAAGAGATTATGCTGAGTGAAAAAAGTCAAGCAGAGAGAGTCAATTATCATATGGTTTCACTTATTTGTGGAGCATTACAAATAGCATGGTGGACAAGGGGAGATGGAGAGAAGGGAGTTGAGGGAAACTGGAAGGGGAGGTGAACCATGACAGACTATGGACTCTGAAAAATAATCTGAGGGTTTTGAAGGGGTAGGGGGTGGGAGGTTGGGGGAACCAGGTGGTGGATATTAGAGAGGGCACGGATTGCATGGAGCACTGGGTGTGGTCCAAAAACAACGAATACTGTTACACTGAAAAAAAATATATATATATATATTTCATCTCTTATTACCATGTATTTCAAATGGTAGTGAGGGATGATGGTGTGGGACCCCATGAAGTGAATTTACACTGCCATCTTGACCACAATATAAGTGTCGTACACAGCCGTCCTGTGTCCCCTTTCGTTCTGAAATGTATTCTCTCTTCCCAGCTGTTATCAATAGAAGACAGGGGTCTTTGTTCTTGTAGGTGACTTGTCCAAGATCGCACAACTTTCGAGGTTTAACCTTTGGTCTGATTGTAGGACCCATTTTCTTTAACTCAGTGCCATGCAACCTACCATGTAGGACTCTCAATACTCTCCTGCTTTTGAAGCTGTACTCCACAGGCCACGTCTACCAGTGCATATCTATTTTTGTCTAGTTCACTCATTTATTGCACACATTTACTGGATGCCAGCTATGTGTTTCAGGCACCTTTCTAGGTGCTGGAGATATGGCAGTGGGCAAGTCAAACACAACCCCCTGCCCTCATTGAGCATGTTCCATTTCCTACTACTGGAAGCATCCACCAGGAACAATGGACTTATGCCAGAAGTCCAGCAATGATATGAGTTCCATAATTTCTGAATGGTTCTTTGTGGAAGTGATGATTTGGCAGCAGCCCTCAAGGTAGCTACCTGCACAGGCAAAAAAAAAAAAAAAAAAAAAGGAGGGCTGGTGAAGAAATGCCTGATGAATGGGCTTCAAGGTCAAATAACTGAGCCAGGTCTTTAAGGTCTTATTTAGCTCGGAGATTTTTCAAGAACTTTCCATGATACATAAGCATATTATAGAAAAAAACCCTATTCAAAGCACACTGTAAATTTGGAGGATGATTGTCTTTGCATTATTTTTGTGATTAAATGACAGTTGATGATACAGGCACTGTTGTAAGTCACTTATCCCTGTGCAAACACTTTGTGGTAAATTCTTTTATCATCCTTATTTTTCAGAGGTAGAGACTGATGCAAAGGGAGAAGTTTGGTGGTTCTCCACTGGCCACAGCTAAGCAAGCAAAAAGCAAAAAGCAGAGCCTGCATTGGAACCAGGCACTGTGGCTCCAGACCCCAACTCTTCACCCTTGGGCTTCTTGCAGCACGCCTGATTTCTTGTCACTAAGAACTTGGTGCAGGAGTTTAACGGTACCTTTAACTTCTAGTTTTTCTTTCTCAGAACTGAATCTGCATTGCAGTGCATCTCTGCATAAACATGTGTTTAATTTTGTCACCTTTAATTTTGTTTTTAGGTAAGATCTGAAGGAGTCAATCTGTTTCTTCTGTGGCTTCAAGCACTTCAGCCAAACTTTGCAGAAGAGCAGGTGCTGATTTTTGCTTGCCTCGTGCCTGGTTTTCCAGCGATCATGTCATCCAGAGGGACCTGCATGGTGGAGACACTCATCAGTCCTAGCCCTGGTGTGGCGGATGGTGAGGAACATTTTAGCCAGCCTTACAGGTTGAAATGACTCTGGAAGTTCTCTTGAGGGATTCCTCAGCTTGTCATGATCCTGAATAGAACCCTTTATTTCGTAGATGGGTTTGGAGGAGGAATTATCCCCTGCTCTTGTTCACAGTAATGTCTTACAGACATTAGAATAGAAAGAATCAGAGCCTTTTTTATATGCAATGAGGATGGGAGACATTTACTGAAGTGGTGGAAACAGGAATGGAAGGGAGGACTCAGATGTTGGAAGCAACAGGAAGTGGAGACACATCATGTATCTGGAGTGTTTTCTTGGCTGTGAATGAAATTTAAATCTGCCATCCAAAACTACTGTTTATTGTCCTCAGCATGATTGTTTCACGAGTGGACATTCATCTGCTCACCCAGCCCTGTACTTTAATGCCGCATTCATGGAAAGACAGTAGCTGCTTCCTGGGAAAGTCATGGCAACCATCTGTGTCCCATGAGTTTTTAAGGAACTTGCCAGTTAGGGCCAATGATTGATTAATGCACATCACTTTATTGCCCAAAGACAGGTATTTGATCCTTAGGCTGACAGAAGCAGAATTTGGCAGAGAGAAGAATCGTTTAGAGGGAGAGGTGGCTTCATGGGAGTTTGTACCGTATTTCCAACCCCTTGATGCTCGCTGGCCTGGAGTGTAGCGTCAGCAGGTTCCAAAGGAGGGGCAGATGTATTTTAATGAAGGCCATTTTTTAAAAACCCTTTGAACGTTGGTGAAAGAACTCCTTTTTTTCCCCACTCTGGAGCAAAGAGAATCACTCCACTCTTGCCGGCCATATCAGGGGAAAGGATCGCTGAGGACCAAACATGCTTTTTCCTTCAAGTACTATTGAACTGTATGGTTATTCAGGTAAAAGTAAAATCTTGGATAATTCAGGAATGGTCTTTCTCTTGATAGGAAAGAGGAAACATTGCTTATTTTCTCCCAGCTCATTCATATTTTGTATGTTTGCTCGTTTGTTTGTTTGTTTGTTTGTTTTTTGAGTTGACTCTTTATGATATTTCACTAGAACTTGAATATGTGCTATATCACATCAGCAAAGACCTGGCATACATAATATTTTGTGTGAGAGTGTATGTCAAGCAAACATTTCAGTTCTCCCATCGGCTTTTATATTACCATATTCACACAGAACACTTCACTTCTAACACTGTGGCTGAGGCTGTGGATTTTTCCCTCACCAGGCAACTCTGCAACACCAGCTGGGTGTCCTGTAGTTTTACTCAGCTTTGACACTGTCTGCCTTGATATGGCATCTGATCCCACAGGTTAAGGGCTCAGTCCCGTGAGACTGTTCCATCACATTCAGGTGCCAGTCATAAGTAGGAGGAGCCCAGGTTACCCACAACTTCTCTACAACTTGGCTACAAATCAGAGGTTCCTTCAACTCCTCCTCCGGTTCAACTGAGTGGCTCGCAGAACTCTGGGAAAGATTTGTTTTCATTTGCAATTTATAAAAGATATGATAAAGGATACAGATAAACAGTCAGATGCAGAGACACAAAGGGCACAGTCTGGGAGGGTCCCAAGCACAGGAATGTCTATTCCTGTGGGGCTGGGTTTTATCCCCCTCCTGGTACCTGGATATGTTTACTTACCTGGAAGTTTCCTGAAACCCCTGCTATGAGGATTTTTTTTAAAAGATTTTATTTATTTATCAAAGAGAGAGAGGGGGAGAGAGCGAGCACAGGCAGACAGAATGGCAGGCAGAGGCAGAGGGAGAAGCAGGCTCCCTGCTGAGCAAGGAGCCCGATGTGGGACTTGATCCCAGGACGCTGGGATCATGACCTGAGCCGAAGGCAGCTGCTTAACCAAATGAGCCACCCAGGCGTCCCTGCTATGAGGATTTTTATGGAGGCTTCCTTACATAGATGTGCTCTGCTTTTAGCCCCCTCCCCTCTCTGGGGGAATGTAGGGGTTGGGGTGGGGGTGCCGAAGATTCTAAATTCTAATCATGGTGTGGTCTTCCTGGTGATGTGTCCCCACTGAGGAGCCATCTCGGAGCCCACCCAGAGTTGTGTTATTAGAACAAAATATTAAACTCAAATTGGATGGAAGACCTCAATGTAAGATAGGAATTCTTGCCAGTTTTCTTAAGGTGATTCTTTCTCTCTGCTATCCCTCAAGATTCTGTCCTTGCCTCCCTTCCTGACTGCACTGTCCTATTGGTCAATCTTGCCTATTGGGCAGGTGGAATGGACCAGTAGGGTCAAAATGCACAGCTTCTAGAAGGCAAAGGGATACTCCAGTCTGCTCTCAGGACTTTGGAGTCTTTGTGTTTTTGGTGCTGGTGAAAGGAAATGAGAGAGGACAGCAGACAAGAAAGAATGCTAAGTCATTAGAGAGAACTGGTAGGATAAAATACAGGCATGATGAGTAGAATGAGTTTAAAAACATGATACCATTGGGTGACTTTTTTAATACTCAGTAAGAATATTTTTAACAAAGTGAACCATTTAGTTTTGAAATATTCATTCTTAGCATAATTTGAGTTTTAAGATAGGATTACATTACATGATTGTCAACATTATTTGTCACCATGACTTTTTTTTAATTTCGGATAGGAATTTTAATAAGATAGCATTTTATTTCAGTAGACATTTAAGTTAAAATTTAAATGTATATATGTTCTTTCCCACATATTATCCAAAGGCTACAAATTAGAGTGGAAGAATAAGGAGAATCAAGATACTTGTTTTAAAGTTCTTTTTACACTGTTTTGAAAATATTGTCTTCCTCATTTATTTCCATCATTTACCATGTTAGCAAAATCTACAAACTTGTACTTGGTAAGTACTGATTGGGCTGGATATAGAGGATGTCCACAGGGAAGCTGCCATTCTCTTTCAAAGTGACCTTTGTTTATTTTTAAGCAAAATAGTCACTTTATTCTTATATTTAATGGTAACTTTATTGTAAGAGGTTTAAAGTTTCCTAATAAATGATTTTACCTATTTGTACAAACTATTTATTTGTACCTCAGGAAGACTGTGGCTCCTAAAATAATTCAACATGTGTCATGATTCTTCTTGGTATAATTATATTTAAAATTAAGTTTTAAAATTTTAATTTTTAATTGAAACTGTTTATTGAAGGCAGTGTTTATTTTCTCATGCAAAGATGTTGAAATAAACATTCTCGTTGAAGTCTTCTCTTAACGGTGTTGAGGTACGGTGACCCCAGACCCCAGACCTTGCCCAGTGGTGAGGCAGACCATCCCAGGCCATGCAACTGCCCAGAGTAGCCCTTCCTTATATCCTGGATCTTTCATCCACTACGTGCTACTTACAGCTTCTTATGGAGGGGCCAATATTTGGGCAACTGTGCAACCTAAGGGCAGTAAGCTCCAGAAAGGAAGGAAACATGAGGGAATTTCTAGTTTCACTGCTCAGGGTTTTTTGGGTTTTTGTTTGTTTGTTTGTTTGTTTTCCCCTATGAAAAATGAAGGCTCACAGGACATAAGTATCCCTTTGATTGGTGCTGGGGTGGGGAAGCAAATTTTCTTCTCCCTATTATTGGAAAGCAGGCAAAATTAGTTAAAGTGAATAATCAGAAACAATTTGGGAGGGAAAGAGATCACAACAGGCATTAATCCATGTGGTGAATGTGGACTACTAATTCAGTTGTCTTTGGGTGTTTACTTACATACACACAAATGTGCATGCTTGGATCAGGGGAAAGCAGCAAAAACTTGATGCCTTTTGAAATATGTAGAAGTACTAACCTTTAGAGGTACCGGGCTGTGTATTTGTTAGCTATCTGTATATGGGTATTTTTTTCAGAACTTGATTCTGATTTGATAAATAGTCTATATTCACTGTGGAAAACATAGTATACTTTAATATATTGAATTAAAGTTCTTTATTGAGAACTTGTCTGCCTCATGCAAGTGCCTCCAGGTATATAAAAGGTGGGAGGTCGGGGTACCAGGTGGTGGGTAATATAGAGGGCATGGATTGCATGGAGCACTGGGTGTGGTACAAAAACAATGAATACTGTTATGCTGAAAATAAAAAAAAAAGAAAGTAAGAGAGCTGGACATACAGCAAGTAGTAGCTCAAGTCCAATACCATGTAACTTTTTGTATTGATTATGAAATTTAAAGGAGAAAGGGACTTTTTTTTTATTATTCTATTTCTTTTCAGTGTTCCAGAATTCATTGTTTATGCACCACACCCAGTGCTTCATGCAATATGTGCCCTCCATAATACCCATCACCAGGCTCACCCAACCCCCTACCTGCCTCCCTTCTAAAGCCCTCAGTTTGCTTCTCAGAGTCCACAGTCTCTCATGGTTTGTCTCCCCCACCAATTTCCCTCAACTCACTTCTCCCCTCCATCTCCCAATGTCCTCTGTGTTATTCCTTATGCTCCAGAAGTAAGAAACCATATGATAATTGACTCTGCTTGCCTTATTTCACTCAGCATAATCTCTTCCAGACCAGTTCATGTTGATACAAAAGTTGGGTATTCATTCTTTCTGATGGAGGCATAATAATCCATATTGTATATGGACCACATCTTTATCCATTCATCCATTGAAGGGCATCTTGGTTATTTCCACACTTTAGTGACTTTGGCCATTGCTGCTATGAACATTGGTGTACAGATGGCCCTTCTTTTCACTACATCTGTATCTTCTTGGTATATACCGAGTGCAGTTGCAGGGTCATAGGGCAGCTCCATTTTAATTTTTTTGAGGAATTTCCACACTGTTTCCCAATGTGGCTGCACCAAGAAAGGGACTTGTTATTAATTCTGTGGAGCTGGTCAAGTCAAAATTCAAAGATGAATTTTTTCAGACATAAAGTAGTTTATACTGATTCTATTCTTCAGATTCATCTACAAGGAAAAGGCTATAAAACTAAAGCCTCATGGATTTGATTAGGGTAGTATTGGATGTTAAAGTACCTGAAATGATGAAGAATGTCTGTACATTCTTCTAGATTTGTTTCAGTCCTAAAATATTAAATTAGTTATAATGTATGTGAAAATATCCTTACTATTAGAATTGCTTATCCTTTCTCAAATTTTCTAGTGGCTTAGTACTTAGTACTTCCACCGCTGTATGCCATAGCTATAATAAGCAAGCAGTAACAGGAGTCACCATCCCACCTTTGTCAGGTCACAAGGCAGAATCAGAAACAAGTCTACCAAAAAAATGTCATCCCTAATAATTTCTGGTACTTTAATTTTAAAGTTTTAGTTGATATTCATCCAATCAAATATATAGCTGAGGTATATGTTTGTGAGAAATTGAACTGTTTAGGGTGGTGGCTTACACTCACTCCCCTAATCATGTATTCTGTTTCCTTCCAGACATCCCCCATTTGAGACCAGCGCCAGTGTATGTACATTACTACAACTCAAGACAATGAAAACATTTATAGTATAAAAATTCCATACATGGCAATTCACATTGTTTTTATTAAATGGATTATAAATTTCTTTTTGGAAAAAAGTATCTAGCTATAATCCAAAACACTCAAAATCGAGTTGCTGTACTGCCCCAAATCATACAGGTATGTCATTCCTCTTTTTCTTATATTTTACATAGGTAAAAATACACTAACACATACCAAAGTAATTGACTCATAGGGGTTTTGGTTCCTAAAGGATGCTTGTTCTAGGGATTATGTTTATGGGTGGGCTCTCTCTCTGTTGCTGAGGTGTCAGAGGGACTTCTGAGATAGCACTTGCCATGCCCTGCTGACATTGCCATGACAAGGTGATCTTGGGGGCCAGGGAGATGTTCTGAAAACATGATGTTGTGTGCAGTCTCCTGGACCCTCTCATTTTCCTTCCTTTGCTCAAGAGCCAGTGACATCAGAGCATAAGACCAGGGGCCCGTGTTGCCTTCACCCATCCGCAGCACCAGGCAGGCCCTCAATAATCATGTAGGTGGGCTGTGGGAAGGACCTATTTGACTGCCAAGTGCCTCTTGGCATCTCAGAGGGAGCAGTGGAAGAGATCTCAGGATTTTGAGGTGCCATGATGGAATGCCTGGAAGAAAAGGCAGACTCTCTTTAGAAGGCTTTCAGTGAAGACCTCTTTCTGTGTGGGGCCCATGGTATACCTTCCCTCTCTTGTGGTCCTTGGTCATAGAGAAATGGGCTTTCCCAGCAGGTTGAGTTTCTTAGAGACTTTGTGCTGTGTAAGGAAGGACAACTTGGGGAGGTTTGAGAGGGGCTGCTTCATGGCAGGGGCCTGCTTTTATGCACAAAGCATGGTCCCCTTAGAGTAGCTTCGCTGATGCCCCAGAGTTCCCAAAAGTGTGACTAGGCCTGAGCTGCAAGAGTTCACACACCTGAGTGGCAGGTAGCATCTTGGTGGAGGAGCACCAAACTGAGGTCCAGAGCACGTGTCCTCATTGATTAAGAACTGACTACAGAGCTAGACAAACTTATTGTCAAGAAGTCTGAGGGGGATACAGTTACAGTAAAGAGCAGCAAAATACTTACTGAAGATTTTGAAAGGGAGCTTTGGGGTGCGGGGATGGCTCAGTTGGTTAAATGTCTGCCAGAGATCAAACCCTGTGGTGGGGGGTGGGGAGTCCCTGCTAAGTGAGGAGTCTGCTTCTCCCTCTCCCTTTCCCTCTGCCACTCTCCCTGTCTGTGCTCACTTTCTCTCTGTCTCTCTGTGTCAAATAAATTTTATAAATCTTTTAAAACATAAAAATACAAGAAAGATTTGAAACTTAAATTCACTAGTTGTAACATGTAATAGGAACCCTGCAAACAGTAATGATCACTGCTGAGAACAAAATTGATTTTTTTAAAGATTTTATTTATTTGGCAGAGAGAGATCCCAAGTAGGCAGAAAGGCAAGCAGAGAGAGAGGAGGAAGGAGGCTCCCCAGCAAGCAGTGAGCCCAATGCAGGACTCGATCCCAGGACCCTGAGATCATGACCTGAGCTGAAGGCAGTGGCTTAACCCACTGAGCCACCCAGGTGCCCCACAAAATTGATTTTCCAAAGGAATATCCCAGAACACTGAGGAAAATTTCAAAGAGATGGAAATGAGAAACGAATAAGTAAGATCTGAGGTCAGGTCCAAATCTACCTTGCAAGTACCCTGAGGACAAAAGGAGAAAATAACAGAAGTTATAACTGAACTAATGCAGCATTTACTTGAGCTGAAAAACAGTCATGCCTTCAGTTCATAAAGCCTTCAAGTCCCAGGGAGAATTAGCTGAACAGACTCAAACCAAAACAGACGTAAACCTATTTGACTTTCAGGGACTAAGAAGAAATTGTCAGAGTTCCAAACAGAAACCACCATTTCCTTCTAGAAAATGAGACAGAGTATCATTGAATATTGACTTTAAGCTCTATCCCTCAGAGCTGAAAGAACTCTCTTTCTTAGAACTCTTGCTTCCTATCACATATGTAAGCAGATGTCAGATTGATTAACCTTGTAAATTGGTTTAAGTTCTAACTCTACAAACAAAATGATAAAGAATTTGGAGACAATCTAGGGGCATGTAAAAATTTGGGAAGTGGTAGACTACCTTAGGTAGAGATAAGACCCACAGACCATAGAAGAAATGACATGCCACTTTATTTTAAAAATTTGAAAAAGATTTGTATATCAAAAACGAGTAAAGCTGCATGTGGGCAACAGGCTGTGAAAAGCATCTGTAACATCAGCTATTCAAGGAGTTCATGTCTCTGACGTGCCTACAAATTGAGAAGAAAACAAACGGTCCGATTGAAAAACAGACCAAATGAGGAAGGAGAAGTTCATGGAAAAGGAAACAGAAATGACCCTGGATTTCATAGTGAGCCAGGGAACACCATTAGTTCTGGACCATGTTGAGACACCTTTATTCACTCACCCTGTAGACAAAAACTAAAAATCATCAGGTAGACAAAAATTTGCATGAAATCATATATAAGAAACTCAGCCCCACTCTTTGATAAATTTTACAGTCTATTTTGTGTTATTGTTAAGTCAATTCAAAACAATCTGTTTAGAGACTCTGACTGTTCCCTACTTGGTTACAAATTTTCAGGGAACCATCACTGTATTTATTGAGAATAATTTCCTCATTCTTGAAAAATACATTTGAGTGATGAAAAATAGCAAGAATAATGGAATAGCCACAAATTCAAGGTTCTAGTTTTCCCCCCGCCCTTAGTGGGAAAGGAAACTTTTCACACATGTGAGTCATCTACTTTTATTATCTGGATTTCTTAGTTTCCGTAAAGTCTGACCTCCTGAATCAGTTTGGATGGTTGTCTCATCCTAACTCAAACTGTCTTAAAGATTAAAAAAAAAAAAAAAAAAAACCTTCAATCTCATGAAGAAGCAGCTCATGGCAGTGCTTGCAGAGAATGTGTTTTATTCACACTGTCTCCATGATTTTCTCCATTTTTCCCTACTGTGCCCTTTCCCTCTGGCCAGTTTGTCTTCCACCCCCTGCTGACTGTGTGATGGCTGCCCGCAGTGGGGGCACTGCTTTTCTTGTTCACATTCAGAGACAACCCAGATATTTCTGTAAAGCCCTTCCCGTTTGTGTGTGTGGGACAACCTAGGTTACTGTCTCTCATAGAACAGTAACAAGGCACTGACTGTCGTGCAGCTGGCTGTGTGAATGGCCCAGGAGGAACATGACTGGCTTCCATGACAGACCCCTTCCCTGTAGTGTGGATGGGGCCAGCTTCCTGTGAGTCACCTGGGCTGCAGTGGAGGAGGTACACAGTGCACTGGGGTTCAGGGAGGTGGAGGGAGGAAGGATGCTGGCAGTCAACTCTCCAGATCCAGTACTACCACACCCTGAAGATAGTCCTACCTAGAAATGGTCCCTGCCATTGTACAGACTCAATATGTCTTAGTGAGTTCTTCTAGTAGTTTTTAGTGCCACTGTAGCAAATGACAAATTCTCAGTGGCTTGAAACAACACAAATTGATTATCTTGCAGTTCTGGAGGTCAGAAGTTCAAAAATCAGTCTCAGTGTGGTAAAATCGGGGTGTTAGCAGCCTGTGTTCCTTCTGGAGGCTCTAGAGGAGAATCCACTTTCTTGCCTTGTCCTGCTTCTAAAGCTGCCTGCGTTCCCTGACTTGTGGCCCTTCATTGCACCACCTTTTATCCCTCTGTTTCCAACTTCACATTGCCTTCTGATTCTGATCCTCCTGTCTCCTTATGGATCCTCATGATTACATTGGGACCACCGAGGTAATCCAGGATAATCTCTCCCCCCTCACACCTTAATTTAATCATGCTTGCTAAATCCCATTTGCCAGGTAAGGTAAAGTACTCAGAGCTTCTTGGGCTCAGGATATGGTCATCTTTGGGGCAGTCGCTATTCAGCTGGTCAGTTGCCTCCTGTGCTCCCTTTTATGCCTCACACCTCATCTCACATGTGTCTGCTGTGTTCCTCTCTTCATCTGCATTGCAAATGAGAAATGCAGCAATTTAAACCATTGAATATTAGATTTTGGAGATAGTTGCAAGAATAAAAGCACATATAATTTTATTTGTGTCCTAAAAGTTTTTGTTTGGAATTTTAAATTTTATCTAATAGTCCCTAGGTAAATTAAATATGATTCAATCAGTTGATCTAAAAAATCTTTTCAAAGAGTATACCGCTGTTGTAAAGGCCCTTCAAAACAGTATTTTGAGTGCTGTTTCCAAATGAAGTTTACACTTTCACCCTTATCACTGTATTAAAGGTCATGTTGGAGGGTTTTGTGTGTGTGTGCTTTTTTCCAAAGTGAACTTGCTTCTCTATCTAAAACTAATACCTCTAACCGTATTTTTCACCAGGGAGGAGAGGAATTAGTGTATCTTCTAGACTAAGTTTTCTTTCCACGTGAAGAATCTGTTAGGACTAATATTCATGGGAGAAGGAAAAGACAGTAGCTCTTACACCCCATATACTATGTTGACAACAACAGTATAAGCCTGACCAAAGCTGTACATCTTGGTGCATCATTTCAGCTGAAACGTGTTCAGTGAAGTATGATTTATTCCTTAGTAATTCATTTTTGTGTGAGATAAAAGTACATCAACAGAAATTAGGGAAAGCAGAGTGGTAATTTTAAAATTTTATCATTGACTGTTTTTTTTTTTACCAGTTCTATAAGCACATTAATTGATATTAAAACCCATAAAAGCTCACTTGGGAATGAAAAAGAAAGATTGAGGTGGTATTGATTTTTTAATGATATTTGTATTTATTTGTATGATTACGCTTAGTTACACTTTGATTGAGTCCGAATGTGCCCTTCAACAATAATCCATGGGCTCTGGGTTTCCTGAAGTTGTATGTCATGGGGTGAACAGTTAGAAAAAGTGAATCCCACCAATTGACAACCCTATGGGGGTTTATATATTACACAAACACATTTGTTTGTTGACTGCCACTCCAGTACTTTCTGTGTCCTAGAGCTCCACCCACGTGGTGCAGGCTGCCCCCATCTGTGCTGGAGAATCATGACGGGGCATTCAGTGGCCTTAGGCATCCCCAGAGAGCTGCAGTTGCATCCTCTCATTTCCCACCTAGTTTGTGGGCATCCCCCTTTAGCTTGACCCTGACAGTGGACAGGTCTCAGTATGAGCTGTCTGTGGGAAGAAACAAGATGTTGGGGGGGCAGCAGTAGTTGTTGATGGGAAGTTTTAAGTGTCAGGTTGTATCTTGCAATTTTCTGAACCCTGGCAGTGCAGGCCTGGGCCAACCTGGTATGTCTGTTTCACCAACCAAATCTTCCTCATGTGCCCAAGAAGTGAAACCATATTTGCATTTGCCACCAGAATCAACTAATACTAAATAATAGTTGAGAATTCCAGCTTGATTATAGTGAGTGGAAAATGGACCTCTCTCTGGTTAATTCTTACATATGATTTTACTGTTCATCTTCATAAAAGGGATAAGAAAGGAGGAAACGTGGATTATCAGTTTGTTTTCACTCTCATCACTCACTGCAGTTATAATTTTCAAAATACCAAGATGTTTTTCAAAAGTAGTTGTTTTTTTGTTTTTTGTTTTTTTGTTTTGTTTTGAAATTTTGTTTTTGTGGAGGGAGTAGGGACTAAGACTAAGGAAAGCATTGTTCTATCAAGAGAATTTGTTTTCAATTTATGGTATGATGGGAAATCCATCTCGTATGTCCTATTTGGATAACAGAGCTCACTCTTAATTTTTTTAAACTTCCTTTGATTTTTTAATTGAATTATAGCTGACCCACAATGTTGCATTCATTTCAGATATAAAACAACAAGATTTGACAAGTCTGTATGTTATGCTGTGCTCGCCGTACTGGACCACCAACCATATTCCCTATGCTGTGCCTTTCGTCCTGCAACTTATTAATTTTGTAACTGGAAGCCTGTTATCTCCCACTGCATTTCACGCATTTTGCCTGTCCACCCGCTGCCTCCTCTTTGGAAACGATCAATTTGTTCTCTGTAGTTATGGATCTCTTTCTGTTTTTTTGTGTGTTCAGAGAACTTTTTAAGATAACTTGGTGCCTTTAAACATATTCCTTGATTTACATTAGTTTGGATACGTATTTGCCATGTTACCCAATTATTTATGTAATGACTTCAAAATTTGGGGGCTTAAAACAACCCTTTTGTCATATTACATATGTTTTGGGGGTCAGAAATTAGGGCAGGATCTCATGGGGCAATTTTTATGCTTAATACGGCATTAACTGAGGTCAGTGGGTGGTGACCTTCAGCAGGCGGCTGCTTGGTCTAGAGGATTCAGGATGACTTTATGCACATGCCTGTCACTTTGATGGGTACAGTTGGGAGATGAGGCTCAGATGGCCCTCCACTTCCGTGCAGTCTTTGTAACAAGGTTGTTGGACTTATTTCCTGTCCACTCAGAGCTCCAATAGCAAATGTTCCAAGAGAGGGGTTCCTTTTGGACTTGGGCCTGAAACTGACATGTTTATTTCACTGTTTAACACAGTCACATAGCCCATGTGAATCAAAGGGAATGGGGAGTCATAGGATTTGTGATCATTTTTTAACGTGCTACATATGTTCATATGTGCATTTTTTCCCATTTCTCTGACCTGTGGGAAAATGGAAGTTATTGATCAAAGAGTCACAGGTTATCAAGCTGTATGAGAGACTTCAGACTTAATCCAACCTCCATACTTTATAGATTAAAGAATATATATGTAGGTGCACATGTACATCTCCATATCAGTTATTATATATACACTTGTATATCACTAAAAATGGTATCTGTGGATTAGCCAATTCTTCTATCTTCATAGGAATGAAAAGGACTCGTCATTCCCCGGCAAATCTGAAGAAAGAAGCCAGAGCAAGAGTAAGGGAGAAAGAGAGTGAGAGGAGCATCTGATGGGATAGGATTTCTTACAAAAGGACTCCTGAAGTGACCAGAGAAAACAGACCAACAGAAAAGGGCAGACTTTGACCAAGCGGTGCTCAACGACGTGAATATCCACATGGAACAGAAGAGGTTTTAACGCTATTCCCTACTGATGTAGCCTACATACTAAAGAGGACATCAGAAGTTTTCTGGAAGATACCATAGAAAACCATTTTGAGGACCTGGGGGCGGTGGCAGAGATGAGTGGAACAGAACACCAAAAACAGGAAGCCCAAGAAAGCTTGGGTGCAGCTTCCAGATGGCGACGAGAGAAGAATTAGGCACAAACCAGTCAGCTGGAAAAGACTGGGAGCAGGGGACAACAGTCGAAAAGGACGTCTGCCAAGAGCAACTTGACAGTCTCACTTTTATTGGATAGAAAACAATAGCCAATAGAAGGATTGAGGAAGGTCAAATGTTAATCCCATCTTGCTGACAAGCAAGAAGGAGGATAAAGTTTATAGTTAAACAAGCACATTGAAAGAACTCTTCTAACTAACAACAGGCACTTCTGGGAAGAGAAAGGCTCTATGGCGGATAAGGGAGGCAGGCGGTTTTCATTCCACCCTGAGCTAACCTGTCGTTCCCGGGTGCTCCGCTTTCCTGAAGCAGGCGGCATTCCGCCCTGGGCCGGCCGGGCTTCCAGCCAGCGAAGCTTCTGTGAGGGGGCTGCATTCCGCCATGAGCAAGCGAGGTATCCCCCGCTGCCCAGCTTCTGTGAAGGGGCGGTGTTCCGCCCTGAGCAAGCTGGGCATCCCCAACTATAAGTGCTACCATTTTACTTAAAACTGTGAAATTGGGTCAGATTTAAATTTCAATTTATGTTAAAACATTCTGTAAACTGTGTTAAACTTTGACATTTGTTCCCTCTGTTCAGTGAATAACACTATATCATATTCTGAAAAATACGCTAATTTTCATTTTGAAAAATATCCCTTTTTCCTCTTATGGTAATTATTAATATGAATTAATAGTAGAATTTGATATGGTTCCATATGCCCATAAATACTTTATTGTATATTATCAAATTTAATAATGAATATAATGTACTTCTTTGGACAATTTTTAAAGACCAGTCTACTCTTAAAACAAAAAAATGGAGACGCACTTCTTTAGTTAACACAAATTTCATTTTATTATATATAACCTCAGATAAATTTCAACAAATCATAATTTATTAAAATTATGTCTACTTAAAAATCTCATAGAAGAGTAAAGCCATCAAAAATAATAATAAACACACACAACACACACACATCACCCATGTATTGGCAAATTACAATTGCTGTAACAATACATTAGGCATTCCACTGTTAAGGGCTATCAAAATTTCCATCAGTGACAAAAAGATTTGTATCCAAATGGACTGATTTTCCAGAATCCAAGAAAAAGTCTTCTAGGGTTTATTTAAAGATAAATATTTGAACAAATACTTCTTAAATTTAGGAAATTTAGAACATACGATTAAAGAATATTTGCAGTGCAGACTATATTCAATCCTTCCTTCAAAATGTGCCTTTGAGTACATAATTCTGTTTTCTCTATCTAAATTGAGCTGTCCTCCAAGGAAGTTTTCTAAAATGTGTGTCTCTGTGTGATAAATGTTCTAAGACCTAACATGCTTCATTGTATTTTTACTGTGCTCTCAAATTTAATCAATAATTTGGCTTGATGTATAATATCTAGTTTCAAATATCTTTTCCATCTATACAAACCCCCAGCTGTCTCCTTTATATGCTATTACTATTGAGAATTCTGCTGTCAGTATTATTCTTGTACATTTTAGGTAATCTGTTCTTCTCTTGGGCATCATTTATGCTCTTCTATGTTTTTGATATTCTTAAAACTCACCATAATGTATATGAGTGGTTTTGTGTGTGTGTGGATTTTGTTTTGTTTTGTTTCTGATTTCTCATGTTTGGCATCATTTTAAGTCTGGTAATTTTTATCTTTTTTTAATTCTCCAAAATTTATCTCAGTACTTATTTAAATATTTTCTTTATTTTTTTTTCTTTTCTGCGGCATTTGGGCAGAAGTCATTAATTTGTTTGTTTGTTTGTTTGTTTTTCCCAACTCATTTATTCATTTTACAGCTATATTCATCTTAGTCTCCATTTATTGTATTCTTTATTTCAACAAGTTTCACTTAATTTATATTCAAAGTATAGTATCTTTTCTTTGTATATGTATATCATTATTTTATCATATACTTTTAAGCTATTTTAAAAAATATTTTACTTATTTATTTGACAGTGAGAGATCACAAGTAGGCAGAGAGGCGAGCAGAGAGAGAGGAAGGGAAGCAGGCTACCTGCTGAGCAGAAAGCCCGATGTGGGGCTTGATTCCAGGACCCTGAGATCACGACCTGAACCGAAGGCAGCGGCTTAACCCACTGAGCCACCCAGGCGCCCCTTTCAAGCTATTTTTTAAAAGTACAGTCATTCCATTTTTTTTAAGATTTTCTTTCTTTATTTATTTGACAGAGAGAGATCACAAGTAGATGGAGGGCAGGCAGAGAGAGAGAGAGAGAGAGAGAGAGAGAGAGGGAAGCTGACTCCCTGCTGAGCAGAGAGCCTGATGCAGGACTTGTCTCATGGGTGAGACAATTAAAAGCTATAAACCTTAATAAAAATTGCATAGTGCATTCAAAATTGATGAGTATAATGGGGAAAAAGAAAAATTCGATCAGGGTGAGAAAAATCAAGGTTGCTAGGCAGGGGATGGGGAGTTAAAATTTTTAAAAGGAAGATCAGGGTAGTTACAATGAAGCTGACAATTGAACAAAGGTATGGAAAGGTGATGAATTTGCCCAGAACTATCAGCAATACGGTCACTCCAGACAAAGGAATTGGCTATCTTAAAGGCCATAAGGTTGGATCATGCCTGGCATATCTGAGGAATAGCAAGGAGGCCACTGTGAGTGACTGAAGAGTAGCAGGGAAAGAGGTCACAGAGGTTAAATGAGTGGCTAGATCATGTAAAAGCTTAGAAGTCATTGTAAAACTCTGGCTTTTATATTTGGAAACTTACTGTGTGATAGAATTTCTGCTAATAACTGAGAGTTCAAATGTCCATAAAATTTCAAGGATTCTTATTGTAGTAAGACAGAATAAAGAAAAAGAGTTCATATTTTCACATGGTGTAACAAATGCTCGGAGATCCAAGTGTAGGAAGCTATGGGAGCACAGAAGAAGGCACTAAAATCTCACCAATATATTTGGTGACTGTGACTATATATAAATTTGTATTTTCTAGATTTTTTTATAGTCATGGAATCACACAGTATATACTATTCATTGCCTGGCTTTTCTTTTCTCAGCATCATTATTTTGAGAATCTCCAACTGTAAATAGTTCATTTTGATGTTGAATAGTAATCTCTTTAATGAATAGATCATAATTTGTCTTTGCTCTATTGATGGACATTGATGAACATTTCCATTGTTTTCAATTCTTAAAAATAAAGCTGCTATGAAATTCATATACAAGTCCTTGTATGAACATAGGGTTTGTTTCTCTTGGTTAAATGCCTAGAAGTAAAATGGCTATTTGTGTAACTGCAACATATTTTGCATTTAAAAAAATTTTCACACTATTTTCCAAAGTGGTTGTATCATGATATATGCCAACAACAGTTTAGATTTGTTGTTGCTTCTCAATCTAGCTCAGACGAAGTACAATTAGCCTTTATAATTTTAGCCATTCTAATAGATATGTAAGCATGTCTCATTATGATTTTAATTTGTATTTCTTTAATGTCTAAATGTTGAGAAATTTGTCATGTGCTTATAAGCCATCCATATCCTTTTGGTGACATGTCTCTTCCATTATTTCCTTCACATGTAAAATTGGATACTCTGTTTGGTTATTAGTAAGGTTTTTTATTTTTATTCATTTTTTAATAATCAGAGTAGATGTCCATTATCAGATATATAATTTGCAAATCCGTTCTCCATCTTTACGGTTTCTCAATGGAGCTTTGATGGCTGTGTCTTTCAAGAAATATGCTACTTCTTTCCTGGTACACGGAGGTATGACTAGAACATTATCAATGTTGACCTTTGCAAAGAAAATCATGGCTTAAGATATATGTAGTCTGCAGTTGTTGGGAGTGTTCACCATCCTTGCCTCTAACTCATCTCTCACTGCCCACACATTCAGATATAGGGGAATATTGATTGACAAAATATTAATTGCCAAATAACACTAGTTGGAGAATAAGAAAAATGCAGGCACCTGATTATAAAATATTACTTAAATAAAATATGTTTTTATAAGTGCTATTGGAAGTAAATTCCTCAATACTTTAATCACACAGAATGATGGAATCCTAGATTTTTTTTCTTGTATTTACTAAGAAAATGATCATGCCTCAAGTATATTAAAATGGAATAGGGAAAATTAAAAATTGTTTTAAGTTGATTTGCGTGTGTTGTGCGTATGTGAGAGAGAAAGTGAGAGAGAAATAGAAAAAGAGAAAGGGAAAGACAGAGAGGTGGCTGCAGTGAATTATGAGTTGCAGGATAGATTTTAAAATTTTGTCTTTTGCTTTCTACATTTCCTTTTCTTTAGGTTCAAGAGAACAATCAGTAATATCTCAGATGCCTGCTGGTAACATCAGCAGAAAGAGTTAGAGGTTCCCAGAAAATTAAAGATGAGATATAGTTTTCCTGACATAAGAAAAGTCATTTTTTGTCCCCAGCTATTTTCAATGATCTATACCCCACCTGTGTACTTCCCAAGCACACTTCTTCCAAAATTTCCTGGGAGGCTCTTACAAAGAAATGCAAAAACCTCACTAGTTAAGGATTTTGAGGGAACAAGGCAATGGGAAAAATAACAGTCACCACCAGACCAGGAAATAGCCTAAGCTATTGAGACAATAAATCAGTGGTAAAACTCCTAGTGCTATTTCAAAAGTAATCAAGGCCTTGCATTCCTTGTCCCAGAAAATGAGCCCAAGACCCCATCTAGTTTATAGCTGCTCTTGAAGCCTGCAGAGTCCCTTTCCCTTGTCCAACAGTTACCTCTGCTTTATTCTAACGTTGAAGTTTCTGCCCTCGGTGGAATACAAGCTTCATTCAGGTGAACATGCAATACATATTGCACAAATACATATGTGGATGTGCATGCATCCACAACCTTATGACCAACCATACACGGGATAATAAAACTCTCCCTTCTGAGTATTCATCTTAAATACTAAATAAAAATCTCTCTCCTGTTCAAACAGTCAAGGCTTTGAAAATTATTCCCTGTGATCTCCTTGTATGTTGTAAACAAAGATTCCTTTGTTTGACAACTCCACCTGTTTCTGTGATTCACCAAAGACTGACCTCAGTTAGTTTCGTTACTGTAATGGCTTTCACTACTCTGATTCTACCTCTGCAAGTCTCCAAATTTAACTATTTTCTTCTCCCAATTCCGCATGTTCTTGGCTTTAAACTGCAACTCTGAAGAGATGCTTTGCTTGTTTTAAAAAAAATCAAGAAAAGGGAGTAGTAGTCAACATTGTTACTTTGAACTTCCTGCCCTAAGGGGCTCTCCTATTGTTTCTCTTTGACTTCCTGGACTGAAACGACAGAAATTTGGCAATACATCACTCCCCAATCCAGATCACTAACAGAACAGTTTAGACTCTTAGAAAAATATTAGTTTAAAAGATCACATAATTAAATACTTAAGCATGTAGGGTAATATAGTGGTTTACAAGAAATATATTTTGGTCATCTGAATATTTGGTTTTCAACCATGGCTACTGACTCACAGCTCCTAAAACTCTTGGAATTTTCTGTGATAAGGGTGAGAGAGGTGTGTTTTGTTATGTTAATGAAGTGACCTTCAGACCTCACTCAAGGCAAGGGCTGTTTGCCTGAAGGACCAACCACTTGGTGAAAGCCTTCATAACTTTTTGCCCAACATGCCTCCCCTTCCTCCCAATTCAGGAGTATCTGGGGAGGGAAGAGGAGCTGGAGATTAGATCAGCAAATGACAATGATTTAGTCAGTCATGACTATGTTATGAAGCCTCCACAGAAAACCTGAAAGGACTGGGTTCAGAAAGCTTTTAGTTTGTTAAATGTATGAAAAGGCAGGGAGAGAGGCAGTCTTACAGAAGGTAATAGAAGCTCTGTGCCCATTCTCCATACCTTGCCCTGTGCACTTCTTTATCTATCTATTGATTTAAATCTTCTATTATATCTTTTAATAAGCTGGAAAACATAAAGTAAGTATTTTTCTGAGTTTTGTGAGTCCCTGTAGCAAATTAAAAGAACGTAAGAAGTAGGCCATGGGGACCTCCAACCTGTAGTTGCTCAGTCACAAGCACAGGTAATAACCTGGGGCCTACAGTGAGACTGGCATCTGAGATGGGGTTGGAGATAGTCTTGGAGGACTGATCCCTTAACTGATGAAATCTTACGCTATGTTCAGGTAGATAGTGTCAGAATTTAGTTGAATTCTTAGATATCCTGCTGTTGTCTGAAAATTATTTGGCATTGTTGGTATGATGTCCTAAAACCCAAAAAGATATAGCTACCTCAAAATAAGAATAAGGTTGACAGCTTATATATAATAAGTGAGTATATCAGGGATTTAAAATATACCCAATAAATAATGTAAAAAATTAAGGAAAGATTTTGAAATAAAAACAAGAATAAGAACCTAGTGGTACTAATAGATTAAATATATGTAATCTAGTTGAATTAAAAATACAATGGATAGAATATATAATGGATTCAATAGAGATAAGAAGTCACTTAAGGATATAGTCATCTGGATACCAGCAAAGCATTAAAATTATCAATATAAAAGAGGTGTAAGATGTAGGTGATACGTGTGGAACAAAAGCTAGAGAAAAAATTAGATTTCCTTACTACTCATAGCCTGTTGACAAGTCCTTGAAGTTCCTCTGGGGACTCAGCTGCTTCCATGTGGACACATCTACTCAGGGCAAAAAGCATTCTTAGTCCACCCCCCCAGGATACTAAAAATCTACTTTCACATGAAAAAATTACTTTGGAAACTTCTTTATCTCTATTCCCCACCCCTGCCCTCGAGACATACATTGGCAATCATCTCCCAAGCATATACCCACTGATACACATCAGAAGAGTCTCTTCCCTGAGTTTTTACTAAATAGTAATAAATGACCTTTCCCTAACAATAGCTAGCCCCCTCAAGGTCCTGGAAACCTTGTTTATAAAATACCTTGGAGGCTTGTGCTATCCCTAACCTCTTCCCAAATTGAAAGTATATAATCAGCCACTCTTCATGACCCTCTCTCTCTACTCCAAATAAATGAATAAATATTTTTTAAATAAAATAAAATAAATGACTTTTTTTTAAAGGAAAGAAGAAAAAGGAAAGAAATATTTGAATATTAATGTACATCTATTTCTCAAGCATAAAATAGTCAAGACAATGGATTAAAACTTATATACAAAAAAAGAAAGAAAATATTCATAACTATAGTTGACTCTATGAATCCCAAACTAGGGCATACATACCAAAGACAAAAAAAAATCATAAGTGTTGGAGAGAAAAAAAATAATTCATTAATAAAGAAACAAGAATCCGACTGACAGAAATTTTTTAAATAACATCAGATATAAAAAAGAATGAAGTAATAGCTTTATTATTTTGAAAAAAATAATTACAAATGTAAACATTTAGATCCTTATAAAATGTCATTGGAATAGGAAGGAATAATAAAAAAAATATTTTCAGGAATACAGACCACAGATAATTTGCCTTAATTTGTGTAGGCAGCACTTAAATACTAATATTTTAACACTTAAAATGTACTCTATGACCTATGGGGTGGGATAAAAGAGGATGACCAAGTCATCTTGAAATAATTCAGTTTTATGAAAAAAGTAAAAAAGTAAAAAGATCGAAAAAAAGACTTGAAGAAAAGAGAGATAAAACATATGCATAATAAAAATAAATAAATAAATAAACAACTGGAGTGCCTGGGTGACTTAGTCGGTTCAAGTTGTCTGCCTTCAGCTCAGGTGATGATCCCAGGGTCCTGGTATTGAGCCCTGCATCAGGCTCCCTGCTCAGTGGAGAGTCTGCTTCTCCCTCCCATTGAGAAAAATAATTTGACTTATTTATTTGAGAGAGATAATCTTTAAATTTTACTTATTTATTTGAGAGAGAGTGAGAAAAGAAAATCATGCACACAGGAGGGGGAATAACAGAGGGAGAGGGAGAAGCACCCCACTGAGCAGGGAACCCCCTGCGGGGCTCTATCCCAGGAGCCGGGTATTATGACCTGAGCTATAGGTAGACACTTAACTGACTGAGCCACTCAGGTACCCCAATGAATACAATCTTTAAAAATAAAAATAATAATAATAATAAGTAATATTTCATATAGTATGATTTTTTTTAATGTAAGACTTGGTATAAAAACAGGATGACATACTTGTCTAATAATAGCAAAAGACTTTGATAAGTTTAGATGCAGTAGTACATAAAAAATTTAACTTCTTTCATTAACTGATAATTTAATTAGATTAAATTAAGAGACATCAAAATTTAGAGAATCTAATAGTCCTGATCTATTAATAAATGTAGCCATCCTAACCCCAAAACAATAGTCTTCAGTAAGTATATAAGCATAAGTTGAACATTTACACAAACAGGCCATTATTTAGGCCAGAAGTATATGCCAATAAATTCCTAGAGTTAAATATCAGGCTATATTTTCCAAGAATAAGGCAATAAAATTAGAAAACAATGACCAAAATATTAAATTCATATAATTGTTAGTTAACTTCATACCTAAAAAGAAATAATACAGCTAATTCAGAAATTTTTAGAATTACAGTACTTTGGTAATATCAACTCTCAAAATGAGTAACGGACAGGTGGGGCTAGGGAGGAAGAGATCCATAGGGAACTTTGTGAACAGGCTCTCAGAAATCCCCAAAATGTGGTGTGGGAAAACCAGAGTAAAGAGATAAATTGGACCACCCTATCCCAGGGAAGAGCACCCTGATCTAGGCATGTGGGATGGAGGACCACCCTGCCCTAGGTGTATGGAGTGGGTCATGTGGGGTGGGTGTCTCTATGATAAACACCTGTAACCAAAAAAGAATAATCAGACCCTCAAAAGGAGGTAAGCCATTGCAGGAGTTATTGATAGAGATGTTAAAAGGATTAAAGTTGCCTGGTTACCTTTTTATAAAAAATAAACCCTGAAGGCACTCATTGTTAACTGTGTGGGGACCCCTCTTAGTTGTGAGAGCTTTTTCTATATATTCACTTGATAAACTTCTGTCACTTCCTCACTCTCCATTGCCCACGAGATTCCTTCTTTGATTCCAAGAGACAAGAACCTAGCTCTCCCACATCATTCCCTAGAGTTAAGTATCAGGCTATATTTTCCAATGATAAGGCAATAAAACTAGAATAGAATGACCAAAATATTAAGTCCATGTAACTGGAAGTTAACTTTATACCTAAAAAGAAATACAGCTAATTCAGAAATATTTAGAATTACTGTACTACGGTAATATCATTTGTGAAAATAAGTGAAAATAATTAAAGGTATGAAAGAAATCTAAAGGTTTAATTGTATTAATTCAAAAGAAAAACAATACAATACAATACAACAAAAACACCAAAGCATAAAACAACAAAACAAAACAAAAAGAATATAAAGGCAAAACCTAAGAACGACAGCAGTTATAACAAAATATTATAGAAACAAACAAATTTTTGGAATAGATTAATAAGAAAGATTTGACCAATGAGTACTGGTCAGGAATACTCAGAGATGATGAAGATAAAATAAAATACTAAATGAAATGTATAAATACTAAATTATAGACCTAAGAGACTGATTAAAAAAGCTTCTAGAAAAAGAGTCTCATTTGAAGACAATAAAATTAATAGCACCATAGAGAAAACTGTATTTGTGATATAGGGGATCAATTAGAGATGATAAAGTATTTCCTTAAATATCAAAGATAACAATTAGACTCAGTGGCTCAGTCAGCTAAGCCTCTGCCTTCACCTCAGATCATGATCCCAAGGCCCTGACACTGAGCTCGACTCCCTGCTTGGTGGGAAACCTGCTTCTTCTTTTCCCTCTCCCTCTGCAGCTTCCCCTTCTTGTGCTTGTTCTCTCTCTCTCTCACTCTCTCTCTCAATAAATAAAATTTTAAAAGTTAAAAAAAATTAAGAAATAAGCATCAAAGATTAATCCATAAGGTAAAAATATTTATTAAAGTGATTAATTAATTTATATTAAAATTAAATATTTCCTTGCAATTAAGTGCAGTGTGGAGAAAAAGTTAATAGACAACTGACATAGAAATGAACAATACTTAAAATATTTAAAGCTGACAAGGAATTATTAGATTTAGACTCCATGATGATCTCTATGTATGTGCATAAAAAACATTTTAAAATACTTTGTAGGAATGTGCTACAGGAAATTAAAGAGACAGGGAGATAAAGGGGGAAAAAATAGCTCAACTTGAAATGACTAGTTGGCTGCCACTGTGTTTTATTTACATTTTCCACCACTTTTTTGGTCAATGAAATTATTTTACATGTATCTATTATTATCTTGTAGGACATGTTACACTAATATCATTATTAATGAAGTTGAGAATAAGAATATGATGCCTCATTTCATCATAATTGTTAAAAATGATCCCTAAGCTGGTAAATGCAGGAAGCCAGAAACAAACAAATAATAATTAGCACCAGTTCAAAAGCTTGTCCACCTGGAACCTGTAAGAAAATCCAACTAGATCCTGAAAATAATGAGTGATTTGAGGAAACTGGACAGGGATATAGATTTCCAGATGCTTTTTACTTATAATGGCAATAGCAACTTAGACAAGGTAATGGAAAAAAATCTATTAATTGTCAGTAGGAAAATTATTAAAAAAATATAAACCATAAGCCAATGAACTTGGGAAAATTATGAAGAATCTACATAAACATAAAATGAAACAATATATATTTGCCAAGGCACATTCACATTTTAAAAAATAAGTTGAAAGGAGAACAATATGTCATAATACATATATCAATGTTTTTCATAGAAGTTTAGTATAAAAAATAAACATTTTAAATAATTTATTTGGAAATTGATATCACATATCTGAAAAACTTGGAAGAAGAAATGGATAACCATGACTAAACAAATGTAGCAGAAAAATGATTTACAATAATAGATAAAAGCTATTCAAAAATGCAGTGAATATTGGCCAAAGCTTAGAAAAATCGATAAAATATAAAATGTAAAATGAATTCATGAATGAAAAACAGAATCCCATTAAATCTAATTTGGAAAGAACTAATTTTTTTTTTTTTGCCTGAATCTGCTCTGCCTTTCATTAGGTGGGACACTGACCAAGCCCACTCAGCTCCTCTCTCATGCCCATTAATAGAAAAGTCAGGGACATTAATTACTTCTGGGATGAATTTTAACCATTGTGGATAGGATGCAGAAGCCAGTGGGTTAAACAGATTCTTTCTTGTTTCAGGAAAATAATTCTGAGATGTATTCTGTGCATTAGGATTGATGCTCAGTTGTCCACAATCATAATCCACTCAGTCTGAACTCATATATGTTTCTCCTGGACCACTTAGCTCTTCTCATTCTCTCCTCTTCCACGTGATCAAATCCCAACATAATTATTTAGGTTGTGTATGCAAGTCCTGATTTTGAAGGGATACTCAGTTACAGAAAGAGATGAAAATAAAGATACAGGGAAAAAAATGGTGCACTTGGGTGACTCCATTAGATAAGCATCTGACTCTTGATTTCAGCTCAGGTTGTTATCTCAGGGCGATGAGATGAAGCCCCTTTAGGCTCTGTGCTGGGCAAGGAGGTTGCTTAAGATTCTCTCTTCTTATCCCTTTCCTTCCACCCCTCACCTCCCATGCTGTCTTTCTCTTAAATAATAAGCACTGCTGAACTATCTTAGATTCTGTACCTTCCCTGCAGCCATGAACCTATCACTGTCTTTAATTCTTGAAAACTTCATTAGACAAATTAATGTGATGAAGGAAGCAATATGAGAAAGCCTATTAATCTGATGAGCATGGAACTGAACAAACCCTATAGATACTTTCCCTTTGACTTCTAGCCTATCAATACCTACAGTGAGTCACATACACTCAAGATTATTGTTTTTATTGTATACTTCATATATTCATTAATTTTTGACTCATTATCATTTTGTTGAAGTGTTAAACTATGGTAATAAACAAACTTTTAATTAACTTTTCCTCCTAGGATACAAATATAACTTGCACTTGAGCTTTAGCTAATTTTATGTTCTAAAATTGCCAAAACACAATGATCAAGGTTTCTAGATTATTTACTGTATTTTCTACTATATAATATTGTTCTATCTCTTCTGTATAAAGAAAATGAATGCTTGGGGCTCTTGGTTGGCTCAGTGCATTAAAGCCTCTGCCTTCTGCTCAGGTCATGATCCCAGAGTCCTGGGATAGAGCCCCACATCAGGCTCTCTGCTCAGCAGGGACCCTGCTTCCCTTCCTTTCTCTCTGCCTGCCTCTCTGTCTACTTGTGCTGTCTGTCAAATAAATAAATAAAATCTTTTAAAAAAGCAAATGAATGCTTGATAACTAAATGAATGCTTTTCTGAATAAATTAAATATGGCAATAGCATTTTATTTTATCATGCTTTACATATTAAACTATAATATTATATCACTAGTCTACAAATAATCTACTCACATAGTGATTTGGAAGCTTTTAGCAAAAGAATTCTTCCTCCTGATTGTAGTATAAAAGCCACAGAAATATACAGAAGACTCCCAGGATAGAAAGTTAAATCCAGTTATCCGTGATGCCTTGAGTAGGACCTGACCTATGTATGTCCTGGGATGCACTAGTAACTGTTACATGTGATAGGATTATATTTAATATATACAGTTTCATTTACTTCACAAAGGAGATATAAATTTGAGAATAAAATATTTGATGAATCTATAAAGTCTATATCTATTTGTAACCAATGTGGTAGAATTAAGATGTTAATTTGAAAAAAAAATTTCATTGAACATATACACATATTCAATTGTTTTTATATATATAAACAGCATTATTTATTTATGTAAATAAATGCATTGTCAGTAAAATCCATTTACTTATCAATCATAAGGGTAATTTTAAGTACTAAGAATAAGAAATATGTGAAAAGATAAGTGTTCAAGAGTGCAGTTTGTGGTAATTAATACAATATGATAGGCTCATAAAAAAGATATATTACTTGAACTTAAAAGCTTCTATAATTAAGCAATGACCACTTGAAATTTGTAATTAGTCTTGCTGCAGTTTTTCCTTGCACTTATTGCCCTTCCCCAGAAGTTCATTAAGAATTTCTGTGAATGTCCTTATGTTTAATCTCATTCATAGATTCCACTGCTGCTCACAAAACAAAGCCAAAAAGAGAGGTGACTCTATGTGGCACTCCATCCACAAGCAATACATTCATAAATAATTAAAAAGCTCTCTACTTCATTTGTTACCCATTCAGCTGATAATTTAAATGAGTAACTGAGGCCATTTTATCAGCACTTTTAATAGAATGCGACTCAGAAACTTCACAGTGTTATTTAAGAAGAAATGCTCATGTGTTAAGGTTTTTATTTTTTTAAATCAACAAAATAATTTTCAAATATTAAAAGCAAATGTCTCCTTTTCCTCCAAGTTTCCTTGCTACATCAAAGTTATAAATAAATACATTACAATCGTATTTTGAGTAGTAGATAAAAACAAATGTTTTGAGGGGCGCCTGGGTGGCTCAGTGGGTTAAGCCACTGCCTTCAGCTCAGGTCATGATCTCAGGGTCCTGGGATCGAGTCCCGCATCAGGCTCTCTGCTCCACAGGGAGCCTGCTTCCTCCTCTCTCTCTGCCTGCCTCTCTGCCTACTTGTGATCTCTCTCTGTCAAATAAAAAAATAAAATCTTTAAAAAAAACAAATGTTTTGAAACTGTCTGTGGGTTGAGTGTCTGGGTTAACTTGTATAAATATCTGATCTCAATGTATTTAGACTTTATTAGATGGTTGTTTTTAGACTATTTAAAAATACATGCTCAGATAATGAAAACATTATTTTATTCATTTTAATAAATAAATTATTTTATTTAATTATGTTTAGATGTTTATTTATTAAATTAATGATTTAATATTTAACAATCTAAATTTGAAATATTTTAAATTCTAAAAAATAGTTATTTAATTAAATCGATATATTTAATATAAATATTTAATAAATTATTTAATCATTATTATAATTATGCAATACATTATGTATTGTGTAATAATTGCATTTTAATAAATAAATAAATGTATTATTTACATTATTTATTTTACTTTATTTTATTTAGTTGACAAAGAGAGGGAGAACGCAAGCAAAGGGAGCTGCAGGCAGAGGGAGAGGGAGAAGTAGGCTCCCAGCTGAGCAGAAAGTTCAAACTGGGGTTCCATCCCACGACCCTGGGATCACCACCTGAGTCAAAGGCAGATGCTTAACTGACTGAGCCATCCAGATGCCCAAGGCTTTGTATTCTTCGCTTCTAAATATTGATGCTGCTTCATCTCTGGAGTTAGTACATTGATGCTGAGAATTCATATCAAAGAATTGATAGTAGCTGTTAAGCAGAAACATGTAATTTACGGGAAAAAAAAAGAACAGAATGAAGAGAAAGGCCAAAAGTCAAAAGCATATTAATATAAAATTTAATTAGATAAATAAAGCTGGTATTCCTGAAGGGGGCTAATAAAAGAGCTGCAAAGAGCTGATAGGATTAGGAAAATTGTCCACTCCTGGTCATTTCATAATTTTAAACTATTCCTTATTAATAAATATACTTAGTTCCAGAAACACAACCACATAAGGACATTTCCACCAAGTTTCCTCTAACAGCATTTACAAATTAGACGTTCAAACAATGTAGTTTTTTACATGTTGCATCTGTATCTTAAAGTTTAAACACTTTCTGTGACACATTTTCTAACAATGAAAATATATTTATAAAAGATATATATATATATATATATATATATATATATATATATATACTTTATCCCTAAATGGAAAAAAAATATATATATATAGAAACCTTATCCCTAAATAAAACCTTTCTTTGTTTATTAGCTTAAATAGGTAAATTAGCAACAACAACAACAAACAGCTAATATTATAGAGGTAGGAACAATTTACCTTTTCATTCATTGCTATTTTCTAAAAACTCCTATTTTATTTTTTCTCAAGTCTGTCATAATAATTTTCTAAATCTCCTGCCTTATTCAATTTTTTTTCTTTTAGTGGAAATCTCTATTTCATATTTATTTTCTCTTCCTCCACTCTTTGCTCTAATAATTCAATGTATTATTAGATTTTCTGTTTTTCTCTTTATCCAGATATATCTTTTCTTTCTTTCTTTCTTTTCTAAATAATTTGATTTGCTGGCATTTTACATCAGTACATGCTTTCTTATGGATGTTAGAAATGTCTGTGGAACTTCTAGAAGAATAAACTTTTTTACCTTTAAGAAGTTTACAGTCTAGAGTGACTGGGTGGCTCAGTTGGTTAAGTGTCTTCATTCAGCTTAGGCGATGATGCCAGGGTACTAGGATCCAGTCATGCATCAGCTGCCTGCTCAGCAAGGAGTCTTGTTCTTCCTCTCCCTCTGCCCCTCCCTCTCTCTCTAATAAATAAATAAAATCATTAAAAAAAAGACTTACTGAAATCTGAGACTGAATTACTAAATTCAGTTTTAATATAAGACAGCTAAACAAAGCAATGATCACAACTGGAAAATTTATTCAGATCATGGTTTAACATTTTTGGTTGACACAGGACCTCTTTCAGTAACAACTTTCCCTAAATATCAATTTCTTTTTAAGGCAAAAAATTTTGACAAGAAATCCAGATCCTTCTCATCATTTTCATATCAATTTAATGTGACATCCTCGGAGTATATAATCAAATATGTAATTATTCTATCTGTTGCCTTGTATATTGCCTGTATCTTTTTCAGACTCAAAGTTCCATTGAGGTAGAGTTTTTTTGTTCTGTTTTTAAAGCAGAGATTTTTAAAGTGTTTGATATATACAAGATGCTTAATAAGTGTTTACAAAACCTATGTATTTCAGAAGCCTTAAACAGGCTTTAAAATAATGTAGGTGATATTAGTAGTCATATCAAACAATTTGTAGGTTTCAGTCATGTAAATAACTACATTTCTCAGAGACAGAGAAACATACAAATGATCTGGGTCCAGTAGGATAATGCTAGCATGTGTTGTAAATTCTCTTATATGACCTTATTCTTGCAATAATTGGTTATGTGGCAAAAAAAAGGTATCACTATCTTATACTTTATGATTTAAAGAGATTTATGGAAGTTATTAATTTCTTACACTACCCCTTTGTTTCAGTGGACCCAATTTCTGTGGTAATGGTGAGAGGAAAGTAGGCAATTTAGGCAGCAGCAAAAATCTCCTACAAGGCACTATAAAATAAGGCTTGTTCTAGATCATGGGTCTGTCCAAAGGGGAATGTTAAGGAGTAGAATGGATGATGGATGCATTGTGGACTTATAACTATAAGATTAATACTGTTATGCCCCAATAATGGGTCTATGATTAAAGGAGCGAGACTGATGTAAAGCGAAGGTCAAGCAAAGCCTTATTTCATGCCAAGCATCAAGAATCTAACCGAACGTTCAGAGCCACACCTCTTATGAGAGAAGGCAACCCTTCACTGTTTCACAGTCTAGCTTTTAAGGGCAAAGGCCATGAAGTCAGGCCTGGCCACGCACAGGTGACCAATGAGATTTTAACACACACAGGAAACTCTACAGTGAGGCTAGGTGACCAATTGAGGTTCAATTTACCCTAGTATAGACATTTGCCCCAGCCTATTACACCTTGATTAGGATTGGTGCCAAAACGGTTCCCAAAGGGCAGAGGAGTGGGGCATAATCCTTAGTATCTAGGGAGACAATATGCAAACACCGCCCCCCCCTCCTGCTGATTGATGTCTCCACCTGGCCTGACCCACCCTTGTATATGGGCTTTGTTACCTGGAGCTGATTTCCAGGTCTTGTTTTTAAATGAATCCCCTGGGGGAAGGGGAGCAAGGACAGTTTCAGGGTTAACCTCAATGGAAGCCTCTTGCTAAAATATAAAAATATAAAATAGGTCCTTACATTACAACAACTCAGTAGGGAAAGTCCCTGTGTGGTGATAAAAGAAGTGATGTAACTTGCATTGCACATTTTATTTTTAAAACGTGTAAGTTGTATTTTTCCCTGCCGTGAGATCATACTTTATCTTCATCTCTGTCTACTAGTTTAAAACTAGTTAAACAAACTCAAAAAATTTTTTTTAAAATATTTTATTTATTTATTTAAGAGCAAAAGCCAGAGAGAGAGAGAGAGAGAGAGAGAGAGAGAGAGCGCATGAGCAATATGGGGCTCGATCCCGGGACTCTTGAGATCATGATCTGAGCCAAAGGCAGACACTTAACTGACTGAGCAAATGAGACTCCCACAAACTCAACAATTTTATAAAATTTTTATTTGTTGGGGTGCCTGGCTGGATCAGTCAGTAAAATATGTAACTCTTGATCTTGGGGTTGTACGTTTGAAATCCACCTTGGGTGTAGAGGTTTTTAAAAATAAAATCTTAAAAGAAATTTTTTTTTCATTTTTATATTTAAGCCGTTGTATGGCAGTGTTGATCACTATATTGTACACCTGAAACTAATATTAACCTTATTTTAACTAACTGGAATTTAAATAAAAACTTTAAAAATAAAATAAAAATAATAATCATAAAAATAAAAAAGAGGAAAAATTATTTGGCAGGCAATTTTCTTAATTGAATTATTATTTATTATTATCATAGTCTGTGTGTGTCGGTGGGAAGTGGCTGGTATTCCAGTGAGTTCCATATCTGTGTTACACTGAGGTCCATGTCTGTAGTCAGTCTTTTTTTTTCTTTTAATTTATTTTCAGTGATCCAAAATCCATTGTTTATGCACCACACCCAGTGCTTCATGTAATAAATTCCCTCCTTAATACCCACCACTGGGCTCACCCAACCATCTGCCACCCTCCTCTTCAAAAACCTCAGTTTGTTTCTCAGAGTCCACAGTCTCTCATGGTTTGTCTCTCCCTCCGATTTCCCCCAGCACACTTCTCTCCATCTCTCAGTGTCCTCCACGTTATTCCTTATGTATTGAGTCTTATAAAAACTTTTATTTCTTTCCCTATTCTGCTTTGCATATGCTTACCTTAGATGTTAAAATGTTATAAACCCTCCTGCCTGGTCCATTTTCTCTCTCTTCTCTCATGATTTCTCATGCTCTCCCTGCCAACCCCACATGCCTTACAATATCTGGATATGACTAATTTCTTCCTGAGCTACTTTATTCTACTCTGCCATATGGTTGCCCTTCCCTCTTCTGTACCATAACTTCTATCCCCTGCATTTGTGCTTTAACAATACCTAATTCTTTTCACTACATCTGTATCTTTGAGGTCAATACTCAGTAGTGCAATCGCTGGGTCATAGGCTAGCTCTATTTTACTGGAAAGAAGGGCCATATGCACCCCAGTGTTCATAGCAGCAATGTCCACAATAGCCATTCTGTTGAAAGAGCCAAGATCCCCTTCAACAGACAAACGGATAAAGAAGATGTGATCTATGGATACAATGGAATATCACTAAGCCATCAGAAAGGATGAATACCCAACTTTTGCATCAACATGGATGGGACTGGAGGAGATTATGTTAAGTGAAATAAGTCAAGCAGAGAAAGTCAATCATCATATGGTTTCACTTATTTGTGGAACCTAAGGAATAGCATGGAGGACATTAGGAGAAGGAAAGGAAAAATGAAGTGGGGGCATTGGAGGGGGAAATGAAACATGAAAAACTATGTACTTCAAGAAACAAACTGAGGGTTTTAAAGATGAGAAGGATGTGGGGATGTGTGAGCCTGGTGATGGGTATTAAGGAGGGCACATATTGCATGGGGCACTGGGTGTTTTACACAAACAATGAATCATGGAACACTACTTCAAAAACTAATGATGTATTGTATGGTAACTAACATAACATAATTTAAAAAAAAAGGAGGGGGACAATACCTAACACTCAATCTTTGCTAGTTTCTTGTTTACCTCCTTTTAAGAGTAAGCTCATTAGTAGTTTTTTGTTTGTTTGTTTGTTTTTGTCTCAACTAAAAGAAGAAAAATAATACACATTATTTTGAAAACTTTTTGAACAGTGTACAAACGTTAGTCAAGTCCACAATGTCTCATCTCTTCTTCCTCCTAACATGGCTAAGTTGAAAAACCCTTTATCTGGGAAAAGACCATTCTCCTGCCACCTTGTGTAAGATTTAGGCTTTAGCTTAGATTATCCTTTCTTTCCTTTTCTGAAAATAAGTTGAAAATATTAATAGCCTCAGTTTCTTCTTCCAAAATATGACTGCTTCTTTACCAAGTGAAAAAGCAACTCATTTTGAACATAGTAAACAGCTTGGACCTACTTTTTTTGGCTCACTGTTTTAGTGAGACAAGTGGAGTGAAGATGACACACCATTTAGAAATGTATTCATAATTGGTAGACCATACTTCTAACTTGAAGTTTTGTTGCCATTAAACTACGACCAGAATCGCTATAATTACAGAGGTAAATTCTTTATATTTACTATATTTGAAATTACCATATAATACCAAAATAAAATTATGATTATGTGAAGAGTCTGTAATATTAAGAAGATGACTTTGAAATTATTGCTTATCTAAATGAAATTTCCCATTTTATAATCTTGTATAAGCTTCTGTTGTCATTTCCTATTTAAAATCTATTGGAAGGCACTCTTATTTTCCCTTAAGTGGGAAGTCAAATGTGGAACAAATTCATCCCAAAGGAACTGATTCTATATTCCACTGAAGACCAGGTGGCTTCCATGTGGCATTTTGCCTCTTGCATATTGTTCATCTCCTACAACAAATGGGGGTATGCTCTTTAGTAAACAAATTCAACTCAATTAGAGACATTGGCTTCAAGGGATAACATCATAGAGACTAGAATCAGAATCATACTTTTGGGAAAATTGGGCCCAGGTTTTTTTTTTGTTTTAAGATTTTATTTATTTATTTGACAGACAGAGACCACAAGTAGGCAGAGAGGCAGAGAGAGAGGGGGAAGCAGGCTCCCTGCTGAACATAGAGCCTGATGCAGAGCTCGATCCCAGGACCCTGAGATCATGGCCTGAGCCAAAGGCAGAGGCTTAACCCACTGAGCTACCCAGGCACCCCTGGGCCCAGGTTTTGATGGCTTCTTTCCTCAATCTTATAAAACCTATTTGAACTCTACTGGATGCCAGTCTGCTTAAAAATATTTGGTCCCTTGTAATTTTAACCTTCCAGTATTCAATGCACCTGATTCATGTAATATCCTATAGTATTTTTGTCAAAGGAAGACTCTCAAAGTGTGTTTCTTGGGAGACACTTTTCAATTGGTTGCTTACATTTCTGCATTTATTATTTGTTCTAGACCATCCTTTGAAGATGGTTGTATTGAATAGACTTGGAGGACAGAAATAGTATCTTTTTTTTTAACTTAACCTGTTGTGTTTGCAAATATTATCTGCCTCTGTTTTGATTCTTCTTGTGGGAACTGAGGCTCAGAACTGATATATAACTCGCACCCCTACACACACACACACACACACACGCACACACACACACACACACAGAAACACACACACACACAAATACTGTTAATATTCTGGCTACCTCTAATGCTGTGAATAATAAACTATATTATTTCTTTTTTTTTTTAAAGATTTTATTTATTTATTTGACAGACAGAGATCACAAGTAGGCAGAGAGGCAGGCAGAGAGAGAGAGAGAGAGGGAAGCAGGCTTCCTGCGGAGCAGGGAGCCCGATGTGGGGCTCGATCCCAGGACCCTGAGATTATGACCCGAGCCGAAGGCAGCAGCCCAAACCACTGAGCCACCCAGGCGCCTCATAAACTATATTATTTCTGAACCATGAGTCTGCGTCTTTTATCAACACCCAAGAAACCACGGCAGACTCATACACCAGCTTTCAAATAAGGGAAAATAATCTGATGCTTTATATTTTTTGATAGTGTTACCTACTTCTGAACATATGACTGAACACATATAAAGCTGGAGCCATGACCATTTAGAGCTTCTTCTGTGGAAGAACTATGCATTCACTAGTAAACAAAAGTAGTTTTATCTTTTTTATTTTTTTTCCTCCTGGACACCATTTCCTCTCTCACAGTTGCTCAAATTGGATGGAGTCTAAGGTCCTTTGAGGAAATTTTTGTTTAATGACTCAAAATAAAATAGGAAGAGTCTAAAGTGCTAAAATTAATTCTAGATAAAAAGTATAAGTCATGCCAGAAAGGATAGTAATTTTATCTAACAACTGCCTGTTCACCCCTTATTTGTTCATCAACTAATCTCCAAATTCCTGACTAAATCCCTTTTGTAAGCCAGAATGTGAGCTAAAAACTGGGATTTTAAAAAATTTTCATTTGAAATCCAGTTAGTTAACATATATGGTTGTATTAGTTTCATGTGTACAATATAACATATAGCACTCGGTGTTCATCATGACAAGTGCTCTAATTAACCCCCATCACTTATTTAATCCATCACTCCTTTCAGATCCTCTCAAGTAACCATCAGTTTGTTCTCCGTTATGAAATGTCTGTTTCTAGCTTTGTTTCTCTTTCTATGTGTTATTATTTTCCCCTTTGCTTGTTTGTTTTGTTACTTTTATTCCATATATGAGTAAAGGTATTTGTCTTTCTCTGACTTATTTCACTTTTAGCATTATACTGTCTAGTTCCAGCCATGTTATTGCAAATGGCAAGATTTCAGTCTTTTTTATGGCAGAATAATATTCCATTGTATATACATACCACTTATTCTTTATTTATTCATCAATTGATGGATACTTGGGTTCTTTCCATATCTTAGCTTTACAAATAATGCTGCTATAAACATAGGGGTGCTAGCATCCCTTTGAATAAGTTTTCTTAAATTCATTGGGTAAATACACACCAACAGGATTGTTGGATCACAAAGGACTTCTATTTTTAAATTTTATGGAAATTCCATACTGTTTTCAAATATGGCTGTATCAGTTTGCATCACCACCAACAGTTCACAATTGTTACTTTTTCTTTTTTTTAAGATTTTATTCATTTGACAGAGAGAGATCACAAGTAGAGAGAGAGAGGAGGGAGCAGGCTCCATGCCTGGCAGAGAGCCCAATGTGGGACTTGATCCCAGGACCCTGAGATCATGACCTGAGCTGAAGGCAGAGGCTTAACCCACTGAGCCACCCAGGCAGCCCCCACAAGTGTTACTTTTTCACATCCTCTCCAACCCCTTTTGTTTCTTGTAATGTTGATGTTAGCCATTCTGACAGGTGTGAGGTGGTATCTCTTTCTAGTTTTGCTTGGCAATTTCCAGATGATACATGATGATGGACATCTTTTCATGTATCTACTGAACATTTGAATGTGTTCTTTGTGGAAACACTTGTTCATGTCTTCTATCCATGTTTTTATTGGATTATTTGTTTTTGGATGTAGACTAAAAAGTGGATATTAAGTAACACACAAGACAGGTTTCCTTGAGCTTAAATTTTATTTGCATGAGTATCATTAACAGGAAAAAATATGCATATGTGTATGTACAAGTGTGTTTATGTATACATCTATCTATCTATCCTCTATCCCCTGTCTTCTAATTGTGGTAAATCCCGTAAGGTGGGGAATGGGATAGTCTGAAGAAATATGCTGCTGGATATGTTGGGTAAGCAAATTTAATTGCACTCAGATGCATTGGATATAAGTGAATCACTCAAATGAGTTATTTAATATTATATAGAAACAAATTAAAATTTTATGTAGTTGAAAATAATAGGTAGTTAAAATAATTTTTGTTGTTTGTTGTTTTTGTGTCTCTTTTTTTTTATATATACTATGGTGTGAATGTTTATGTCTCCCAAAATCATATTACAAAATCTAACTCTGGAAGTGATAGTATTAAAACATAGGGGCCTTTGGGAGGTGATTAGGTTATAAGTGGGATTACAGTCCTTTTAAAGGAGACCCCAGAGAGTTCTCTTGATTCATTCATCATGTACGTTTACAGTGAGAAGATAGCCATCTATGAGGAAGTGGGCTCTCCCTGGATCTGCCCATTCCTTAATCTTGAACTTCTCAGTTCTAGAACTGTGAGAAATAAATTCCTGTTCTTTATAAGCTATTCAGTCTATATCATGTCCGTTATAGCAGCCTGCATGCAGAAGGACACTATGACCTAAAACGAGAGCAATAAATATAAAGTTTCAGTAAAGTCAGTTGGTACAATGTTTTTTTACTTAGAGAAGACATGCTGCTTCATGTTAAACCTTGATATTGTATATGTTTCTTGAAGGGCCACTTCTTACTCCTTTGTGTGTTTTCCACAAAGTCCAGCATGATGCCTTACATAAAGGTAATATTTTATAAATACTGTTGGAAATATATACTTCTCTAAAATCTTATTTTGCCTACAGATTACTTGGATCCACTTTGCCTTGTGTAGAATATTTGAAATATATTAAGAACAGAATGTCTCTCTAAATAACATTTAGAATCATCATTAAAAGATTGGTAGCAGACTGAAGGAAAAGTCCAAGAAGCTGGCAGAAGCAAAGGACCAAATTTTTGACCTGGCAGAAAAGGATTGGTAAATAAGGAAACAAATCCAAAGGCACAGGAGAACAGGGCCCACTGGGAACCCACAAGGAACCTGTTTCCCAGTGCAATTGGCTGTGATTAACGGAGGGTCTGAGTTCTTGACAACACAATTCTTGAGGGGTGGAGTTTTTAGATCAGCGGGCTTGGCAGAAATTGACTCGAAAGAACACCGTGTTTTCTTGTAGGGGACACGAACAAGCAACCAGGTGCAGACAGCCTGGAGACCATGATCAGAAATAATACCAGGAAATGTAGTTGGAGGAGAGTCGGTCCTGGCAGTGCATCCGTGAGAGGCAGTGTTTGTGGAAATGATTCAATGGGTGCATAAGAAATGATCGGCTCTCAAACCAGTAGCAAGAGGACCGAGCTACTGGCCAAGACAGGATGGTGAGACATTTGCTGCCTACCCTGCTGACACGAAAACCCAACTGTGGAACACTTGGAGGACTGCCTTCCTCAGTCCAAGATGCTTAGTCCAAGGAGAACACATTCTCCCATAGGGGACAAGAAGAATGCCTTGACCACATGCTCTCTTCTGAACACAGCATTCTGCAGGCCTGCATTCTATTCGGTTGTGGAAGGTCTCCTTTCACACTCACACTAGACCCTACTAAGTGAAACCTCAGCATATTTAGCCCGGGCCCTAACACACCAAACGCCCGGCAAGGAGGGCCATTGCAGTTGACTGGTCTCAAGGACAGGGTCAGCCATAACACAACAGCAGATAGCATGCATCACACACACACACACACACACACACACACACACACTCACACACACACCCATCATCCCTTAAAGGCCAGCACTTGGTCACTCCTGTTTTCCTCCTCTTAAAGACATTAACCTCAGGATGGAAAAAGAATGAGCATTCAGAATACGGAGAGGTAGACAGAGACTTATATCCAAGGCAAAGATGGATGAATCCACTGACGCCAAGGTAAAAGAACAAGAAATGATCACGGCTAGGCAATCAGAGAGAAACTTCTACATAGAACACGCCCGATGGGGTATAGAAAGCAGTGGCCTGGATACTTCCTGTACATCAGAAAACATAGAAGATATCAGAGAGTCTTGAACCACAGAGATAAACTGATAAAGATAAATGAACATAAATAGCTCCTGAAGAGAAGATTGGTAGGAGACTGGATGCAAAGTCTGGGAACATGGCAGAAGTAGAGGATCCAATGAGTGACCTGGAAGAACAAGTCTAGACAATAAAGAAGCAAATTCTAAAAGAGAAGAAAGAATGACGGGACATGACAATGAGCTTAGGGAATCATCATCTCCAGGAATTGAAAGAGGTGCCTCTTGTAGGAGAAGTAAGAGTGAGTGAAAAAAAGAGGGCTGAACATGGATTTGAGAAATCGGGGCTGAAAATGACCCTCATCTGGTAGCACAAACAAAGGTCCACAATCAGAGGCACAGAGGACTCCCATCACCTTCCACAGAAGCAGAGCACCAAAAGACATAGTGCCATTTACCCCTAGAAACTCTAGGCATGGAGGAATTCACTTTAGCAAATAGGTATGGGAGAATAGTTTGTCCATAGCCCAGTCACTGACTTCAAGAGGAAATGCTATACCAGCTCTCGAAAAATCCGGTTAGGTCAAGCAACACCAGCCCAGGCCAAAACCCTTATCCCCTGCATTTCTGAACAATGACTGAGCAGCGGTTCTTGTCTACAACCACGAGGTTCTCAGGAGTCAACGGTTGGGCCCCAGGATGTGTCAATCAGTTCAGAGGCACCCTTCAGATCAACTCATGATTCCAGGGTCTTGGCAATGACTGTGGTCTCAGGTTCTCTACTCAGGGGAAAGTAAGCTTTTCCCTCCGCAGCTCTACCCCTTGATTGTGAACTCTCGGTCTCTCTGTCTAATAAGTGCAAGTGCATCGTTTGACAAGATAACAAAAACAAAACCAGACACAATAATTGACTGGGGGCAGAGGATGATTTATTTAATTTGCACCAAGGTTCCTATGGAGGGCAGCTAGGTACAGAGAACCTCCCACCATCCTAAAATGCCATACCTTTGCTCGGAGCTCCAATGTTCATTCTGCTGTTCTTTCTCTTCCTGGATCTCCTCACCAACCTGAAGCATCCACTGTGTGTCACGCTCTACTGACCCCTTTTTGACACATGTTCATTCTCTTCTGGCTCCATTATAACATGCCCATCTTCTACTACAGGCACTGTTTGCTTATCACATGACATCATTTGGCTGGGGGTCATGAGAGTTAGAAGGCAGGCTTGTGCTGCCACATCTCCATGCAGTTCCACAGGGGTAGCTGCTCCACCCTGAGGGAGTACTCAAGATTCTTCCACATTTGAATCCTCTTCAATGCATCCTTTTGGACATAAAAGTTGTCTTCCTGAAACGGGCAGGGAAGACTTTCAGATGGCTTCACTTGGGCTATGGGTCTCTTCCAACATGCTTTCCGTTAGCTCCTATGGACTCCAAGTACATGAGTCCAACCTGGACCTAAGGTTAAGGGTGTAGAGTCTGCCTTGATGCATGGTCATTTTTGAAGATTGGGAGGCATTGTTGGCACTGTTTCTGGAGATGCTCGAGGTACTCGTGTCCTCGCTGTGGAAGACTCCAGACATGTCTTTGGCACGGTTGCGTGGGTTCAATTTGAGCTCTCCTTGAGTGGCCATTTTTCTGTTCAGAAGCACTGTGATAGGGTGGGAGGGCCTGACCCTTGTGCCGGGCTCAGAATTCCTCCCCTGAGGCTTTGCTTGAGGCCTGATTGTTTCTTGGCCTGTCGTGGTTAAGATGGAATGGTGGATATTTGTCTTTCTCTGGAATCCAGAGGGCTGGTGCTGATAATCACGACCAAACACTATGAATTGGGTCATGTAGTAGGTGACACCGACTCGCTTCGCAAACTGCCTTGGTGAGAGACCCAGAGAGCTCCAGCGGTTCAGGACGGCCTGGGGTGCTCTTGGCCCACCCACGACTACTCTAGCCAATTGTAGTGATCAGGCGTGATGTAATGAGGAGTGGTTGCTATGAACTCAAAGCATTGTGACATCACAATTGCTGGCTTCACTGAAGCAGCTGTCCTTCTCCCATGACCTTGGTGTCCTAAGGCTATAGGTAGGAAGACCCCTAAGGACAGAACAAGAGCCCTCTGAGTATGATCAAGAACTCAGGTTGTCTTGTGGGTTAGTGTCCCACATCCGCTTTCTGGAAAAAGGGGAAAGAAAATGATGTTTAGTATACCTTCCTTTAGGCCAACATTTTCCCAGAGACGGCAAGGTGTCCTATTTCCACTACAATTTCTAGAGATCTCAAGAAACGGTGAGGCCTCATGGGTATCAACAACTCTCCATGGGTTTGGAAATCCTGTGTGTGAGAGCGTCCTTTCTCAGCTTCTTTTGCCTATGGCTCAGTGATGACTAATGGACAGAAAGTCCCCTTTCGAGGAAAAAGGTGAGGGCATAGATATATGGTGCTGTCTGTGGTCTCATCTCTTAGTTTTCTGAAACACACGGCTAATGGTTTAAGGCTCTGTCTACCTGGCTTTCCCTTACACACCTTTGCAAAGTCTTAGAGAAGAGTGTCATTCTGCATCAGGGCTAAACCTAAGGAAGAGGCCCGGACAGCACCCGTTGTGATCATTAGTTGTCCTTGTTGCGGTAACAGGTATAATCATGTTGACCATGTCTCTTTAGTCAGAAGGATAGGTACGGCTAATGTCGAAGGCTTGCAAGGCCCATTCGAGCAGACCTTTGCAGTGAGCTGCAATGCCCTTGCAAAGACTAGTGGATAAGGAAGGCTTGGTCCATTTTGGCAAGACAGTATTCCTCGGCCGTCGAAGAGAATGAACGCCCTGGACCTTGCCTTGACATGAATGTCCCATGCCTGGCTGATGTGAAATGAAAAGGCAAGCAGGAAAAGGGAAATATCATATGGCTTCCCACAATATGTGCCTCCTAAGGAATACCTTGGCGCTTTTTCCTCTTCAATTAACACGTATTCTCATAAAACTGCCTTCACACAATCACCACGATTGGGTGCCTCATTAGTGTCGTATTGTTTGTCCCTATACCCCTTGCTTTTTCATATGTGTCTTGACTGTCATGAGGGAGTGAAATCATCTGTTTGTTGTCTTTCTGAGAATGATAGCTGTGACGAAGCCCAATGCTCTCCGCAACACTTCCACATGAGGCAAGTGGAAGAATTCATTCTTTCTTATGTCTCAGTAAGAATTTGTGGTGACATGGAGGACAGTGAGATGGTAGTAGTATCTAATAACCTCGTGCTTGTATTCAGCCAAGAAGGCAACAGGAAGATGACCACAACAACTGCAACGGAGTGGACATTGACCGGAAGCCTACAATGGAAACTCGACAAGAAGAAAGGTAGTTGCAGAGACTAAGGGAGAAGGTTGGAGACATGGCTTATAGGAGATTTCGTTGGTTCATGCATCAGATGGCAGTGATCTCTTGCAAAGGACAAAGGCACAGGATAGCAGGGCACGCTGGAAAACCACAAAACACCTGTTTCCCAGTGCCATTGGCTGTGACGAGAAGAGGGTCTGAAGGGCACGAGTTCTTGACAACACAAGTCTTGAGTGCTGGAGTTTTCAGATCAGCAGGCTTGGCAGATATAACGTCGAAAGAACTCCGTGTTTTTCCGGAATAGGTCACCAACAAGCAACCATGTGCAGACAACCTGGAGACCATGATCAGCGACAATACCAGGACACACAGTGGGATGATGGCGGGTCCTGGCTGTGCATCCATGAGAGGCAGTTTTCGTGGAGTTGTCTCAATGGGGGCATAAGGAATATTGGGCTCCCACACGAGGAGCATCAAGACCGAGCAACTGGACAATACAGGATGGTGAGGAGCATCCTCACCTCATTCAGAGAACCAAAAGACTGCCTACTCTGCCCACACGAAATCCCAACCGTGGAACACTTGAGGGACAGCCTTCCTCACTCCAAGTTGTTTAGTCCAAGGAGAACAGACTCTCCCATAGGGGACGAGAAGAATGCTTTGAACACATGATCTCTTCTGAACACAGCATTCTGTAGGCCTGCGTTCTGATGATTTTGTGGAATGTCTCCTTTCACAGGCACACCAGAGCCCACCAAGGTAAACCTCAGCATATTCAGCCCAGGCCCCAAACACACCAAACGGCAGGCAAGGAGATCCACTGCAGATGGCTGGTCTCAAAGACAGCATCATCCACAACACAAACATCAGATGGCATGCATGCCACACACACACACACACACACACACACACACACACACACACTAGACAAACCTTAAGGGCCCTCCCTTGGACACTCAATGATCTCTTCTACCTAATTAAATTACCCACAGGATCGAAAACAGAATAAGTATTTCGAATACAGAGAGGATACAGAGATCTAGATCTAATATAGATGGAAGGATCAATAGATGCCAAGGAAAAAGAACAAGAAAGGATCACGGCTAGGAAATCAGAGTGAAGCTTCTACATATAACACGCCCGATGTGGGTTTGATAGCAGCGGCATGGATCCTCCCTATACATCAGAAAACATAGAAGATATCAGAGAGTGTCGAACCACAGAGATAAAACTGATAAAGATAAAAGAACCTAAAGAGCTCCTGAAGAAAAGATTGGTAGGAGACTGGATGCAAAGACTGGGAACATGGCAGAAGTAGAGGATCCAATTAGTGACCTGGAAGAACAAGCCTAGAAAATAAGGAAGCAAATTCTAAAGGAGAAGGAAGCATGATGGAACATGACAATGAGCTTAGGGAATCAGCATCCAAAAAGAAAGGTAATAGGTGCCTATTGTAGGATAAGTAAGAGTGAGAGAAAGAAAAGAGGGCTGAACATGGATTTGAGAATCAGGGCTGTCAATGACCCTCATCTGGGAGCTGAAACAGAGGTCCAGAATCAGAGGCACAGAGGACTCCCATCACCTTCCACAGAAGCAGAGCACCAAAAGACATAGTGTCTTTCCCCCTGGAAAATCTAGGCATGGAGGAATTCTCTTTAGGCAAAAAGCATTGGAGAATAGTTTGTCTATAGCCCAGTCACTGACTTCAAGAGGAAAAGCTATACCAGCTCTCAAAGCAGGCCGGATAGCTCAAGCAGCACCCGACCAAGCCAAAATCCTTATCCCTTGCATTTCTGAACAATGAAAGAGCAGTGGTTCTTGTCTAGAACCAAGAGGTATTCAGAAGTCAAAGGTTGGGTCCCTTGTGTCCATCAGTTCAGAGGCGGCCTTCAGATCAACTCATGATTCCAGGGTCTTGGCTATGACTCTGGTCTCAGGTTCTCTGCTCAGGGGCAAGTAAGCTTCTCCCTCTCCAGCTCCAACCCCTGATTGCGATCTCTCTATCTGTCCAATATGTGCATGTGCATCATTTGACAAGATAACAAAAACAAAACCAGGGTACATTAATTGATTGGTGCTAGAGGATGTTTTCTTGAATTTGGACCTAGGTTCCTGTGGAGGGTAGCCAGGTACAGAGAACCTCTCAGCATCCTAAAATGCCCGACCTTCTTTTGGAGCTCCCTCATTTATTCTACTGTTCTTTGTCTCCCTGGATCTCCTCACCAACCTGAAGCATCTGCTGTCTGTCGCGCTGTACTGACCCCTTGATGACAATTGCGCATATTCTCTGGGCTCAATTAGAACATGCCCATCTTCCCCAAGAGGCACTGTTTACTTATCTCATGAAACAATTTGCGGGATGATCATGAGAGGGTGAAGGAAGGTTTGTGCTGCCACATGTCCATGCAGTTCCTCAGAGGGTAGCTGCTCCAACCGGCGGGAATGCTCAAGGTTCTTCCACATTCGAATCCTCTTCAATGCGTCCTTTTGCACATACAAGTTGTCTTCCTGAAACGGTTAGGAAGTCTTTCAGATGGCTTCACTTGGGCTTTGTGTGTCTTCCAACATGCTCTCCGTTTGCTCCTGTGGACTCCAAGTACATGAGTCCATCCTGGACCTAAGGTTAAGGGTGTATAGTCTGCCTTGATGCATGGTCATTTTTGAAGATTGGGAGGCCTTATTGGCACCGTTTCTGGAGACGCTCGAGGTACTCATGTCCTCACTGTGGAAGACTCCAGACATGTCTTTGGCACGGTTGTGGGGGTTCATTTGGAGCTCTCCTTTTTTGGCCATTTTCCTGTTCTGAAGCACCGTGATAGGGTGAGAGGACCTGACCCTTGTGCCGTGCTCAGATTTCCTCCCCTGAGGCTTTGCTTGAGGCCTCATTGTTTCTTGGCCTGTCGTGGTTAAGATGGAATGGTGGATGCTTGCCTTTCACTGGAGTCCAGAGTACTAGAGCTGACTGTCACAACCAAACACTACAAACGGGGCCATGGAGAAAGTGACACCAACTCGCATTGCAAACTGCCTTGATTTGAGACCCAAGCAGCTCCAGCAGTTTGGGACGGCTTGGTGTCCTCTTGTCCCACCCATGACTACTCCAGTCAAGTGTAGTGATCAGGCGTGGGTTAATGAGGAGTGGTTGCTATGACCTCAAAGCTTTGTGACATCACACATGCTGGCTTCACTGAAGCAGCTGTCCCTCTCCAATGACCTTGGTATTCTATGGCTTTAGGTAGGAAGCCCCGGGAAGGACAGAACAAGTGCCTTCTGAGTCTCATGAAATACTCAGGTTGTCTTGGGGGTTAATGTCCCACTTCCCCTTTCTAGACTAAGAGGAAAGAAAATGACGTTCAGTATACCTTCCTTTAATCCAACATTTCCCCAGATACAGAAAGGTGTCCTATTTTCACTAAAATCTCTAGAGAGCTCAAGACACAGGAGACCTCGTGTGTATCAACAGCTCTCCGTGGGTTTTGTCATCCTGTGGGTGAGAGCGTCCTTTGTCAGCATCTTTTGCCTACGGGTCAGTGATGAGTAAGGTTGGAAAGTCCCTTTTTGAGGACAGGTGAGGGCTTCAATAAGCGGTGCTTTCTGTGGCCTCATCTCCTAGTGTTCTGAAATGCACGGCCAGGGATTAGGGCTCTGTCTCCCTGGTTTTCCCTTAATCACCTTTGCAAAGTCTTCGAGGAGACTAACCTTCAGCATCACAGCTAACTCTTAAGGGAGAGGCCTGGACTGCACCCGTTGTCATCATTAGTTACCTATACTTGTTGTGGTAACGGGTATAGACATGCAGACCAAGTCTCTTTAGTCAGTATGAAAGGGACGGCCTATACCGACGACTTGCAAGGCACATTCGAGCAGACCTTTGGAGTGAGCCACAATGCCCTTACAAGGACTAGTGGATAAGGAAGGTTCAGTCCATTTTGGCAACACAGTATTCTTCAGCCGTTGAAGAAAATGAACCCCTGGACCTTGCCTTGACATGAATGTCCCATGCCCTGCTGATGGGAAATGGAAAAGGCAAGCAGACAAAGGGAAATGTCATATTGCTTCCCACAATATGTGCTTCGGGAGGAATACCTTGGCCCTTAGTAAAGGAAGGGAAAACTGAAGGGCAAGAAGTCAGAGAATGAGACCCACCAGGAGTGACTCAGGACTCTGAGAACCAAGCTGAGGGTTAAAGAAAAGGGAACTGTTAAAGGGGTGTTCAGGAGTTGTGGCATATATTAGGAGGAGCACTGGGACGTACATGCAACTAAAGCATCCGTGAATACTGTCAAAAACGAATGATGGATGATAGGCGGGCTTTCTCAACAGAACAGCAACAACAACAACAAAAATTCAGAGGAAAACAATCTTGCCCTTTCAAAACCAAAGGAAGTCACAGGGAGACAAGGAAAGCATTATATTGTTTATTATCTTTCCTTATTGAAATGACATGGGATTGCTTTACTAAAATGTCCTTCTCTGAATTGTGTCTTTATCCTTGTGACTTATAGTCTACCTGCCTCTTCCATCTCTGGAATCGATGAGAGGACATGGCAATGCCTTCGCTCAATACCTAGAAGAGTGGCCCAGGAAAATGACTTGGACCTGGCCTTCTGTGTGTTGGCAGGTGTTGGATTACTGATTCAAACACTTCAGTCACTACTCGAGAGCTGAGATTTTGTAGGTTTCCTGACCTAATCTTGGGAGTTGCTATGTGTCTGATAATTTATCCTCTTCTCTCTGGTCTTTGATTTGCTAGCATAAATGTATGGATGTGTCTCTTAGGATATTCTTTTTTCCTTTCTACCCATTCTCAGGTTGTTTTATATTTTCAGCTGTATTCTTGTCTCCCTGTTTTATCCCAGTAATGGCTTCTGCAGTTTGTTCATTATTAAGACACTGAATTGTGAGATCTCCTGATTTTTTTTTCCTATTGGTTTGTTTTTATTTCCTTCATTTCGATAATTATATGTATGATTTCATTTTTTCTGTTAACATTGGAATTTGGTTCTTCTTCTTCTTGTTCCTTCAGCATCGAGATTTGTTGCTTTACTCTTTTGTGTGTGTGTGTGTGTGTGTGTGTGTGTGTGTTTAAATTTTGGAAATGCACGCATTAACCCTATATGGTTTCCCCATAAAATGTTTTGGCATCACCCCATAAGTTTCTTGACATTCCTTTGTTCATGGCTCTTTCTGCTTTTCCTTTGGATTTTCTTTCTTGCATTCATTGCTAGTTCGTGACGTGTTGTGTTTTCCAACTTTTAGTGTCTGGCTGTATGTCCAATTTGAAAGTGATATCTTCCCGTTATCAAACCTTCATGATCATAAGTGCACAGGATAGGTTTTGACTTCTCTTCCATTAATTACCCCTCATTTTGGATTCCAGCCATGACCTGTGATATACAAAGTTCGGTCTGCCTTTGGGAAGAACATATCTTATGCTCCTCAGAAACGCAATCTTACTCATGGATCCCCAAAGCTCAGGAGGTCTAGAGAGCCAATGTGGACGTCTGTTATTCCTTACCACCTTTCCATCCAGATGATCTGTGTTGTGCTTAACGTGGATATCATAGTCCCCAACAATATTGGATTAAAGTCCCCATCTCCCTTCCTCTCTGTTCATATGCTTCCAACGTTTAGATACAGCAATGTCCTGGTATATATGTTGGCAGTTCTTCCAGGTTTCTGATGTTCTGATGCTCCATCATGACAAAACACCTTCCGCTCTCTTTTGTCTCTGAAAGGCATAAAATCACTCAAGATGACTTAGGTACAATCACTTTGGCTCTCTTCTCCTTGGCAAGAGCATAACCTACGTTTCCAAATTTCTTCACTTTCAAGCTATGTGTATCTTTATAGTCAAAGGAAATCTCCTATGGGCAACAGAGGTCGAGCTTGTTTAATTTTTGTTATTTTCTGATGGATCTTTTCTCGTAATTTTCTTTTTTTGGTTTGTTTTATTTTATTTTATTTTATTTTTATTTTTATTTTTTTTTTTAATTTTTGTAATTTCAACCACACCTACAAAATGTTTGTAGTGACAGGAGACTTTCGTCCTGAATGCGAAATGAATTATTGTTAGGTAAGAAGTTCACTTTTTCATTTCGGTTGACTTCTAACTTGAATTCTCTGGGCCTTTCCCTTTTATGGTATTTTCTTTGGAGATACTTCATTATTGCGATTTCTCACTTCCACCCCCTCTTTCGCGTGTCTTCTCTGTGTGTGTGTTCGTCTGGGTGTGCATGTGCATGTCTTATGTGTGCGTGGTCTGTGTGTGTTTCACACAAAACTTATAATTTAATTTCCAGAGGTAGGGATTGGGTCTCTTAAGGTTAGCAATTCAATTTGACATGCCTTAAAACTCACATTCCATCCATTTCAAGAACATCTTCTGCAAGCAATGTCATCATTTGTACTCTTCCATAAACACGTATTCTCTTAAAACTGCCTTCAAACAAACACCACATTTTGTGTACCTCATTACAATCGTATTGTTTGTCCCTATACCCCTTGATTTTTCATATGTTTCTTGACTGTCTTGAGGGAGTGAAATCGTCTGTTTGTTTTCTTTCTGAGAATGATAGATATGACAGAGCCCAAAGCTCTCTGCAAGCCTGTCACATGAGACATGTGGAAGAATTCATTCTTGCTTAAGTCTCAATAAGAATTTGCGGTGATATGGAGGACAGTGAGATGGTAGTAGTGTCTTATAACCTCGTGCTTGTCTTCAGCCATGAAGGCAAAAGGAAGATGACAACAATAACGGGGGCGGGGGGAAATTGAACTGAAGCCTACACAGTATACCCCACAGAGTAAGAGATCGGAGGTCGCAGAAACTATGGGAGAAATTTGGAGACATGGCTCATGGGATATTTGGGTGGTTCGTGCATCAGAGGGCAGTGATCCCATGCAAAGGACAAAGGCACAGGAGAACAGGGCCCACTGGGAACCCACTAGGAACCTGTTTCCCAGTGCAATTGGCTGTGATGAACGGAGGGTCTGAGTTCTTGACAATACAATTCTTGAGGGGTGGAGTTTTCAGATCATCAGGCTTGGCAGAAATCAACTCGAAAGAACACCGTGATATTCTTACAGGGGACACCAAGAAGAAACCATGTGCAGACAGCCTGGAGACCATGATCAGAAACAATACCAGGAGATGTAGTTGGAGGAGAGTGGGTCCTGGCAGTGCATCCGTGAGAGGTAGTGTTTGTGGAAATGATTCAATGGGTGCATAAGAAATGTTCAGCTCTCAAACCAGTAGCAAGAGGACCGAGCACTGGCCAAGACAGGATGGTGAGATATTTGCTGCCTACCCTGCCGACACAAAAACCCAACCGTGGAACACTTGGAGGACTGCCTTCCTCAGTCCAAGATGCTTAGTCCAAGGAGAACACATTCTCCCATAGGGGACAAGAAGAATGCCTTGACCACATGCTCTCTTCTGAACACAGCATTCTGCAGGCCTGCATTCTATTGGGTTGTGGAATGTCTCCTTTTACACGCACACCAGATCCTACTAAGTGAAACCTCAGCATATTCAGCCTGGGCCCCATACACACCAAACGCCAGGCTAGGAGGGCCCTTGCAGTTGACTGGTCTCAAGGACAGGGTCAGCCACAAGACAACAGCAGATGGCATGCATCACACACACACACACACACACACACACTCACACACACACACCCACAAACACCCATCATCCCTTAAGGGCCAGCACTTGGTCACTCCCGGATTTCCTCTTCTTAAAGACATTAACCTCAGGATGGAAAAAGAATAAGCATTCAGAATACGGAGAGGTAGACAGAGACTTATATCCAAGGCAAAGATGGAAGAATCAACTGTTGCCAAGGTAAAAGAACAAGAAAGGATCACGGTTAGGCAATCAGAGAGAAACTTCTACATAGAACACGCCCGATGGGGTATAGAAAGGAGCGGCCTGGATACTTCCTATACATCAGAAAACATAGAAGATATCAGAGAGTCTCGAACACAGAGATAAACTGATAAAGATAAACGAACATAAATAGCTCCTGAAGAGAAGATTGGTAGGAGACTGGATGCAAAGTCCTGGAACAAGGCAGAAGTAGAGGATACAATTAGTGACCTGGAAGAACTAGTCTAGACAATAAGGAAGCAAATTCTAAAAGAGAAGGAAGAATGACCGGACATGACAATGAGCTTAGGGAATCATCATCTCCAGGAATTGAAAAAGGTGCCCTTTGTAGGAGAATTAAGAGTGATTGAAAGAAAGAGGGCTGAACATGGATTTGAGAAATCAGGGCTGAAAATGACCCTCATCTGGTAGCACAAACAGAGGTCCACAATCAGAGGCACAGAGGACTCCCATCACCATCCACAGAAGCAGAGCACCAAAAGACATAGAGTCCTTTCCCCTGGAAAATCTAGGCATGGAGGAATTCACTTTAGCAAATAGGTATGGGAGAATAGTTTGTCCATAGCCCAGTCACTGACTTCAAGAGGAAATGCTATACCAGCTCTCGAAGAAAGCCAGATAGCTCAAGCAACACCAGCCCAGGTCAAAACCCTTATCTATCCCCTGCATTTCTGAACAATGACTGAGCAGCTTTTCTTGTCTAGAACCATGGGTTCTCAGAAGTCAACGGTTGGGCCCCAGGATGTGTCAATCAGTTCAGAGGCACCCTTCAGATCAACTCATTATTCCACGGTCTTGGCAATGTCTCTGTTCTCAGGTTCTCTGCTCAGGGGAAAGTAAGCTTCTCCCTCGCCAGCTCTACCCCTTGATTGTGAACTCTCGGTCTCTCTGTCTAATAAGTGCAAGTGCATCGTTTGACAAGATAACAAAAACAAAACCAGACACAATAATTGACTGGGGGCAGAGGATGATTTATTGAATTTGCACCAAGGTTCCTATGGAGGGCAGCTAGGTACAGAGAACCTCCCACCATCCTAAAATACCACACCTTTGCTTGGAGCTCCAATGTTCATTCTGCTGTTCTTTCTCTTCCTGGATCTCCTCACCAACCTGAAGCATCCACAGTGTGTCACGCTGTACTGACCCCTTGTTGACACATGTTCATTTTCTTCTGGCTCCATTATAACATGCTCATCTTCTACAACAGGCACTCTTTGCTTCTCACATGACATCATTTGGCTGAGGGTCTTGATAGGTAGAAGGCAGGCTTGTGCTGCCACATCTCCATGCATTTCCACAGGGGTAGCTGCTCCACCCTGAGGGTGTTCTCAAGGTTCTTCCACATTTGAATCCTCTTCAATGCGTCCTTTTGTACCTATAAGTTGTCTACCTGAATCAGGCACAGAAGTCTTTCAGATGGCTACACTTGGGCTATGGGTCTCTTCCAAAATGCTTTCCATTTGCTCCTATGGACTCCAAGTACATGAGTCCATCCTGGACCTAAGGTTCTACACCTAAGGTGTAGAGACTGCCTTTGATGCATGGTCATTTTTGAAAATGGGGAGGCCTTGTTGGCAGCATTCCTGGAGAGGCTCGAGGTACTTGTGTTGTCCCTTTGAAGACTCCAGACATGTCTTTTGCACGGTTGCGGGTGCTCAGTTTTCTTTCCTTGGGTGGGCCTTTTCCTGTTCAGAAGCTCCGTGATTGTGTGGGAGGGCTTTATCCTTGTGCAGGGCTCAGATTTCCTCCCCTGAGGCTTTGCTTGAGGCCTGATTGTTTCTAGGCATGTCGTGGTTAAGATGGAATGGTGGATGCTTGTCTTTCTCTGGAATCCAGAGGGCTGGTGCTGATAATCACGACCAAACAGTATGAATTGGGCCATGTGGAAAGTGACACCGAATCGCTTCGCAAACTGCCTTGGTGAGAGACCCAGAGAGCTCCGGCAGGTCGGGACGGCCTGGGGTGCTCTTGGCCCACCCACGACTACTCTAGCCAATTGTAGTGATCAGGCGTGATGTAATGAGGAGTGGTTGCTATGAACTCAAAGCATTGTGACATCACAAATGCTGGCTTCACTGAAGCAGCTGTCCTTCTCCCATGACCTTGGTGTCCTAAGGCTATAGGTAGGAAGCCACCGAAGGACAGAACAAGAGCCCTCTGATTCTGATCAAGAACTCAGGTTGTCTTGTGGGTTAGTGTCCCACTTCCCCATTCTGGAAAAAGCGAAAAGAAAATGATGTTCAGTATACCTTCCTTTAGGCCAACATTTTCCCAGAGACGGCAAGGTGTCCTAATTCCACTACAATTTCTAGAGATCTCAAGAAACGGTGAGGCCTCATGGGTATCAACAACTCTCCATGGGTTTGGAAATCCTGTGTTTGAGAGAGCGTCCTTTCTCAGCGTCTTTTGCCTATGGCTCAGTGATGACTAAGGGACGGAAAGTCCCCTTTCGAGGAAAAAGGTGAGGGCATAGATATATGGTGCTGTCTGTGGTCTCATCTCTTAGTTTTCTGAAACACACGGCTAATGGTTTAAGGCTCTGTCTACCTGGCTTTCCCTTACACACCTTTGCAAAGTCTTAGAGGAGAGTGTCATTCTGCATCAGGGCTAAACCTAAGGAAGAGGCCCGGACAGCACCCGTTGTCATCATTAGTTGTCCTTGTTGCGGTAACGGGTATAATCATGTTGACCATGTCTCTTTAGTCAGAAGGATAGGTATGGCTAATATCGATGGCTGGCAAGGCCAATTCTAGAGAACCTTTGCAGTGAGCTGCAATGCCCTTGCAAGGACTAGTGGATAAGGAAGGCTTGGTCCATTTTGGCAAGCAGCATTCCTCGGCCGTTGAAGAGAATGAACGCCCTGGACCTTGCCTTGACATGAATGTCCCATGCCTGGCTGATGTGAAATGAAAAGGCAAGCAGAAAAAGGGAAATATCATATGGCTTCCCACAATATGTGCCTCCTAAGGAATCCTTGGCGCTTTGTCCTCTTCAATAGAGACGTATTCTCATAAAACTGCCTTCACACAATCACCACGATTAGGTGCCTCATTAGTGTCGTATTGTTTGTCCTTATACCCCTTGCATTTTCATATGTTTCTTGACTGTCATGAGGGAGTGAAATCATCTGTTTGTTGTCTTTCTGAGAATGATAGATGTGACAAAGCCCAATGCTCTCCGCAACACTACCAAATGAGGCAAGTGGAAGAATTCATTCTTTCTTATGTCTCAGTAAAAATTTGTGGTGACATGGAGGACAGTGAGATGGTAGTAGTGTCTAATAACCTCGTGCTTGTCTTCAGCCAGGAAGGCAACAAGAATATGACCAGAACAACTGCAACAGAGTGGACATTGACCGGAAGCCTACAAGGGAAACTCGACAAGAAGAAAGGTAGTCGCAGAGACTAAGGGAGCGGTTGGAGACATGGCTTATAGGAGATTTTGTTGGTTCATGCATCAGATGGAAGTGATCCCTTGCAAAGGACAAATGCCCAGGAGAGCAGGGAATGCTGGAAAACCACGAGGCACCTGTTTCCCAGTGCCATTGGCTGTGACGAGAAGAGGGTCTGAAGGGCACGAGTTCTTGACAACACAAGTCTTGAGTGCTGGAGTTTTCAGATCAGCAGGCTTGGCAGATATAACGTTGAAAGAACTCCGTGTTTTTCCTGCATAGGTCACCAACAAGCAACCATGTGCAGACAACCTGGAGACCATGATCAGCGACAATACCAGGACACGTAGTGGGAAGATGGTGGGTCCTGGCAGTGCCTCCATGAGAGGCAGTTTTCGTGGAGTTGTATCAATGGGGGCATAAGAAATATTGTGCTCCCACACGAGGAGGATCAAGACTGAGCTACTGGCCAATACAGGATGGTGAGTACATTAGCTGCCTACTCTGCCCACACGAAATCCCAACCGTGGAACACTTGAGGGACAGCCTTCCTCACTCCAAGTTGTTTAGTCCAAGGAGATCAGACTATCCCAAAGGGGACGAGAAGAATGCCTTGAATACATGATCTCTTCTGAACACAGCATTCTGTAGGCCTGCGTTCTGATGATTTTGTGGAATGTCTCCTTTCACAGGCACACCAGAGCCCACCAAGGTAAACCTCAGCATATTCAGCCCAGGCCCCAAACACACTAAACGGCAGGCAAGGAGATCCACTGCAGATGGCTGGTCTCAAGGACAGCATCATCCACAACACAAACATCAGATGGCATGCATGCCACACACACACACACACACACACACACACACACTAGACAAACCTTAAGGGCCCTCTCTTGCATACTCAATGATCTCTTCTACCTAAATAAATTACCCACAGGATAGAAAACAGAATAAGTATTTCGAATACAGAGAGGATACAGAGATCTAGATCTAATATAGATGGAAGGATCAATAGATGCCAAGGAAAAAGAACAAGAAAGGATCACGGCTAGGAAATCAGAGTGAAGCTTCTACATATAACACGCCCGATGTGGGTTTGATAGCAGCGGCATGGATCCTCCCTATACATCAGAAAACATAGAAGATATCAGAGAGTCTCGAACCACAGCGATAAAACTGATAAAGATAAAAGAACCTAAAGAGCTCCTGAAGAAAAGATTGGTAGGAGACTGGATGCAAAGACTGGGAACATGGCAGAAGTAGAGGATCCAATTAGTGACCTGGAAGAACAAGCCTAGAAAATAAGGAAGCAAATTCTAAGAGAGAAGGAAGAAGGACGGAACATGACAATGAGCTTAGGGAATCATCATTCAAAAAGAAGGTAATAGGTGCCTATTGTAGGATAAGTAAGAGTGAGAGAAAAAAAAAACAGGGCTGAACATGGATTTGAGAATCAGGCTGTCAATGACCCTCATCTGGGAGCTGAAACAGAGGTCCAGAATCAGAGGTACAGAGGACTCCCATCACCTTCCACAGAAGCAGAGCACCAAAAAACATAGTGTCCTTCCCCCTGGAAAATCTAGGCATGGAGAAATTCTCTTTACGCAAATAGGCATCGGAGAATAGTTTGTCCATAGCCCAGTCACTGACTTCAAGAGGAAAAGCTATACCAGCTCTCGAAGCAGGTCGGATAGCTCAAGCAATACCTGACCAAGCCAAAATTCTTTTCCCCTGCATTTCTGAACAATGAAAGAGCAGCGGTTCTTGTCTAGAACCAGGAGGTATTCAGAAGTCAAAGGTTGGGTCCCTTGTTGTGTCCATCAGTTCAGAGGCGGCCTTCAGATCAACTCATGATTCCAGGGTCTTGGCTATGACTCTGAATATGACTTTTATGTGACTTTAATATGAATTTTATGTAACTATAAGATAAATAAAAAATGAATTAAAAAAATAAAAAGATAATTTCTTTACCTATAGGTATAGCATTGTTTGGGAAAAAAAGATTACCTTGAAGTTTAACTCTATATGAACATTAGAAAATAGAAATGAAAAAGGAATAAACTAGACTAAACTAAACTAAATTTTTTAAAAAATTAGAATGCAAATGAAAAAAAAATATGTATGTATCAAAAAGTTCAGGTTAGAAGGTTAATATGGAATTTGATATACTGGACAGCTCAGTTTGAAAGTAAATAGGTTAAAAAGTTATCTATATATTACAAATAAACCAGAATAGTGGGAATGAGTTAAAAATAAAAGTTGTATCTATGATGTAGCAGTGGTTGTTGTTGTGTAGTCTTTTTTCTTTCCTGGTTGGTTTTCTGAGGCAGAGGCCTGTCACGTGGGTTTCAGTCAATGATGTTCCCTGATTTAAATTCTCCCACCCCTCTCAAGGGGATGGGCTCTGAGGAATCCTGTTTTTTCAGGTCTTTATTCTTTGGAGGTTTTTATGTTTGTTAATTTTTTTTTCTCTTGCCTTGACCTCTTTTGATGGCTTTTGGAGATGAAAGCAAACTGCACCCTGTTCTGTCTCTCAGAGATAATCCTCAGTCTTCTCACCTGTGGGTGCTGCAGAGCCCATATAAATTCGCCCTTGCCTGCTGCCAGAGCAAATTTTGAGTCGTAGTCCCAGGGAGCACAGAATCTTCTGCTTGTACCCAAACCATTGCAGCAGTGTCTGTCTAGGCAGCTCCTGACCATCAGAGAGGTTCCAATTGCCATCCCACACTGAGATTTTCATGCTGCCCCTGGCTGGGAGTGCCTGGTATTTCTCTGTCTAAGAGTTCTGGGCTTGCAAGCACTCTCTCAGGGGAGGGTGTGGGTCACGCGTGTCTCAGGCTCTGATAGAAGGGTGCGTGTCCGAGAGCATGAGCCTGGGCCTTCACGCACCTCTATCAGGAGAGTGTGTGGGGTGCACGCGTGTCTCATGCTCTGATAGTATGGCACGGGTCTAAGCAATGGACTGGGCCTTTGCACACCTTTCTCAGGGGATGGTAAGGGGTGCAGGTGTCTCAGGCTCTGTTAGCAAGTCTCATTGCTCTGCTGCTTGGTGAGGCTCCAAGCCCCTAACAGGAGCTGAACCCCACATGATCATGGGTGTGCTGTTGGCTCAGGGACCAAAACATCGTTTTTCCAACACACTTTCTTTGGCTCAGCACCAGGGAATCTGTACTGGGTGTGGGGACTTAAGCCCCTGTCCTTAGCTGCCATGATTCACACAATTTACCTTCAATATCCTTTGCACTTTTTGAATGCTTTCAACCAGAGTCCAAGTTAATGCTGGTCCCCAGACTCAGAACACTCTTGTATTGGGGTATGACTTTCCAATTGGTGGCCTTGGGTGGGTCCCTTGAACTTTTGTTTATTTCAGTAACAGTCCAACGTTCTCACTCCACTTTTCCTGCCCACTGATGACTTCTGCGCTGGCAGAGATCCAGACATATATAATTCTGATCTCCAGCTGTTTTCATGGGTAATCAGAATTCTTTGGTAGGAAATAACTTCAATTTGGAGTACAGGTTGAAATGGCACCTCCTCTTACTTGCCCATCATCTTGTCTCCTCTCACATGACACTTATAAGAAAATTTCAAGAGATAGGAATTTGGCATTTTATGGATAGCAAATCAATTTCATGTGCATTGAGAACTCACATTCCATCACTTTCAGCCACAATTCCTGCAAAGAATGTCCCATTTTGTCCTGTTTTATAAACATGTATTCCCACTAACATGCCTACAAAGAAAGACAAAAGTTTAAGTGTCTGGTTAGAGTAGTATTGCTTGTCCATTTTCCCCTGCTTTTTCACATGTTTCTTTACTACCATGACGGGGTGAAATCATACGTTATTTGTCTTTCTGAGACTCAGAGATGTGACATAGCCCAATGCTCTCCACAACATTGCCACATGAGGCAAGTGGCAAGAATTCATTCTTCCTTATGGCTGGGTAAGAGTCTGTGATGCCCTTGGAAGATAGTGAGATGTTAGTAGTATCTGGGTACTCCAGGCTTGTCATCAGCCATGAACACAACTGGAAGATGACTACATCAACTGTGACTTGGTGGAAATTGACCTGAAGCCTACAGACCAAACTCTACAGTAAAAGAGAAAAGAAGTCAAAGAGACTATGGGAGAAAATTGGAGACGTGGCTTAGGGAGAAGTAGGCGGTGGTGCTTCAGACGGCAGTAAGCCAATGCAAAAGACAAAGGCACAGGAGAGACGAGAACACTGGGAACCCACAGGTAGCATGTTTCCCAATGCCACTTGCTCTAACCAGCAGCTTATCTGAATGGTACAAGTCCTTGCCAACAAAGGGTGTTGAGTCTGGAGTTTTCAGATCATCAGTCTTGGCAGATATCGAGTTGAGAGAACACTGTGTTTCTCCTGGAGAGGACACCAACAAACAACCAGGTGCAAACAGCCTGGAAATCATGATCAGAGACAGTACCAGCAGACACAGAAGGAAGATGGTGGTTTCTGGCAGTGCATCTGTGAGAGGCACGGCTCGTGGAGATATTTTGATGGGGGCAAAAGTAATTTGGGGCTCTAGCACAAACAGCATAAAGACCGAACTACTGGCAAAGACAGGACAGTGAGGACATTAGCTGCCTCACGTACAAAAGGGAAGTCCAAACCATGGAACACTGTGGAGACTGTCTTCCTCAGTCCAAGTTGCTTAGCCAAAGGAGAACAGACTCTCCAGTAAGGGACTAGAAGAAAGCCCTTCTACCATGCTCTTTAAAACACAGCATTCTGCAGGCGTTTGTCTGTTGAGTTGGTTGAACATCTCCTTTCTTAGGCAAACCAGTGCACACCAAACTAAACCACACCATATTCAGCACAGAAACACTAAAATGGAATGCAAGGAGAGACCCTGCAGATGACTGTCTTAATGTCAGGGGACAGCCACAACACAACAACAGAGGGCATGCACTCCACAAACACCCGAGACTTCCTCAATGGCCAGACCTTGGCCACCCCATGATCTCTTCTTCCTAAAGACATTACCCTAAGGGTAGAAAACAGAATGGGCTTTGTGAATAGAGAGAAGAAGACAGAGACCTGGATCCAATGCAAAGATGGAAGACTCAATTGATGCTGAGGAAAAGAATTAGAAATGATCATAGCCAGGCAATCAGAGTTAAACCTTTAAATGTAACAAGCCCGATGAAGGATTGAAAGCAATATCCAGAATACTCACTGTACATAGAAAAAGACAGAAGACTTCAGGGAGTCTCCTACCACAGAGATAAAAGTGATAAAAAATAAAATCTAGGGTCTCTGATAATAAGATTGGTAGTAGACTGGTTGCAAGGCCAAGAAGCTGGCAGAATCAGAGGATACAATTAGTGACGTGGTAGAAAAATACTGGAAAATAATGGAAGGTAAGTGAAAGAGAGAAGGAAGAATGATGGAACATGACAATAAGCTTATGGAAATCATCAACTCCAAGAAAAAAAAAAAAAAAGATGTGCCTATTCTTGCACACCTAGGAGTGAAAGAATAAAGAAGGCCAAATATTTCTTTGAGCAATCAGAGCTGAAAATGTCCCTGATCTTGGAGTAGAAACAGAGCTCCATATTAAGAGGCACAGAGTACTCCCATCACCATCAACAGATTCAGAGCAATACAATACAGTGTCATCCCCCCTGCAAAAGATAGCAAGGGAGTTATTCTCGTAATGCAAAAATGTGTGCGAGAGTAGTTTGTCCATAGCCAAGTCACTGACTTCAAGGCGACCAGTTATACCAGCTCTCAAAGCAGGTCGGATAGAACAATCAACACCAGCCCAAGCCAAAATGCGTATCCCCTGCATTTCTGAACAATGACAGAGCAGTGATTCTGTCTAGAACTCTGAGGTATTAAGAAGACAAAGATTGGGTCCTGGGGTGTGTCCATCAGTTCAGAAACGGCCTTCAGCTCAGCTCATGATACCAGGGTCATGGCCTTGTCTCTGGTCTCAAGATCCCTGTTCAAGGGCAACTCTGATTCCCCACCACATCTTCATCCCGTGAGTGTGATCTTTCTGTTTCTCTCTCAAGTACGTTCATGTATATTGTTGGACATAAGTAAATTTTAAAAAGTTTACAATGATTTACTAGAGCCAGAGTATTGTTTATTTAATTTGGACCTATGTCCCTATGGAATGCACGCAGGTACAGAGCACCTCCCACCGTCTTAAAGTGCCAGGCCTTCACTCTGTGCTCCCTTGTCCATTCTCCTGTTCTTTGTCTTCCTGTACCTCCTCACCAACCTGTATCACCCACTGTCTGTCCCAGTATAGTGGCCCTTTGTTGTCACATTGTTCATCCTTTCCTGGTTCCATTAGAACATGCCCATCTTCTGCAAGAAGCACCATTTGGTTATTACCTGAAACCATTTGGGGGATGGTAATGAGAAGGTTAAGGCAGGCTTGTGCTGCCATATCTCAATTCAGTTCTGCAGAGGGTAGCTACACCACCCTGTGGGCATGCTCAAGGTTCTGCATCATTCGAGTCCTTTTCCATTTGTCTTTTGTAGATACACGTTTTTATCTTGAAATGAGCAAGAGTGCCATTCAGATGGCTTCCCTTGTGCTATAGGTCTCCTCCAACATGTTTCATGCTTGCTCCTGTGGACTCCAAGTAAATGAGTCCATCCTGGGACTCAGGTTCTAGGGTGTAGAGTCTGACTTTGGTGCTTGGTCAGTTTTGAAGATTGGGAGGCCCTATGTCATGATTTCTTGAGATGCTAGAGGAACTCATATCCTTGCTGTTGTAGACTCCAGACATAACTTTGGCAGGGTTGCGGGTGTTCCCTATGAGATTTCCTTGGGTGGCACTTTTCCTGGTCAGAAGCGCCCTGATTGGGAGGGAGGACCATAACATATGCAGGACATGGAGTTCATCCCCTGTCTCTTTTTTGAGACTTGATTCTTTCTTGGCCTTTCGTGGGTAAGATGGATTGGGGGATAGTTGTCTTTCTCCGAAGTCCAGATGGCTTTTGTAACTGTCACGACAATAGACTACAAAATCGGCCATGGAGAATGCTACACTGACTCGCTTCTCAAACTGACTTGGTGAGAGACCAGGCGGCTACAGTATTTGGGGGAGCTGTGGATCCTCTTGGACCACTCATGACTACAACATCCAAGTGTAGATCAGGCGTGGTTTGGGGAGGAGGGGTTGCTATGACCTCAAAGCTTTGTGGCATCAGAGAAGCTGTCTTAACTGAAGCAGCAGTCCCTCTCTCATAACCTTTGATTTCTATGGCTTTAGGTAGGAAGCCAGGGAAGGGCTGAAAAGAGCCCTGAGCCTGATCAAGAACTCAGGTTGTCTATGTGTTAATTTCCACTTCCCCTTTCTAGAAAAATAGAAAAGAAAATGATGTACAGCATACCTTTTTTTTTTTTTTTTTTAGGCCAACATTTCTCCAGAGATGGCAAGGTTTTCCTATTTCCACTGCAATTTCTAGAGATCTCCATAAACAGTGAGGCCCTGGGTATCATCATCTCTCTGTGATGTTTGTCATCCTGTGGGTAACAGAGTCCTTGCTCAGCATCTTTTACCTATGGGTCAGTAATGACTAAGGGACGGGAAGTCCTTTTTCAAGGATAAATGTTAGAATATGTATGTATTATGCTGTCTGTGTCCTCATCTCCTCGTGTTAAGAAACACTATTCATAAGGGATTAGGGCTCTGTCTACCTGGCTTTACCTTGGACAGCTTTTCAAATGCTTCAAGAAGATTGATATTCTGCATGATAATTAACCCTTAAGGAAGAACCCATGAGAGCACTCCTTGTCATCTTAGTTAACTCTACCTGCTGTGGTAATGGGTATAGCCATGTTGACTACTTCTCATTAATCAGAGGAAAATGAACGGCTTATATGGATGGCCTGCAAGGCCCAATAGATCAGAACTGTGGATTGAGTTGCATTGCCCTCACAAGGACTATTGGATAAAGAAGGTGCAGTCCACATTGGCAACAGAGTATTCCTCAGCCATCAGAGAGGATGAACCCCTGGTACTTGCATTGACATGAATGTCACAGGATGCCAAATGAAAAAGGCAAGCAGACAAAGGGAAATATAATATGGCTTCTCTCATATGTGCCCCAGGATGAAGAACATGGGCCTTAGTAGAAAGAAGGGGAAATGGAAGGGGAAGAAGTCACAGAAGGAGACAAACCAGAAGTGATTCAGTACTCTGAGGTTACAGAAAAGAAAGACATGCAGGAAATGAGGGAACTGGCTAATGGGTGTTGAGAATTTGTGGAACATCTTAGAGTTTTAGGATGAACTCTAGGTCATATATGGAACTAAAGCATCGTGAATCCTTGTCAAAATCGAATGATGGATGATAGGCCTATTTCCTCAACAGAACAAAAAATTAAAATAAAAACAAACTGGCCCTTTCAAAAGCAGGTAAAGATAGACAGAGAAAACGAAAAATTATATTTATATTATCTTTACTTATGAAAATGGCATGGAATTTGTTTCCTATAATGTCCTTATCTGAATTGAGTCTTCATACTTGTAAATTACAGTCTACCTGCCTCCTCCATTTGTGGATTTGATGAGAAGAAACGACATTGACTTCATCAAATGTCTAGAAATGTTGACCAGAAAAATGATTGGGATCTGACCTTCTGTGTGTTGGGAGGTGTTGGATTACTGCTTCAAACGCTTTAGTCACTACTAGAGAGCTAAGGTTTTGTAGGGTTCCTGACTTAATATGTGTTCCCGATTTGATATGTGTCTTGGAATTTAGCCTTTTTCTCAGTGTTGGAATTTTATCCTTTTTCTCAGTGTTGGATTTGCTGGAATAATTGTGTAGATGTGTCATTTCGGTTATTTTTTTTTCCTTTCTATCAGTTGTCATATGATCTCATAATTTTATCTGTATGCTAGTCTCCCTGTTTAATCCAGGTAATGGCTATTCCCGTTTGTTAAAGTTTTCAAAACTGACAATTGAGTTCTCCAGATTTTTTTCTAGTGTTTTGTTTGTATTTCTTTTATTCCAATGATCATATATATTATCTCTCTTTTTCTGTTCACTTTGGATTCCATTTCATCTTTTTCTAGTTCCTTATGCCATCGGTTAGGTTGCTTTTATTTGGTGCTTTGAATTTTTTGAAATAAACTCATTTAGCCCTATATTCTTTCCCCAAAGAATGTTTTGACATCATCTCATAAGTTTCTTTACTTTCCTTTGTTGAAAGTACTTTATGACTTTCCTTTTGATTGTCCTCCTTTAAGGCATTGATAGTTTGGGAGTGTTTGTGTTTTCCACCTATTAGTGTGTGGCTGTGTTTCCCATTCATAAGTGATTTCTTTCCTTTTTTATATCTTTGTGGTCATAAGTATACAAGAAAGGATATGAATTCTCTTCTATTAATTATTACTGGGTTTTTACTTCAGCACAGGATCTGATAGACAATGTTAGGTCTGCCCTTGGGAAGAACTTCTCTTATGGTTCTCCAAGACACAATCTTATGCATGTTTCTCCTATGCTCAGGTGGTCTAGAGAGCCCATGATGACGTCTGTTATTCCTTCCCACCTATCCCTCTGCATGATTTGTCCTGTGCTAAAAGTGGATATCATCGTCCTCAAAATATTGGATTGTGGTCCCCAACTCCCTTCTGTTCTGGTAATATGCTTCCAACATTTAGATACAACCAAGTTGGTGGTGTATCTGTTGGCAATTCTTCCAAGTTTCTGAAGTTTTGATGCTCAATCAAGACAAAACACCTTCTGGGAATATTTTGTCTCTTGAAGGCATAAAATTTCTCTATCTGCCATAGGCACCAATGGATTGGTTCTCTTATCTTTGCCAATTGCACTACCTATGTTTTCCCAAATCCATAACTTCCAAGCTATTGTATCTTTATAGTCGAAGGATCTCCTATGGCTAACATAAGGTCGAGCTGGTTTTGTTATGTTTGTTTGTTTTCTTGTTGGTCTTTTTTGCCTTTTTTTTTTTTTTTCAATTTTCATCCTTCCAACAACGTGTTTATAGGAATAGGAGTATTTAGTCCTGAATACTTCAACTAATTATTGATGTGTACAGAGTTAACTTTCTCATTTTTGTTGTTTTTTTGACTTGGATTCTCAGTGCCTTTCCCATTTATGGTATTTTCCTTTGGGTTTGCTTCCTTCAGTGCGATTCCTCCCATCTTCCCCATCTTTTGTGTGTCTTATTTGTGTGTGTATGTGTGCGTGTGTATGTTGTCTGTGTGTTTCACATAACAATTATAATGAAATATCAGTAGTTAGATTTCTTTCCTTTATGGATAGCAATTCAATTTGATATGCCTTGAAAACCCACATTCCATCACTTTCAGCCACATTTCCTGCAAGGAATGTCCCATTAAGTCCTCTTTTATAAACACATATTCTCACTAACTTGCCTTCAAAAAAACACCAAATTTTAAGAGCCTGGTTAGAGTAGTATTGTTTGTCCCCTTTTCCCTTGCATATTCACATGCTCCTTGACTAGCATGAGAGAGCAAAATCGTATGTTATTTGTCTTTCTGAGAGTGATAGATGTGACATAGCCCTATGCTTTCCACAATTATGCTCCATGAGTCAAGTGTAAAGAATTCATTCTTGCTTATGGCTGGGCAAGAGTCCGTGGTGCTTTTGGAGGACAGTGAGATGTTAGTAGTGTCTGGGAACTCCAGGCTTGTCTTTAGCCAGCAACACAACTAAAAGATTACTATATCAAGTGCAACATGGAGGAAATGGACCTGAAGCCTACAAAGTAAATGCCACAGCAAAAGATAAAAGAAGTTGCAGAGACTTTGGGAGAAGACTAGAGACGTGATTAGGGGAGACAGGGGATTGGTGCTTCAGAGGGCAGTGAGATAATCCAAAGAAAGAAGGCACAGGAGAGTGCACACTGGGAACCCCAAAGGAGCATGCATCTTTATGCCAGCAGAAAGTCTGAATGGCACGAGTTTTTGCTAACAAATGGTCTTGAGTCCGGAGTATTTAGATCATTAGAATTGGCAGACATCGACTCTAGAGAACACTGTGTTTATCATGGAGAGTACCTCAACAAGCAACCATGTGCAGACAGCCTGGAAACCATGATCAGAAACAATCAGAGGAGACACAGTGGGAAGAGGGTGGGTTCTGGCAGGGTATCCGTGAGAAACAGTGTTTATGGAGATGACTCGATGGGAGTACACGAAATTTTGGGCTCTCGTACCAGCAGCATGAAATGGAGGTACTGGCCAAAGACAGGATGGGGATGACATTAGCTGCCGAAACTGCAAACATGAAGTCCTGACCATGAAAAACAGGGGGTACTGCCATCCTCAGACCAAGTAGCTTTTTCCCAGAATAGAATCTCCCATAGGGGAATAGAAGAAAGCCCTGCCCACATGACTTCTCCTGACCACAGCATTCTATAGGTCTTCATTCTATTGTTTGGGTTGAAAGTCTCATTTCACTGGCACACCAGAGCCCACGATGCTAAACCTCACCATATTCATCCATACACCAAACACTCCAAATGACAGGCAAGTAGAGCCTCTTCAGATAACTGGTTTCAAGGTTTGGGGACAGCCACAAAACAACAGCAGAGGGCATGCATGCTACACAAATCTGAGACTCCCACAAATACCAGACCTTGGGCACTCCATGATCTCGTCATCTTAAAGAATTTACTCTCAGGGTAGAAAACAGAAAGGACTTTTTGAATAAAGAGAAGAAGACAGAGACCTAGATCGAATGCAAAGATGGAAGAATCATTTGACAACCAGGAAAAAGAACAAGAAATAATCCTGTCTAGGCAATCAAAGTGAAACGTCTACATGGAACACACCCGGATATGCAGCCAGCATACTCACTGTACATCAGAAAAACACAGAAGACATCAGGGAGTCTCGAACCACAGAGATAAAAGTGATTTAAATAATAAAATGAGGAGTCCCTGATGAAAAGTTTGGAAACAAACGGGATGCAAAGGTCAGGAAGGTGGCAGAAGCAGAGGATCAAATTGGTAATCTAGAAGACAAATACTGGAAAATACAGAAGCAAATCCAGAGAGAAAAAAAGGAATGGTGGAACTCGACTATGAGCTTAGGGAAGTCATCAACTCCTCGTAAAGGAAAGAGGTGCCTAATTTAAGAGAACTAGGAGTGAGAGAGAAAAAAGAGTGCTGAACATGTCTTTGAGAAATCAGAGCTGAAAATGTCCCTCATCTGGGAGCAGAAACAAAGATCCAGATTCAGAGACACAGAAGTGTCCCATCTACGTCAACAGAAGCAGTGCATCACAAGACATAGTGTCATTCCCCCTGCAAAATATAGCAAGGGAGGAATTCTCTTAACCAAAATATGCTTGGGAGAATAGTTTGTCCATAGCCAAGTCACGGTCTTCAAGAAGACAAGATATACCCATTCTTGAATGAGGTTGCATAGAGCATGCAACACCAGCCCAAGGGAAAATCTGTATCCCCTGCATTCTGTACAATGACAGAGCACTGGTTCTTGTCTAGAAATAGGATTTATTAAGAAGACAAAGATTGGGTCCTGTGGTGTGTACATCAGTAGAGAGGCCGCCTTCAGCTCAACTTATGAGCCCAGGGTCATGGAATCGACTCTGGTCTCACGTTCCCTGCTCTGGGGCAAGTCAGCTTCACCCTCTCCAGCTCCATCCCCTATTGTGATCTCCCTGTCTGTCGGTCGTATACATGCATGCCGATATTTTGGCAAAAAACAAAAACAAATAAACAAACAAAAAACAGTGTACAAGTATTGACTGGGGCCAGAGGATGGTTTATTTAATTTGGATTTAGGTCCCTATAAAATGAAGCCAGGTACAGAGCAACTCCCACCATCCTGAAATGCCAGACCGTCACTCTGAGCTCCCCTGTTCATTCTGTTATTCTTTGTCCTCCTGTATCTCCTCACCAACCTGTAACATTTGCTGTCTGTCCCGCTCTAGTGTCCCTTTGTTTTCACATTGTTCATCCTCTCCTGGTTCCATTAGAACATGCCCATTTTCCGAAAGAGGCACTTTTTGTTTATCGCATGAACAATTTGGGGGATGGTCATGAGAGGGTTAAGGCAGGCTTGTGCTGCCACATCTCCATTCAATTCCCCAGAGGGCAGCTGCACCAACCTGTGGGAATGCTCAAGGTTCTGCAACATTCAAATTTTCATCCTTGCTTCCTTTTGGAGATACATGTTGTCATCCTGAAACGTGCACGAAAGTCTTTCAAATGATTTTACTTGGGTTATGGTTCTCTTCCAACAAGCTCTGCGCTTGCTCCTGTGGACTCCAAGTACATGAGTCCGAACTGGGCCTCAGGTTCTCGGGTGTAGGGTCTGCCCTTGTGCTTGGTCACTTTTGAAGATTGGGAGACCGTTTTGGCACGGTGCCTGGAGACACTAGGTTTACTCGTTTCCTCACTGTTGAAGACTCCAGACATGTCTATGGCATGGTTTTGGGTGTTCCCTGGGAATTTTACTTGATGACACTTTTCCTGGTCAGAAGCTCCCTGATTGAGTGGGAGGACCATAGACATGTGCGGGGCTTGGAGTTCCACCCCTGAGTCATTGTTTGATGCCTGAATCTTTCTTGTCCTATCATGGGTAAGATGGAATGGTGGATTCTTGCCTTTCTCCGGTGTCCAGAGGCTGGTGGTGATAGTCATGACCAAAGACTACGAATTTGACCATGGAAAACATGACACCGATTCACTTCACAACTGCCTTTGTGAGAGATCCAGGCAGCTCCTGTGGTTAGGGATGGCTTGGGATCCTCTAAGCCCACCCATGACCACTCCATCCTAGAGTAGTGATCAGGCGTGGGTTGAAAAGGAGTGGTTGCTTTGAGTTCAAACCTTGGTGACATCACAGAAGTTGGATTCACTGAAACAGCAGTCCCTCTCTCATGACATTTGAGTCCTATGGCTTTAGGTACTAAGACCCGGGAAGGACAGAAAAAGAGCCCTCTTAGATTAGTCAAGAACTTAGGTTGTCTTGTGTGTTAATTTCCCACGTCCCCTTTGTATACAAAGAAATGAGAAATGATGTTAGGTGTAGCTTCATTTAGACTAACATTTCTCCAGAGATGGCAAAGTTTTGCTATTTCCAATGCAATTTCTAGAGATCTCAAGAAACAGTGAGGCATCTTGGGTATTATCAGCTCTCAGAGGTATGTCATCATGTGGGTGATAGTCCTTTCCCAGCGTCTTTTCCTTAAGGGTCAGAAAAGACTGACCCATACAGAAAGTCCCTTCTCTATCATTTTACTGGTCAACATTTCTAGACATTTAAGGAAGACAATGTCGTGTCTTCTCATTGATTCCAGAAATGGAGGACTCAGTTAGACTCTAATTTCATGTCATTTTAATAAGTATAGATAATAAAATATAATTATTTCCTTTTCACTGTAGGTCTTCAACTGCTTTTGAAAGGGCCAGTTTTGTTGTTGTTGTTGTTTATTTGTTTGTTTGTTTTTTAGAATTGTTGATTTATTTTATTGTACATCCAAAACTAATATAACACTGTACATCAATTATATTTAAATAAAAACAACAAAAATAAAATGGGAAGGTATACAAGAATTTTTGGTACACAGTAATTTTTTTTTAATTTAAGTTACCAGTTTATTGTTTACTTTCTATTTTTTTTAAATTTCTTTTCAGTCTGGCGGTATTTATTGTTTTTGCACTACACCAAGTGCTTGATGCAATCCATGCCCTCTCTAATACCCACCAGCTAGTATTCCCAATTACCCATCCCACACCCATTCAAAACCCTCAGATTGGTTTTCAGAGTACATAGTCTCTCATGGTTCACCTTCCCTTCCAATTTACCTCAATTCCCTTCTCTCCTACATCTCCCCTTGTTCTCCATGTTATTTGTGATGCTCCACAAATAAGTGAAACCATATATAATTGACTCTCTCTGCTTGATTGTCTCCAGCATAATCTCTTCCTGTCCTGTCCATGGTATTTCAATAGTTGTGTATTCATCCTTTCTGATGGAGGCATAATACTCCACAGTCTATATGGACCACATCTTCCTTATCCATTTGTCCATCTTGTTTCTTTCCACAGTTTGACAACCGTGGCCATTGCTGCTATAAACATTGTGGTACAAACGGGCCTTCTTTTCACTACATCTGTGCCATTGGGGTAAATACCAAATAGTGTAATGGCAGGGTAATAGGGATGCTCATTTTTAATTTCTTGAGAAATCTCCACACTGTTTTCCAAACTGGCTGCACCAACTTGTATTCCCACCAACAGTGTAAGAGGGTTCCCCTTTCTCCACAATCTCTCCAACACATGTTGATCCTGTGTTGCTAATTTGGGCCATTATAATTGGTGTAAGGTGGTATCTCAATGTCGTTTTCCTTTGAATCCCCCTGAGGGCTAGTGATGATGAACATTTTTTCATGTGTCCGATAGTCATTTGTAGGTCTTCTTTGGAGAAGTGTCTGTTTGTATATTCTGCCCATTTTTTATATGATTGTCTGCTTTGTATATGTTGAGTTTGAGGAGTTCTTTATAGATCCTGGATATCAACCTTTTATCTGTATTCTCATTTGCAAATAGCTTCTCCCATTCCGTGGGTTGCCTCTTTGTTTGTTGACTGCTTCTTTTGCTGTGCAGAAGCTTTTGATTTTGATGAAGTCCCAAAAGTTCATGTTTACTTATGTTTCCTTTGCCTTTGGAGACATATCTTGAAAGAAGTTGCTGTGGCTGATATCGAAGAGATTACTGCCTATGTTTTCCTCTAGGATCTGATGGATTCCTGTCTCACCTTGAGGTCATTTATCCATTTTGAGCTTACCTCTGTGTAAGAGAATGGTCGAGTTTCATTCTTCTACAAATGGATGTCTAGTTTTCCCATCACCATTTATTTATTGAAGAGACTGTCTTTTTTCCACTGTATATTTTTTCCTGTTTTGACGAAGATTATTTGCCCATAGAGTTGAGGGTCTATATATGGGCTATCCTCTTTATTCCACTCGTCTATGTGTCCGTTTTTATGCCAGGACAATGCTGTTTTGGTGATCACAACTTTGTAGTAAATCTTGAGATAAGGTACGCAATGCCCCAGTTTTATGTTTGTTTTTCAACATTTCTTTAGAAATTCTGGGTCTCTTCTGATTCTATACAAATTTTTAGGATTATTTGCTCCAGCTCCTTGAAAAATACCGGTGGAATTTTGATAGGAATGGCATTAAAACGATAGATTGCTCGAGGCAGTATAGACATTTTGACAATGTTTTTTCTTCCAATGCGAGATCATGGAATGATCTTCCTTTTTTGTGTGTGTCTTCTTCAATTTCTTTAATGGGTGTTCTGTAGTTCCTCAAGTACAGCTCCTTTACCTTTTCAGTTAGGTTTATTCCCAGATATCTTATAGTTCTTGGTGCTATAGTAAATGGAATCTATTCTCTAATTTTCCTTTATGCATTTTCATTGTAAGTGTATAGAAAACCACTGATTTCCATATATGACTTTGTATCCTGCCATGTAGCTAAATTGTTGTATGAGTTCTAGACATTTGGGGATAGAGTCTTTGGGGTTTTCCATATAAAGAATCATGTCATCTGCGAAGCGAGAAAGTTTGACTTCTTCATTGCCAATTTAAATACCTTTTATTTCTCTTTGTCTGATATCGGAAGATATAAAGGGGGAAAGAGCCACCAGAGTTGACCGATTGGAAAGTAATGCCCCAATACAAGAGTGCCCTCTGTCTTGGGACCACCATTAACTTGGACTCATGTTGAAAGCACTCAAAACCAGCAAAGGATCACGGGGTTAAAGGATCACTGACAATTGAGGCGGCTAAGGACAGGGGCTTATGTCCCGGAACAAGTTTAGAATTTTCTGGTGCTGAGCTAGAGAGAGTGTGGCAGATTAACCAGCTCCTTGTTCCTGAGCCACCAGTGCACCTGAGGTGTGTTGTGTCCAGTTTCTTTAAGGGGTGGGAGCCACACCATACAGCAAATTGCCGAGCCTTGCCTGAGACACGTGCACCCCTCACCTTCTTCTGCATGAAGGCCCAGCTTGGTCCTCTTAAACCCTTGACATACTATCAGAGCCTGAGAGGCGCCTGTGACCCACACCCTCCCCTATGATAGGTGTCACATGCCCGGCGCTCTTAGACCCGGAAAGACCAGGTGCTCCAAGCCCAGGCCAGTGGGAAAATCTCAGTGTGCAATCACTTCTTGGAACCACTCTGGTGGTCTGGAGCTGCCCACACTGCTGCTGTGGTTTTCAGTACAAGCAAAAGATCCTGCATCCCCTGGGACCGTATCTCAATATAAGCTCTGCCATTGGCCAAAAGGGAATTTATATGTGCCCTGCAGAACCTACAGAGGAGCAGATAGAGGTTTCTCTCTGTCAGGGAGGTCAGGCTGCAGTTTACTTTCCTCTAAAACTCCAAGAACCATCAAAAGCAGTCAAGGCGAGAGAGAAAAAGTGAACAAATACAAAAACAAAAACAAAAGCCTGAAAAAACCGGTTTCCTCAGAGCCCACCCCCATGAGCGGGGAGGGAGGACTTAAATCAGGTAACATCATTGACTGAAAACCCACGTGGCAGGCCCATCCCTCAGAAATAAAACCAGCAAAGTAAAAAATTAAAAGACTACAAGAGAACAACCACCACTATTTCATAGATACAACTTTAATTTTAATTCATTCCCAATATTCTGGTTTTTTATATAGATTTTTTTAAGTAAATTTTTTATTTTCAGCTTAACAGTATTCATTATTTTTACACAACACCCAGTGCCCCATGCAATCCATTCCCTCTATAATAGCCACCACTTGGTAGCCAGACCGCCCACACCCCCACCCCTGCAAAATCCTCAGATTGATTTTCAGAGTCCATAGTCTCTCATGGTTCACCTCCCCTTCCAATATCCTCCATCTCCCTTCTCCTCTCCATCTCCCCATGTCCTCCATGATATATGTGATGCTCCACAAAGAAGTCAAACCATAGGATGATTGACTCTCTCTGCTTGACTTGATTCATTCAGCATAATCTCTTCCAGTCCCGTCTATATTGCTACAAAAGTTGAGTATTCGTACTTTCTGATGGAGGCACAATAGTCCATAGTGTATATGGACCACATCTTCCTTATCCATTCGTCCATGGAAGGGCATCTTGGTTCTTTCCAGAGTTGGGCGACCATGGCCAATGCTGCTATAAACATTGGGGTAGAAATGGCCCTTATTTTCACTACATCTGTATCTTTGGGGTAAATACCCAGTATCGCAATTGCAGGGTAATAGGGAAGCTCTATTTTTAATTTCGTGAGGAATCTCCATACTGTTCTCCAAAGAGGCTGCATCAACTTGCATTCCCACCAACAGTGGAAGAGGGTTTCCCTTTCTCCACATCCTTTCCAACACATGTTGTTTCCTGTCTTGCTAATTTTTGCCATTCTAACTGGTGTAAGGTGATATCTCAATGTGGTTTTCATTTGAATCTCCCTGATGGCTAGTGATGATGAACATTTTTTCATGTGTCTGATAACCATTTGTATGTCTTCATTGGAGAAGTGTCTGTTCATATCTTCTGCCCATTTTTTGATATGATTGTCTGTTTTGTGTCTGTTGAGTTTTAAGAGTTCATTATAGATCCTGGATATCAATCTTTTGTCTGTACTGTCATTTGCAAATACCTTCTCCCATTCCGTGGGTTGCCTCTTTGTTTTCTTGACTGTTTCTTTTGCTGTGCAGAATCTTTTGATTTTGATGAAGTTGAAAAAGTTCATGTTTGCTTTTGTTTCCTTTGCCTTTGGAGATATATCTTGAAAGAAGTTGCTGTGGCTGATATCGAAGAGATTACTGCTTATGTTCTCTTGTAATATTTTGATGGATTCCTGTCTCACATTGAGGTCTTTAATCCATTTTGAGTTTATCTTTGTGTACGGTGTAAGATAATGGTCCCGTTTGATTCTCCTACATATAGCTGCCCAGTTGTCCCAGCACCATTTATTGAAGAGATAGTCTTTTTCTATTGTATATTTTTTTCTGCCTTGTCAAAGATTAATTGGCCATAGAGTTGAGGGTCCATAGCTGGGCCCTCTACTCTCTTCCACTTGTCTATGTGTCTGTTTTTATGCCAGTACCATGCTGTCTTGGTGATCACAGCTTTGTAGTAAAGTTTGAAATCAGGTAACGTAATGTCCCCGATTTTATTTTTGTTTTTCAACATTTCCTTAGCGATTCTGGGTCTCTTCAGAGTCCATACAAATTTTAGCATTATTTGCTCCAGCTCTTTGAAGAGTATCGGTGGAATTTTTATCAGAATATCATTAAAAGTATAGATTGCTGTAGGCAGTATAAACATTTTAGCAATGTTTATTCTTCTGATCCAAGAACATGGAATGCTCTTCCATCTTTTTGTGTCTTCTTCAAATGCTTTCTTGAGTGTTCTGTAGTTCCTCGAGTACAGATACTTTACCTCTTTCGTTAGTTTTATCCCCAGGTATCTTATGGTTCTTTGTGCTATAGTAAATAGAATCGATTCTCTAATTTCCCTTTCTTTATTTTCATTACTAGTGTATAAGAAAGCCACTGATTTCTGTAGAGCGACTTTGTATCCTGCCACTTTGCTGAATTGTATGAGTTCTAGTAGTTTGGGAGTGGAGTGTTTTGGGTTTTCCATATAAAGAATAATGTCATTTGCAAAGAGAGAAGGTTTGACTTCTTCATACCAATTTGGATACCTTTTATTTTTCTTTATTTTCTGATTGATATTGCTAGGACTTTTAATACTGTGTTGAGCAAGAGTGGTGAGAGTGGGCATCCTTGTCATGTTCTTTATCTGAATGGGAAGGCTGCAAACTTTTTCCCATTGAGGATGATATTCACTGTGTTTCTTTCATAGATATATTTTATGAAGATCAGGAATGTTCCCTCTATTCCTATATTTTGAAGCATTTTAATTTGGAACGGGTGCTGGATTTTGTTCAATGCTTTTTCTGCATCAGTTGAGAGGACCATGTGGTTCTTGTCTCTTCTCATATTAATTTTTTCTATGACATTGATTGATTAGCGAATGTTGAACCATCCTTGTAGCCCAGGGATGAATCTAAACTGGTCATGGTGGATAATCTTTTTAATGTCCTGTTGGATCCTGTTTGCTAGGATCTTGTTGAGAATCTTAGCATCAATATTTATCAGTGATATTGGTCTGAAATTCTTTCTGGTAGGGTCTTTGCCTGGTTTGGGGATCTGGGTAATACTGGCTTCAAAAAGAGTGGAAGTTTTCCTTCTGCTTCAGTTTTTTCTTTTTTTTTAAACAGCTTCAGGAGAATATGTGTTATTTCTTCTTTGAAAATTTGGTAGAATTCCCCAGGGAATCCATCAAGTCCTTGGCTCTTGTTTTTGGGGAGGTTTTTGATCACCACTTCAATCTCGTTACTAGATATTGGTCTATACAGGTTGTCAATTTCTTCCTGGTGCAATTTCAGAGTTTATAGTTTTCCAGGAATGCATCCATTTCATTTGGTTGCTTAGCTTATATTCATTTAACTGTTGATAATGATTTATGACGATTGTTTCTACTTCCTTGGTGTTCGTTGTGATCTCTCCATTTTTATTCATAATTTTATGAATTTGAGCTTTCTCTATTTTCATTTGGATTAGTGTCACCAATGATTTATCGATCTTATTGATTCTTTCAAAAAACCAGCTTCTAGTTTCATTGAAACATTCTACTGTATCTCTGGTTTCTAACTCATTGATCTCAGCTCTAATCTTGATTATTTCCCTTCTTATGTGTGGAGTTGGTTTTATTTGTTATTGATTCTCCAGTTCTTTAAGGTGTACAGACAGTTGGTGTGTTCTGGATTTTTCAATTTTTTTTGAGGGATGCTTGGATGGTTATGTATTTCCACCTTAGAATCGTCTTTGCTGTATTAACATATTTATCATCACAGTGAGATGTCCAGAAAATCTAATTATATAATAACCTTCTAATCTGAAATTTTGGTATATACACCTGTGTTCTCTTTTGCATTTTTTTTTTCATTTTTTTTTAAATTTGAGTTTAGTTTAGACCAGTTTGTTTCTTTATAATTTTTATTTTCTAATATTCATATAGAATTTAACATTATGGCAATCCCCTTTCTCCAATCAATGCTACCCCTATAGGTAAACCAATTTTTAATCCCACTATATCTTAGATAAGTTGAGTTTTTTTTAACAAAGATATCAAGATACATCCAGGAAGAATCAACACAATCTTCCTCGCCCACACTGAGAACTTATAACCACACTCACATCATTTTTCTCTGCCAAAGTTTCCATGTTTTCTTGTTTGTCCTAACAATATATAAATCTTATATTTGGGGTTTTTTTTGCCGAGTTTCTTTTTTTATTTGCCTATAATTTTATCAGTTTTTTGTTTGTCTGTTTCTGTTTGTATACTTCACAAATTTTCCTTGAGGCCCATTTGGGCTGAGCCTTCTCTTTTATCTTTCTCTCTCTCTCTATTCTTTCTCTTTTCTTTTTTCTCTTGTTTGGGTCGGGAATCCTATTGCTCAAAAGCATCCCAGGGTGTAGTTTCACTACAGCATGGTCGATACATCCACCTGCATCCGTTCACTCATCTCTCACAAAAATGACTTGGAGGAGGAATTCACAACAGAAGAAAAGTGGATGGGCCTTCTGCAACTGACCTAATGGCTATCAACATATTCAGTATGTCGGAAAGAGTATTCAGGCTCACAATAGCTAGGTTGCAGAAAGCCATGCATGATCAAACAAAATTGATTAGAGCAGAACTGAAAGCCACCAGGGATGACATTCACAATGTAAGGGCAGAACTAAAACCACTAGGGATGATGTTCACAATGCTCTAAATCAGTTCCAATCTAATCTAAATTCTCTAAAAGCTAGGGTAACCACAAAATAAGATAGAATTAATGATCTGCAGGAAAAAAAGACAGAGAAAGTATCAGGAGGAAGTCTGTCACAAATTTAGAAGCTACAGAAACAGAATCTGGGAAATAAATGATGCCATCAAATGTACCAATGTCAGAATTATTGGAATTCCTGAAGGGGAGGAAGATATAGTGGAGGAGGAAGATGTAGTGAAAGAAGTCTAGAAGATATAGTGGAACAACATCTTTATAAAAATTTTCCTAATCTCATGAATGGAACCAGTGTTCATGTTCTAGAGGCAGAACAGTCTCCCCCTAAAATTATAGATTCCAAAAAAAAAAAAAAAAAAGAAAGGGCACTGATAGTAAAATTGAGAAATCATGAGTATAGATACAATCGCTTTAAAGCTGCTATGACAGAGAGGATTCTTATATACAGAAGAAAGCCGATCAGAATCATGTCAGACCTGTCCAGAGAGACCTGGCAAGCCAGAAAGGGCAGGCAAGATATTTTCAGGGTACTAAATGAGAAGAATATGCAACCAAGAATACTTTATCCAGCAAGACTGACATTCAAAATTGATGGAGAAATAGTTTTCAAGAACGGCAAGGCTTAAGGGACTATGCAACCACCAAACCGACACTGCAGGAAATATTAAGGGGAGTTCTATAAAAGTGGAAAAATCCTAAGAATAGCATTGAACAGAAATATAGTAAAAATCTACAGAATAAAAGGTTTCAAAGAAAAGTGATGTCAATAAAAAACATATCTATCAATAAACACTCTCAATGTGAAGGGCATACATGCGCCCATAAAATGACACAGGGTTGCAGATTGGATTAAACGACAGGACCTATCCATATGGTGTCTACTAGAGACCCATTATGAACCTAAAGATAAACCCAGACTGAAAGTGGCCTCAAAAGATGTCCGGGGTAGCGATTCTCATATCAGATAATTTAGATTTTAAACTAAAGGCAGTAGTCAGAGATACAGAAAGACACTACATCATTCTTAAGGAGACTATCCACCAAGATGATCTAACAATTGTAAATATCTGTGTACCCGATATGGGAGCAACCAATTACATGAGAAAAAAGGTTAGTCAAGATAAAGAGTCATATTGATATGAATAGATTAATAGTAGGAGATCTTTACATGTTTCTCTCAGAAATTGACAGAGCATCAATGCAGAAAATTCATAAAGAAACAAAATCATTGAATGACACATTGGACCAGATGGACCTCATAGACATATACAGAACACTCCTCCCTAAAAGAGCAGAACACTTGTTCTTCTCAAGTGCACATGGAACCTTCTCAAAAGTAGACCATATACTGGGTCACAAATCAGGACCCCACTGATACTAATCAAAACCACAACGAGATACCACCTCACACCAGTCAGAATGGCTAAAATTAACAAGTCAAGAAATGACAGATGGTGGCGAGGATGCAGAGATAAGGGAACTCTCCTTCAGTCTTTGTGGGAATTCAAGCTTGTGCAGCCACTCTGAAAAACAGTGTGGAGGTTCCTCAGAAAACTGAAAATAGAGCTAACCTATGGCACAGCAATTGCACTATTGGGTATATATCCTAAAGACAGAAATGTGGTACTCCAAAGAGGCAAGTGCACTCGAATGTTTATAGCAGCAATGTCCACAATAACCAACCAATGCAAAGAACCTAGATGCCCATCAAAAGATGAATGGATAAGAAGATGTGGTATATATACACAATAGAATACTATGCAGCCAGCAAAAGAAATGACATCTTGCCATTTTTGACCACGTGAATTTATCTAGAGGGTATTGTGCTTAGCAAAAAAAAAAAAAAAAAAAAAAAAAAAAAAAAAAAAAAAACTATCAGAGAAAGTCAACTATCATATGATCTCCTTGATATGAGAAGTGGAGATGGAATGTGGGGTGATGGGGGGTAGGAAAAGAATAAATGAAAGTACATGGGATTGAGAGGGAGACAAACAATAAAAGACTCAATCTCAAAAAACTGACTGAATATTGCTGGGGTGTGGGGACTGGAGAGGGTGGTGGGAAAATAGATATTGGGGAGGGTATATGCTAGGATGAGTGCTATGAAATGTATAAACCTGGTGATTCACAGACCTTAACCCTGGGGCTAAAAATATGTTATATGTTTAATTAAACAAATTAATTTATTATTATTTTTTAAAAGAATGCTTGGATCAACCAGGGGATCAAAGAAGAACTGAAACAATTTATGGAAACCGATGAGAATGTAGACACTTCAGTTCAAAACCTATGGGATACAACAAAGGCAGACTGAAGGGGGAAATACATAGCCATCCAAGATTTCCTCAAAAAAAAAAAAAAAGGAAAAATCCACAATTCATCAGCTGTCTCTACACGTTAAAGAACTGGAGAATCAACAACAAATAAAACCATCTCCACACATAAGAAGAGAAATAATCAAGATTAGAGCAGAGATCAATGAGGTAGAAACCAGAGATACAGTAGAATGTATCAATGAAACAAAAGCTGTTTTTTTTGAAAGAAGCAATAAGATCGATAAACCATTGGCAACACTAAACAAAAGAAAAGAGAGAAAGCCCAAATTAATAAAATCATGAATGAAAAGTGAGAGATCACAACTAACACCAGGGAAGTAGAAACAATCATTAGAAGTTATTATGAACAGCTATATGGAAGGATGCTTTCCGTGGAAACTATAAAGTCCCAAAATTGAACCAGGAAGAAATTGACAACCTGAATAGACCAATATCGTGTAATAATATTGAAGCAGTAATCAAATATCTTCCAAAAAAACAAGAGCCCAGGACCTGACGGATTCACTTGGGAATTCTACCAAACTTTCAGAAAGAAATAACACCTATTCTCCTGAAGCTGTTTCAAAAAATTGAAGCAGAAGGAAAACTTCCCAACCCTTTCTATGAATTCAGCATTACCCTGATCTCCAACCAGGCCAAAGATCCTACCTAAAAGGAGAATTTTAGACCAATATCACTGATGAAAATGGATGCTATGATTCTCAACAAGATATTAGCAAACAGGATTCAACAACACATTAAGAAGATTACCTACCCTGAGCAGGTGGGATTTATCTCTGGGCTACAAGGATTGGTCAGCATTCACAAATCAATCAATGTCAGAACAAATCAATAAGAAAAGAGAGAAGAACCCCATGGTCCTCTCAATTGATGCATAAAAAGCATTTGACAAAATCCAGCATCTGTTCCTGATTAAACTTCTTCAAAGTATAGGGATAAGGGAACATTCCTGAACTTCATCAAATCTATCTATGAAAGACCCACAGCAAATATCATCCTCAATTGGTAAAAGCTTGTAGATTTCCCATTGAGTTCAGGAACAGATGGATGCCCACGCTCACCACTCTTGTTAAACATAGTATAAAGAGTTCTAGCAACAGCAGTCCAACAACAAAGAGAAATAAAAAGTATCCAAATTGGCAATAAAAATTTAAATTCTTTTCCTTCGCAGGTGAGATGATACTTTATATGGAAAACCCAAAATACCCCACCGCCAAACTACTAGAACTCATACAGCAATTCAGCAAACTGGCAGGATACAAAGTCGATGTACATAAATCAGTGGCTTTCTTATACACTAACAATGAAAATACATAAAGGGAATTTAAACAATGTATTCCATTTACTATAGCACCAAGAACCATAAGATAAGTGGGAATAAACCTAACCAAAAAAGTAAAGGATCTGTACTCAAGGAATTGCATAACACTCATGAAAAAATTGAAGAAGACACAAAAAGAGGAAGACGATTTCATACTCTTGGATTGGAAGAATAAACATAGTGAAAATGTCTATACTGTCTAGAGCAATCTATTCTTTTAATGCCATTCTGATCAAAATTCCACCGGTAGTTTTCAAAGAGTTGGAGCAAATAATCCTAAAATTTGTATGGAATCAGAAGAGACCCCAAATTGCTGAGGAAATGTTGAAAAACAAAAATAAACCTTGGGCCCTCACGTTAACTGATTCCCGGTTTTACTACAAAGCTGTGATCACCAAGACACATTGATACTGGCTTAAAAACGGACACATTGACCATTAGAACAGAGTAGAGAACCCAGATATGGACCTTGAAATCTATGGGCAAATAATCTTCCACTGTATAGTGGAAAAAATACAGTCTCTTCAATAAATGGTGTTGGGAAAACTGGACAGCTATATATAGAAAAATAAAATTCAATCATTCTCTTACACCCTATACAAAGGTAACTCAAAATAGATAAAAGACTGAAATGTGAGACAGGAATCCATCAGATTCCTAGAGGAGAACATAGGCAGTAACCTCTTCAATATCAGCCACAGCAACTTCATTCTATATATGGCTGCAAAGGCAAAGGAAACAAAGTGAAAATAAACTTTTGGAACTTCATCAAGATCAAAAGCTTATACACAGCAAAGGAAACAGTCAACAACAACAAAAAAAATGAGGCAAAACGTGGAATGGGAGAGAATATTTCCAAATGACAGTACAGAAAAATGGTTGATATCCAGGATCTATAATGAACTCCTCAAACTCAACACACAAAGAACAGACAATCATATAAAACAAATAGGCAGAAGATATGAACAGACATTTTTCCAATGAAGACATAAAAATGGCTATCAGACACATGAAAAAATGTTCATCATCACTAGCCATCAGGGAGATTCAAATGAAAACCAATTGAGATATCACCTTACACCAGTTAGAATGGCCAAAAAGCAAGACGGGAACAGCATGTGTTGGAGAGGATGGGGAGAATGGGGAGCCCTCTCACACTGTTGGTGGGAATACACATTATTGCAGCTACTTTGGAGAATGGTGTAGAGATTCCTCAAGAAGTAGAAAATAGAAATTCCCTATGACTCTGCCATTGCACTACTGGGTCTTTACCAAAGATACAGATGTAGTGAAAAGAAGGGCCATTTGTACCCCAATGTTTATAGCAGCAATGACCATGGTCGCCAAACTGTAGAGAGACCCAAAATGCCCTTCAATGGAAGAATGGATAAGAAAGATGTGGTCCATTTACACTAAGGAGTATTATGCTTTCCTCAGAAAGGATAAATACCCAAGTTTTGTAGTAACATGGACGGGACTGGAAGAGATTATGCTGAATGAAACAAGTCAAGCAGAGAGAGTCAATTATCCTATGGTTTCACTTATTTGTGGAGCATCACGAATAACATGGAGGACAAGGGGAGATGGAGAGGAGAAGGGATTTGAAGGAAATTGGAATGCGAGGTGAACAATGAGAAACTATACACTCTGTAAAACAATCTGAGGGTTCTGAAGGGTTGTGGGTTGGGAGGATGAGGGAACCAGGTTGTGGGCATTAGAGAGGGCACAGATTGCATGGAGCAAGATAGGGTTTGAATTCTCTTCTATTAATTGCAACTGGATTTGGAATACAGCACACAATATGTAATAGACAATGCTAGGTCTGCCCTATGGAACAACTTCTCCTATGGTCCTTAGAGATACATCTTATGCATGTTTCCCCAAAGCTCAGGAGGTCTAGAGATCCCGTGATGATGTCAGTTATTCCTTCCCACCTTTCAGTCCCTATTATCTGTCCTGTGCTTAAAGTGAATATCGTAGTCCCCAAGAATATTGGATTTTGGTCCCCATCTCCCTTCCTTTCTGTTAATATTCCTCCAACATCTAGATACAACCACGTTGGTGGTATATATGATGGAAATTCTTCCAAGTGTCTTATGTTTGGATGCTCCGTCAAGACTAAACAGCTTCTGATAATTTTTGTCTCTGGAAGGCATAAAATCTCTCTATCTGCCATTGGCACATTCACTTTGGCTCTCTTCTCCTTGAGAATTGCATATCCTATGTCTCCCCCAGTTCTTCCCTTTCAAGCTATTTGCATCTTTATAGCCAAAGGAAATCTCCTATGGCCAACATAAGGTCAAGTTTGATTTATGTTGTTTTCATGTGGACCTTTTTTTGCATATTTTAAAAATTTTCATCCTTCCAACAATTTTTTTATAGGGATAGGAAAATTTAGTCCTGAATACTTGATCTGATTATTAATAGGTAAGGAGTTAACTTTCTAATTTTGGTTCATTTCTGACTTGTATTCTCTGTGCCTTTCACCTTTATGGTATTTTCTTTGGGATTTGCTTCCTTTATTGTGATTCCTCACTTGCTCCCCAACTTTTGTGTGTCTTATCTGTGGGGGGTGTGTGTTTTGTCTGTGTTTGTTTCATATAACACATAAAATTAAATTTCAAGAGATAATAACTCGGTCTTTAATGCATAACAATTCAATTTGATATGCCCTGAAAACTCACATTCCATCACTTTCAGCCAAATTTCGTACAAGTTATGTTCCATTTAGGCCTCTTTTATAAACACATATTCTCACTAACCGGCCTTCAAGCAAACACACAATTTTGTGTGCCTGGTTAGAGTCATATTGTTTGTAATTTTTCCCCTGCTTTTTCAAATGTTCCTTGACTATGATGAGAGAGTAAAATTGTTATTTGTATTTCTGAGACTGAGAGATGTGATATAGCCCAATGCTCAACAAAACTCTACCACATGAAGCTAGTGGCAAGAATTCGTTCTTGATTATAACTGTAAGAATCTGTGGTTCCTATGGAGGACAGATTTGGTAGTATTTTCTGAGAACTCCAGGCTTGTCTTCAGCCATGAACACAAACTGAAGATTACCACATATAATGAAATATGGTGGAAAATGACCTGAAAAAGCATACCAAACTCCACAGTAAAAGAAAAAAGTAATCCCAGAGAATATGTGAGAAGATTTGAGACATGGCTTAGGGGATATGTTGTCGTTGGTACTTCAGAGTGCAGTGAGCCAATGGAAAAGGTAAAGCCACAGGAGAGAGGAGTACACATTGGGAACCCACATGATGCATATATCCCAAAGCCATTGCCTTTGACCAGCCGAGGGTCTGAATGGCACAAGTTCTTGCCAACAAAGAATCTTATTGCCCAGAGATTTCAGATCAGCCTGCTTGGCAGACATCGACTCAATAGCACATTGTGTTTCTATTGGACAGGACACCACCAAACTACCAGGTGCAGACAGCCAGGAAACCATGATCAGAGACAATGCCAGTAAACATAGTGGGAAAATGGTGGGTTCTGACAGTGCATCCATGAGAGGCAGGGTTCGTGGAGATGACTCGATGGGGGCATAATAAATTTTGGGTTCTCGCACCAGGAGCATAAAGACTGAGTTACTGGCCAAAGACAGGACGGTGAAGACATTTCCTGCCTAACCTGTAAGCAAGAAGTTCCAACTGTGGAACACTGGGGGGACAGCCTTCCTCAGTCCAAGTTGCTTAGTCCCAGGGGAACAGACTCTCCCATAGAAGACTAGAAAAGCCCTGCCCACATGCTCTCTCATGACGACAACATTCTGCAGGCTTCATTCTGTTGTGTTGGTTGAATTTTTCTTTTCACAGGCACACCAGAGCCCACCAAGCTAATCCTCACCCTATTCAGCCTAGACTCCAAACACTCTGAACATCAGGTAGGAGAGCCTCTTCATATGGCTGGCTTCAAAGACAGGGGACAGCAACAACACAACAGCAGATGGTATGCATGAAACACCCACCTGAGACTCCCAAAAGGGCCAGCCCTTGGGCACTCCATGATCTCTTCTTTTAAAGATATTACGCTTAGGCTAAAAAAGAGAATGGGCTTTTCAAATACTGAGAAGAAGACAGAGACCTGTATCTAATGCAAAGATGGAAAAATCAATTGATGACGAGGTAAAAGAACAAGAAATGACCATGTCCAGGCAGTCAAGGGAAACCTTTGCATGTAACGTGCCTGATGGAGGATTGATAGCAGCAGCCAGAATACTCACTGTACATCAGAAAAAGCAGAAGTCATCAGGGAGTCTTGAACCACACAAATATAAAGTGATAAAAATAATATAAATAAAATAAAAAAAATAAAAAAGAGTCCTGGATGAAAAGATTGATAGCAGATTGAATTGAATGCAAATATGTATAGATATGTAAAGATAATTAAAATACACTACTTTCCTTTTCTCTGTCTGTCTTCATCTGGTTTTGAAAGGTACAGATTGTTTTTCTTTTAATTTATTTGTTATTTGAGGAAGCAAGCCTATCATCCATCATCCGTTTTTGACAGAATATTCATGAATGCTTTCATTCCATATATAACCTAGTGATCATGCTAATATATGCCACAACTCCTCAACACCAGTTCCCTCATTCCTTGCATGTCATTCTTTTCTGCAACCCTCAGCTTGGTTCTCAGAGTCCTGAGTCACTGCTGGTTTGTCTCCTTCCCTGACTTATTCCCCTTCTGGTTTCCCTTCCTTTCTAAGGGCCATGGCATTCCTCCTAGGGCACATGCAAGAGAAGTCATATGATATTTCCATTTGTCTGCTTGCTTTTTTCATTTTGCATCACCCAGTCATGTGGCATTCATGTCAATGCAAGTACCAGGGTTTCATCGTCCCTGAGGGCAAAAGAATACTGTGTTGTCAACATGGTCCACACCTTCTTTATCTACTAGTCATTGCAAGAGCATTGTGGCTCATTCCACAGTTCTGCTCGAGTGGGCATTGCATGCCATTGATATAGACCATTCCACTTTCCCAGATTAAGATATTTGGTCAACATGGGTATACCCAATGCCACAGCAGATAGAGTTAACTAATGATGACAAGGTGTGCTGTCCAAGGCTCTTCCTTAAGAGTTAGCTCTCATGCAGAATGTCACTCTACTTGAAGCCTTTGTAAAAGCGTTTAAATTAAAGCCGAGTAGACAGAACCCTAATCCCTTATGACTAGTGTTTCAGAAAACTAGGAGATTAGGACAGGCATCACAATACATCCATGCCCTAACATAGTTTCTTGAAAACAGACTTTCCGTCTCTTAGTCTTCACTGACTCATAGGGGAAAGACACTGACAAAGGACCCTCTCACTCACAGGATCACAAACCCCACGGAAAACTATTGATAGCCAAGATGCCTCACTGTTTCTTGAGATCTCTAGAAATTGAAGTGGAAATTGTAACACCTGGCCATTCCTGGAGAAATATTGGCCTTAAGGATGGTATACCGAAGGTCATTATCTTTACTCTTTCTCTAGAAAGGGAAAGTGAGACATTAACACAAAGACAACCTGAGTTTTTGATTAGGCTCAGAGGACTGTTTTGAATCCTTGTACCCTGGTTTTGTTTTTGTTTTTTTTCAAATGATGCACATGCACGTATTTGACAGAGAAACAGAGAGATCACAATGAGGTGGTGGAGCTTGAGAGAGAGAACCTGACTTGCCCCTGAGAGGGGAACCTGAGACCAGAGTCGATGCCATGGCCCTGGGATCATGAGATGAGAGAAGGCCATCTCAGAACTGATGGACACACTCTGGACCCAGTCTTTCTCTTCTGAATACCTCCTAGTTCTAGGCAAGAACCACTGCTCTGTCTTTTTCAGCAATTCAGGGGATACATATTTTGGCTTGGGCTGGTGTTGCTTGAGTTTTATGACCTGCTTTGAAGCTGATGTAGCTTGTTCCCTTGAAGTCAGTTATTGACTATGGACAAACTACTCTACCACGCATATTTGGGTACATAAAATTCCTCCATTGTAGATTTTGCTTGGGGAATGATACTATGTCTTGTGTTGCTCTGCTTCAGTGGTTGGGAGTCTTCTTTGCCCCTGAATCTGGATCACTGCTTCTGCTCCCAGAAGAGGGACATTTTCTGAGTGATTTATCAAAAAAAAAAATGTTCAGCCGTCTTCTTTTCTCTTGCTCCTAGTTCTCATAAAATAGGCACATCTTTCCATTCCTTGGAATCGATGATTTCCCTAAGCTCATTGTCATGTTCAATCATTCTTCCTTCTCTCTTCGGATTTGCTTTCTTATTTTCCAGTCTTATTCTTTCAAGTCAATAATTTTATCCTCAGATTCTGTCAGCTTTTTTGACTTTACATCCAATCCGCTACCCATCTTTTCATCATGAACTCTTTATTTTATCTTTTTTTAATTAGTTTTATCTCTGTGGTTAAAGACTTCCTGATGTCTTCTGTCTTTTTTTTTTTTTTTTTATGTACAGGGAGTATCCTGGCTATAGAGTTCGATTCTCCATTGGGCGTGACACTTGTAGAGGTTTCACTCGTATTGCATGGCCATGATCATTTTTTTGTTCCTTTTCCTTGGCATCAATTGATACTTCCATCTTTGAATAGAATCTAAATCTCTGTCTTCTTCTCTGTACTCAAAATCCAATTCTTTTTTCTATCCTGAGAGTAATTTATTTAGGAAGAAGAGGTGGTGGAGTGCCCAAGGGCTGGCCATTGAGAGAGTCTAAGGTGTGTGTGTGTGTGTGTGTGTGTGGCACGCATGCCCTTTGATGTTGTGTTGTTGCTTTCCCCATGTATTAGAGGCCAGTTATCTGCAGGGGCTCTAGTTTCCTGCCATTTGATGTGTTTGGGGTCTGGGCTGAATATGCTGAGGTTTAGCTTGCTGGGCTCTGGTGTGCCCGTGAAAGGAGACATTCAACCAACTCAACAGAATGAAGGCTTGCAGAGTGTAATGGCCAAAAGAGAGCATGAGGGCAGGGCTTTCTTCCAGTCCACTACAGGAGAGTCTGCTTTCCTGGGACTAAGCAACTTGGACTGAGGAAAGCATCCCAAAGTGTTCCGGTGCTTGGGATTTCGTGTTTACAGGTTAGGCAGCTAATATCCTCACCGTCCATTTTCCCACTATTTCTCCTGGTATTGTCTCTGATTATGGTTTCCAGTCTGTCTGCATATGGTTCCTTGTTGGTGTCCTCTCCAGGAGAAAACCAGTGTTCTCTTGAGTCGATATCTGCCAAGCCTGCTGATATGAAATCTCCAGGATTCAAGACCCTTTGTTGGCAAGATGCATGCAGTGAAGACCCTCTGCTGGTCACAACCAATGACATTTGGAAATATGCTCCTTGTGAGTTCCCAGTATGCTCCACTCTCCTGTACCTTTTTCCTTTGCATTGGCTCACTGCCCTCTGAAGCACCAACTGCCCATGTCTTCTTAAGCCATGTCTCCAATCGTCTCCCCTAGTTTCTGCAACTTATTTTCTCTTTTGCCATGGAGTTTAGTTTGTAGGCTTCAATTCAGTTTCCACCAAGTTGTAGTTGATGTGGTAATCCTCCAGTTGTGTTCATGACTGAAGAAAGCGTGGAGTTCTCAGACACTGCTACCATCTCACTGTCCTCCAAAGGTACCTCGGATTCTTACTGAGGCATTATAAAGAATGAATTCTTGCCACTTGCCCCATGTGGCAGTGTTATGGAGAGCATTGGGCTATGTCTCACCTATCAGTCTCAGAATGACAAATAACATACGATTTTACTCTCTCATATTAGTCAAGAAATATGTGGAAAAGCATAGGAAAAATGTACTAACAAGACAACTCTAAACAGGCACACAAAATATGGTGTTTGTTTGAAGGTAGGTTTCTTAGAATATGTGTTTATAAAAGAGGACTACCTAGGACATACTTTGTAGGAAATGTGGCTGAAAGTGATGGATTCTGAATTTTCAAGGCATGTCAAATTGGATTGTTATCCAAAGAAGACCAACTTACTACCTCTTGAAATTTAATTATAAATGTTACGTGAAACACACACAGACAAATACACACACACACTCACACACAGATAAGATACACAAATGATGGGGACAAAGAGAGGAATCCCAATAAAGGAAGCAAACATCAAATAAAATGATATACAGGGGAAAGGCACAGAGAATCCAAGTCAGAAATCAACCAAAATGAGAATGTTTACTCCCTACCTATCAATAATTAGTTCAACTATTCAGGACTAAATTCTCCCATCACTACAAACAGATTGTTAAACTGGATGAAAATTAAAAAAAAAAAAAAGGAAAAAAAAAGGCCAAACTGTCCACAAGAAAACAACAAAAAGTAAACGAGCTCGACCTTCTGTTACCCATAGGAGATTTCCAAAGAATATGAAGATACAGATATCTTGAAAGTGAAGGAATCGGGAAGATATAGGTTATGCAAATGACAAAGAGAAGGAAGCCAAAGAGATTGTGCCTATGGCAGATAGAGAGATTTTATGACATTGAGAGACAAAAGATTACCGGAAGGTGTTTTGTCTTGATGGAGCATCAAGACATCAGAAACTTGAAAGAATTGCCAATATATACACCACCAATATGGATGTATCTAAATGTTGGAACCATATTAACAGAAAGGAAGGGAGACGGGGTCCTCAATCCAATATTGTTGGGAACTACGATATCCTCTTTCAACACACTATAGATCATCCAGATGCAAAGGTGGTAGGGAGTAACAGACATCATCATGGAGTCTATAGACCACCTGACCACATGCATAAAATTTTGTCTCTAAGGACCATAAGAGAAGTTCTTCCAAAGGGCAGATCTAACTTTGTGTATCACAGATAGTGTGCTGAAGTCCAAATCAAGTCATAATTAATGGAAGTATATTAAGTAAAAGAATGGAAGAATAAGTATCTTGTATACTTATGACTATGAAGGTATGAAAACGGAAAGAAATCACTTATGAATGTGAAACAAACCCAGACACGAGTAGGTGGAAAACACAACACACTACTAAACTAGCAATGAATCAAAGAAAGAACATCCAAAGGAAGATCAGACAGTGCCATGAAATAAGGAAAGCCAAGAAACTTAACCTATATTGTTTCCCCATAAAATGTTTTTGGGATGATGTGAAAACATTTTATGGGGAAACAATATAGGTTAAATGCGTGTATTTCCAAAAATTAAAAACACAGAAAAATAGCGACCTAACTGGATGCCATAAGGAATAATAAGAAGTAGAAGAACCAAACTCCAAAGTTAACAGAAAAAATGAAATACTACTTTTGACTATAGAAATAAAAAAAAAAACACAAACAAACCAAAAGGAAAAAATCAAAAGAACTCAAACGTCACTTTTGAAAACTTTAATAAACTAGGGAAGCCATTACCTGAATAAAACAGGGAGATAAGCACACAGCTGAAAGTATAAATCCACATGACAGCTGATAGGAAAAAAAAAAAACCTGAAATACCCCTCTACACAATTATGCCAGCAAATCCAAGACTGAGAGAAAAGAATTTATTCCAAGACACATATCAACTCCAAAGTTTAGGTCAGTAAATCTACAAAATCTGAGCTCTCTACTAGTAACTAAAGCATTTGAAGCAGTAATCAAACCTCTGCCACACACAGAAGGCCAGGTCCAAATCATTTTCCTGAGCAACTCTTCTAGACATTTAATAAAGGGAAGGTTGTTTCTTCTATTGATTCCAGAAATGGAGGCAGGGAGACTCTAGTTTACAAGTATAAAGACCCAATTCAGTTAAAGACACTATAGGAAATAAATTATATGCCATTTCAATAAGTAAAGATAATAAAATTATAATTCTTTCCTTTTCTCCGTCTCTCCTCATCTGGTTTTGCAAAGGCCAGATTGTTTTTCTTTTAATATTTTTTGTTCTGTTGAAACCAGCCTATCTACTGTCATTCGTTTTTGACTGAGTATTAACGGATGTTTCAGTTCCATATATGACCTAGTGCTCCTTCTAATATATGCCATACTCCTGAACAACCATTAACCAGTTCCCTCATTCCCTAAATGACTAGCTTTTCTGTAACCCATAGCTTGGTTCTCAGAACCTGGGTCACCCCTGGTTTGTCTACTTCTCTGACTTCTTCCCCATCAGTTTTCCTTTCTTTACTAAGGGCCATGGTATTCCTCCTGGGGACATACGAGGGAAGCCATATGATATGATATTTTCCTTTTTTTTTTTTTTTTTGCTTCCCTTGTTCATTTCACATGACCCAGTTCTGTGTCATTCATGTAAAGGCAAGTACCAGGTTTTCATCCTCCCTGATGGCTGAGAAATAATCTGTTGACAATATGGATCACACTTTCTTTATCCAAGAATCTTTGCAAGGACATTGTGGTTAAATCCACAGCTCTGCTGGAGTGGGAATTGCAGGCCATCAATACGGGCCGTTCCTTTTCCGATGATTAAAGGGACTTTGTCAACATGGCTATTCCCTTTACCACAGCAAGTAGAGCTAACTAACGATGACAAAAAGTGCTCTCCAAGGCTCTAAAATAAGAGTTAGCTCTGATGCAGAATATCACTCTTCTTGAAGCCTTTGCAAATGTGTTTAAGGTAAAGACATGTAGATATAGCCCTAATCCCTTATGACTAGTGTTTGAGAACACTAGGAGATGAGGAAACAGAAAGCAAAATACACCTATGCCCTAACACTTTTCCTTGGAAATGTACTTTCCATCCCTTAGTTATCATGGACCCATAGGGAAAAGATGCTGAGAAAGGACTCTCACCCACAGGATGACAAACCCCACGGAGAGCTGTTGATACACAAAATGCCTCACTGTTTATTGAGATCTCAAGAAATTGCAGTGGAAATAATTAAATCTAACCATCTCTTGAGAAATTCTGGCCCTAAAGAATAGTATACTGAATGTTATTTCCTTTTCTCTTTGTCTAGAAAGGGGAAGTGGGACATTAAAACCCAAGACTACCTGAGTTCTTGATCAGGCTCAGAGGGTTCTCTTTCTCTTTCCCAGGACTTCCTACCTAAAGCCATAGGACTCAAAGGTCATCAGAGAGGGACTGCGCTCCAGTGAAGCCACTTTCTGTGATGTCACAAAGGTCATAGCAAGCACTTATCATCAATCCACGTCTGAGCAGTATACTTGGCTGGATTAGTCATGGGAGGGCCAAGAGGATCCCAAGCCTCCCAAACCGCTGAAGGCACCTGAGTCTCTCACCAAGACTGTGAAGCGAGTTGGTGTCACCTTCTCCATGTCCGAATTGGTAGTCTTTGGGGGGTGACTGTCAGCACCAGCCCTATGGACACCAGATAAAGACAAGAATCCACCATTCTATCTTAGCCACCAAAGGTCAAGAAGCAATCAGGTCTCAAACAAATCCTTAGTGAAGTAATTCCACCCAATCAGGGCGCTTCTGACCAGGAAAAGGGCCACCCATGGAAAGCTTAAAGGGAACACCCACAACCATGCCAAAGACATGTCTGAAGTCTTCAACAGCGAGGACACGAGTACCTCCAGTTTCTATGGAAATTGTGCCAAAACAGCCTCCCAATCTTCAAAACTGACCAAGCACCAAAGGCATACTCTATACCCTAGACCCTTAGGTCCAGGAAGGACTCATGTACTTTATGTCCACAGGAGCAAGCACGGGGCATGTTGAGAGAGACCCATATCCCAAGTGATGCTATCTGAAAGACATTCATGCCCATATCATTATGACTACTTTTATATCCAAAAGGCCGCATTTGAGAGGATTTGAATGTTGAAGAACCTTGAGCATTCCCACAGGCTGGTGCAGCTACCCTCTGGGGAACTGAATGGAGATGTGGCAGCACAAGCCTGCCCTAAAACTCTCATGACCATCCCCCAAGTGGTTTCATGCGATAAGCAAATAGTGCTTCTTGCCTATAATGGGCATGTTCTAATGGAGCCAGGAGAGGATGAATAATGTGTCAACAAGAGGCAACTACCGGGGGACAGACAATGGATTCTACAGGTTGGTGAGGAGATCCAGGAAGACAAAGAGCAGGAGAATGAACAAGGGAGCTCCTAGCAAAGGTCTGGCATTTTAGAATGGGAGGAGTTGCTCTGTACCTGGCTGCATTCGGTAGGAACTGGGTCCAAATTAAATAAAACGTCCTCTGGCCCAAATCAATCCTTGAACACTGGATTTTGTTTTGTTTTTGTTTTCGTTTTTTTGTCAAATGATGCACATGCACGTATTTGACAGAGAGACAGAGAGATCACAATGAGGGGGTGGAACTGGAGAGGGAGAAGCTGACTTGCCCCTGATATTGGAACCTGAGACCAGAGTCGATGCCATGGCCCTTGATCATGACTTGAGCTTAAGCCTACCTCTGAACTGATGGAAACACCCCAGCACCCAATCTTTGCTTCTTTATACCTCCTAGTTCTAGACAAGTACCGCTGCTTTGTCATTGTTCAGAAATTGAGGCGATTCGGATTTTGGCTTGGCCAGGTGTTGCTTGAGCTATCTGACCTGCTTCAAGATATGATCTAGCTTGTCCTCTTGAAGTCAGTGCCTTGGCTATAGACAAACTATTCTCCCACGCATATTTGGGTAAAGAGAATTCCTCCATTGCTATATTTTGCAGGGGGAATGACACTATGTCTTGTGGTGCTCTTCTTCTGTGGAGGGTGATGGGAATCCTCTGTGCATCTGAATTTGGATCTCTGTTTCTGCTACCAGATGAGGGACATTTTCAGCACAGATTTCTCAAAGACAAGTTGAGCCCTCTTTTTATCTCTCACTCCTATTCTCCTTCAATAGGCACCTCTTTCTTGGAGTAAGATGACCTCCTTAAGCTAATTGTCATGTTCCACCATCCTTTCTTGTCTCTTCAGATTTGCTTCCATATTTTCCAGTTTTTTCTTCCAGGTCACTATTTGGATGCTCTGCTTCTGCCAGCTTCCTGGACTTTGCACCCAGTCTGCTACAAATCATTGCACCAGTAACTCTTTAATTTTTTTAATCACGTTTAGCTCTGTGGTTCGAGACTCCTTGATGTCTTCTGTGTTTTTCTGATGTACAATGAGTCTCCTGGCTGCTGATTTCAATCTTCCAATGGGCGTGTTACATGTCGAAGTTTAACTTCAATTGCCTGCACATGATCATTTCTTGTTCTTTTTCCTCGACATCAAATGATTCTTCTATCTTTGCATTGGATCTAGGTCTCTGTCTTCTTTTCATTAGTTGAAAAGCCTATTTTGTTTTCTATCCTGGGTGTAATTTTTTTAGGATAATGAGATCATGGCATACCCAGGGGCTGCCCCTTGAGGGAGTCTCCCATATGTGTGGCATGCATGCCCCATGCTGTGTGTTGTGGCTGTCCCTGGTCCTTGGAGCCAGTCATCTGCAGAGGCTCTCCTTGCCGGCCATTTGGAGTGTTTGGGGTCTGGGCTGAATATGATGAGGCTTAGCTTAGTGTGCTCTGGTGTGCTTGTGAATGGAGATGTTCAGCCAACTCAATGGAATAAACGCCTGTTGAATGCTGTGGTCAGGGGAGAGCATATAGGTAGCACTTTTTCCTAGTCCCCCACGGTAGAGTCTTTTCTCCTGGGTCTAAGCAACTGGGACTGCAGAAGGGAGTTCCCTAAGTGTTCCATGGTTGGGATTTTGTGTTTGCAGATTAGGCCGCTAATGACCTCACTGACCTGTCTTTGGCCAGTAGCTCAGTCTTTATGTTACTAGGGCAAGAGCCCAAAATTTCTTCTGTCCCCATTGAGTCATCTCCACGAACACTGGCTCTCACGGATGCATTGCCAGAACCAAACATCTTACTGTGTCTCCTGGGATTGTCTCTGATTATGGTTTCCATGCTGTCTGAATCTGTTTGCTTGTTGGTGTCATCTCCAGGAGAAACACAGTGTTCTCTCGAGTCGATGTCTTCCAAGAGTGCTGATCTGAAAACTCTGGACTCAAGACACTTTGTTGGCAAGAACTTGTGACATTCAGACCCTCTGCTGGTCGCAGCCACTGGCATTGGGAAACATGGTTATGTGAGTTCCCAGTGTGTTCCTCGCTCCTGTGCCTTTGCCCTTTGCATTGTCTCACTGCCCTCTGAAGCACTCCCCATGTCTCCCAAAACCATGTTTCCAGGCTTATGCCAAAGTTTCTTTGAATTCTTATCTCTTTTGCTGTGGAGTTTGCTTTGTACGCTTCAGGTTCATTTCTGCCATATTGCACTTAATGTGGTAATACTCCAATTGTGTTCCTGGATGAAGACAAGCCTGGAGTTCTCAGATACTATTACTATCTCACTGTCCTCCAAAAGCACTTCAGACTCTTACCCAACCATAAGCAAGAATGAATTCTTGCCACTTGCCCATGTGGCAGTGTTGTGGAGAGCATTGGACTACATCACATCTATCAGTCTCAGAAAGACAAATAATATACAATTTTATTCTCTAATGGTAGTCAAGGAACATGGTAAAAATCAAGTGAAAAGGGGACAAAAAACATGACTCTAACCAGGCACCCACAATTTGGTGTTTGTTTGAAGGCAGATTAGTAAGAATATGTGTTTATAGAAGAAGACTACCTGGGAAATTCTTTGCAGGAACTGTGGCTAGTAGTGATCGAATGTGAGCTTTCAAGGCATATCAAATTGAATTGCTATCTTTAAAAGACCGACTTCCTATCTCCTGAAATTTTGTTTTCAGTGTTATGTGAAACACAAACAGACAACACCCACGCACCCACACACACACACACACACACACACACACACACACACACACACACAAACACACACCAATAAGACACACAAAATATGGGGTGGAAGTGAGGAATTGCTCTAAAGGAATCAAACTCCAAAGAAAATACCATAAAGGGGAAAAGGACAGTGAATCCAAGTTGGACAAAAACGAAAATGAGAACATTAACTACTTACCTATCAATAATTAGTTAAAGTATTCAGGACTAAATTCTCATTTCCCTATAAACAGATTTATGGAAAGATGAATATTTAAAAGTTAAAAAAAAGGCAAAAAAGGTCCACAAGAAAACAGCAAAAACTAAACAGGCTTGTCCTTCTGTTGCCCATAGGAGATTTTTTTCCACTAAAGATACACATAGCATGGAAGAGACCTATAGCACAAGTGAAGCCAAAAGAAAGACAATATTTCCCATTTCAAGATGAAAACGTGTATCTCCAAAAGGACGTATTGAAGAGGATTCAAATGTTGAAGAATCTTGAGCATTCCCACCAGGTTTTGCAGCTACCTCTGGGAAACTGAATGGAGAAATGGCAGCAGAAGACTGCATTAAACCTCTCATTACTATCCCCAAATGGCTTCAGATGATAAGCAAACAGTGCCTCTTAAGGAAGATGGGCATGTCCTCATGGAGCCCCGAGAGAATAAACAATGTGACAACAAAAGGCCATTACATTGGGACAGACAGTCCCACTGTATGCTACAGTCCCACCGTATGCTACAGGTTGGAGGGGAGATCCAGGAAGACAAATAATAGAAGAATGAACAAGGGAGCTCAGACCTAAGGTCTAGCATTTTAGCATGGTGGGAAGTACTCTATACCTGGCTGCATTCCATGGGGACCTAGTTCTAAATTAAATAAACCATCCTCTGGCCTCAGTCAATCCTTGTAAAATGTTTTTGTTTTTGTATTTGTTTTTTATCAAATGATGCACATGCACGTATTTGACAGAGAAACAGAGAGATTACCGTCAGGTAGTGGCACTGGAGAGGGGGGATCAGACTTGCCTCTTAGCATACTCTGAGACCAGACCCTTGGATCATGAGATGAGTAAAGCCCGCCACTGAACTGATGGACACACAGTGGCCCAAACTTTTGTCTTTTTAATACCTCACAGTTCTAGACAAGAACCACTTCTCTGTATTGTTCAGAAAATGCTTGGTCAGGTGTTGCTTGCTCTATATGACCTGCTTCTAGACCTGCTATAACTTGTTTTGAAGTAAGTGACTTGCCTATGTACACACTACTTCCCCATGCATAGTTGGGTAAAGAGTATCCCACCATTGCTAGCTTGGCAGGGGGAATGACACTGTCTTCGGTTGCTCTACTTCTGTTGATGGTTATGGGACACCTCTCTGACTCTTAATATGGATCTAGGTTTCTGCTCCCAGATGAGGGACAATTTCAGTTCTGATTTCTCAAAGAAATATTTGGCCCTCTTTCTTCTCTCGCTCCTAGGTCTCCTACAATAAACACCTTTTCCATTCCTTGGAGCTGATGATTTCCCTAATCTCATTGTCATGTCCCATCATTCTTCACTTTTTCATTGGCTTTGCTTCCTTATTTTCAAGTGTTTGTCATCCAGGACACTAATTTGATCCTCTGCTTCTTCCAGGTTCTTGAGATTTGCCTGCAGTCTGTTACCAATCCTTTCATCAGAGACTCTTTATTTTATTTTATTAATTTATATTATTTTATTTTTATCACTTTTATCTCTGTGGTTCAAGACTCCCTAATGCCTTCTGTGTTTTTCTGATGTACAGTGAGTATCCTGGCTGCTGCTTTCCATCTTTTTGCGGTCGTGTTACATGTACAGGTTCCACTTCGATTGCCTGGTCATGATCATTTCTTCTTTGCCTTCAGCATCAGTTGATTCTTCCATTTTGCATTGGATCTAGATATCTCTCTTCTTCTCTGTATTCAAAAAGCCCATTCTTTTTTCTATTTTTTTTAAAATTTTCAGCATAACAGTATTCATTATTTTTGCACCACACCCAGTGCTACATGTAATACATGGCCTCTATAATATCCACCACCTGGTTCCCCCAACCTCACACCCCCTGCCACTTCAAACCCCAAAGATTGTTTTTCAGAGTCCATAGTCTCTCCCTTCTACTCTCTAACTCCTCAAGTCCTCCATGTTATTTGTTATGCTCCAGAAGTAAGTGAAACCATATGATACTTGACTCTCTCTGCTTGAGTTACTTCACTAGAATAATCTCTTCCAGCCCCATCCATGTTGCTATAAAAGTTGGGTATTAATCCTTTCTGATGGAGGCATAATACTCCATACTGTATATGAACCATATCTTCCTTATCTATTCATCCCTTGAAGGTATCTTGGTTCTTTCCACAGTTTGGCGACCTTGGGAATTGCTGCTATAAACTTTGGGTTACAGATGACCCTTCTTTTCACTGCAGAGTCATAGGGAAGCTCCATTTTTTATTTCTTGAGAAATCTCAATACCGTTCTCCAAAGAGGCTGTACCAATTTGCATTCCCATCAACAGTGTAAGAGGGTTCCCCTTTCTCCACATCCCCTCCAACACACGTTTCCTATCTTGCTAATTTTGGTCATTCAACTGGTGTAAGGTGATATCTCAATGTGCTTTTCATTTGAATCTCCCTGATGACTGTTGATGATGAACCTTTTTTTCATGTGTCTGAAAGCTCTCTGTATGTCTCCATTGGAGAAATGTCTGTTCATATCATTTGCCCATTTTTTGATATGATTGTCTGTTTTGTGCGAGTTGAGATTGAGGAGTTCTTCATAGATCGTGGATATCAAACTTTTGTCTGTACTGTCAATTCCAAATATCTTCTCCCACTCCATGGGTTGCCTCTTTGTTTTCTTGTCTGTGCAGAAGCTTTTGATTTTGACCCCTTTCCCTCTAACTACCCATGTCCTCCATGCTTTTAGTTATGCTCCACAAATAAGTGAAACCATATGATAATTGACTCTCTCTGCTTGACTTATTTCACTCAGCATAATCTCTTCCAGTCAAATCCATGTTGATACAAAAGTTGGGTATTCGTCCCTCTGATGGAGTCCTAATACTCCATAGTGTATATGGACCACATCTTCCTTATCCATTTGTCTGTTGAAGGGCATCTTGGTTCTTTCCACAGTTTGGCGACCCGCTATTGCTGCTATAAACATTGGGGTACAGATGGCCCTTCTTTTCACTACATCTGTATCTTTGGGGTAAATACCCAGGAGTGCAATGGCAGAGTCATAGGGAAGTTCCATTTTTAATTTCTTGAGGAAACTCCACACTGTTCTCCAAAGAGGCTGCACCAACTTCCATTCCCACCAACCGTGGAAGAGGGTTCCCCTTTCTCCACATACCCTCCAACACATGTTGTTTCCTGTCTTGCTAATTTTGGCCATTCTAACTGGTGTAAGTTGAGATCTCAATGTATATCTTGAAAGAAGTTGCTGTGGCTCATATAGAGAGATTACTGCCTATATTCTCCTCTAGGATGCTGATGGATTCCTGTATCACGTTGAGGACTTTTATCCATTTTGAGTTTATCTTTGTGTATGGTGTAAGAGAATGGTGGAGTTTCATTCTCCTACATATAGCTTTCCAGTGTTCCATCACCATTTATTGAAGAGACTGTATTTTTACCACTGTATATTTTTTCCTGTTTTGTCGAAGATTATTTGCCCATAGAGTTGAGGGTCCATATTTGGGCTATCTATTATATTCCACTGGCCTATGTGTCTATTTTTTATGTCAGGACCATTCTGTCTTGGTGATCACAGCTTTGTAGTAAAGCTTGAAATCAAGTAATGTGATGCCCCCAGTTTAATTTTTGTTTTTCAACATTTCCTTAGCGATTTAGGGTCTCTTCTGATTCCATTCAAAATTTAGGATTATTTGTTGCATCTCTTTGAAGAATACCAGAGGAATTTTGATTGGAGTGGCATTAAAAGAATACATTGCTCTAGGCAGTATAGACAATTTCACACTGTTTATTCTTTTGATGCAAGAGCATGGAATGGTCTTCCATATTTTTGTGTCTTCTTTAATTATTTTCATGAGTGTTCTGTAGTTCCTCCAGTACAATTCCTTTACCTCTTTGGTTAGGTTTATTCCCAGGTACCTTATAGTTCTTAGTGCGATACTAAATTGAATTGATACTCTTATTTATTTTTCTGTATTTTCATTGTTAGTGTACAAGAAAACCACTGATTTATTCACATTGACTTTGTATCCTGCCAAGTTGATGAATTGCTGTATGAGTTCTAGTGGTTTGGGGGTGGAGTCTCTTGGGTTTTCCATATAAAGAATCATGTTATCTGCAAAGAGAAAGAGTGAATTCTTCATTTCCAATTTGGATACCTTTTATTTCTCTTTGTAGTCTGACTGCTGTTGCTAGGACTTTTAATACTATGGTGAACAAACAGCTTAGAAACCATGAAAAAGAATGAGGGAAATAAATGATGCCAAGAAACGTTCCAACGTCAGAATTATCGAAATCCCTGAAGGGAAGAATAAAGAAAGAAGTCTCAAAGATCTAGTGAAACAAGTTCTTCATGAAAAATTTCCCAATCTCACATATTGAACCAGCAATCATGTACTAGAGGCCTAACGGTCTCCTCCCAAGATTATAGATAACAAAAACAAACCATCAAGAAAACTGATAGCCAAATTGAGGAATCATAATTGAAGGTATAATCTTTTGAAAGTCACTAGTACATAGAGGTTCCTTACTTACAGAGGAAAGCCCATCAGAATCACATCAGACCTCTCCACAGAGAGGTCAAGCAAGAAAGGCCTGGAAAGATATATTCAGGGCACTAAATGAGAAGAACATGCAGCCAGGAATACTTTATCCAGCAAGACTGAGTTTCAAAATGGATGGAGAGATAAAGAGTTTCCAAGACCGGCAAGGCTTAAAAGACAATGCAACTACCAAGCCGACACTGAATGAATATTAATGGGGGTTCTATAAAAGAGGAAAAAATCCTAAGAATAGCATTTAACAGAAATATAGAGACAGTTTACAGAAAGATAGACTTCAAAGGTCACACAATGTCAATAAAAACATATCTATCAATAATCACTCTCAATGTGAAAGGCCTAAATGTGCCCCCCAAAAATGGCACAGGGTTGCAGGTTGGATAAAAGGACAGGATCCGTCCATACGTTGTCTACGAGACACTTTTGAACCTAAAGATACACCCAGACTGAAAGTGAAAAGACGGAGAAACATCTTTCATGCCAATGTACTCAATAGAACGCTGGCGTAGCAATTCTCATATCCGATAAATTAGATTTTAAACTAATGACTATAGTCAGAGATACAGAAGGACATTACATAATTCTTAAAGGGACTATCAACCAAGATGATCTAACAACTGTAAATAGCTCTGCCCCCAATATGGGTGCAGCCAATTACATAAGAAAACTGTTAATCAAGATAAAATGTCATATTAATATGAATGCATTAATAGTAGGAGATCTTAACACACCTCTTTCATAAATAGACAGATCATCCAAGAAGAAAATCCATAAAGAAACAATAGCATTTACTGACACATTGGACCAGATGGACCTCATAAATATATACAGAACCTTCCTCCCTAAAACAACAGAACACTCATTCTCTCAAGGGCACATGGATCTCACTCACTATCCACCAAGACGATCTAACAATTGTAAATATCTATGCCCCCTATATAGGAGCAGCCAATTACATAAGAAACTGTTAGTCAAGATAAAGAGTCATATTGACATGAATACATTATAGTAGGAGATCGTAACCTGCCTAACATCATCCAAGCAGAAAATCCATAAAGAAAGCATTAAATGACACATTGGACCACATGGACCTCATAGATATATACAGAATATTCCACCCTAAAACCACAGAATACTCATTTTCTCAAGTGCACATAGAACATTAACAAGAATAGACCACATACTGGCTCACAAATCAGGACTCAACCTATACCAAAGAATGAGAATATTCCCTGCATATTCTCAGATCACAATGCTTAGAAACTGGAGATCAATCACATGAAAAAGTTTCTAAGGAACTCAAACACCTGGAAGCTAAATAGCTCCTTGGTTAAGAATGCTTGGATCATCACACACAAAAATAGACTCCCAATGGATGAAAGACCTCAATGTGAGAAAGGATTTCATCAAAATCCTTGAGGAGAACAGAGGCAGCATCCTCTTTGACCTCAACCGCAGCAACATCTTTCTAAGAATATCACCAAAGTCAACAGAAGCAAGGAAACAAATGAACTATTGTGATTTCATCAAGATTAAAAGGAAACAGTGAGCAAGACCAAAAGACAACTGACAAACTGGGAGAAGATATTGCAAATGACATATCCAATAAAGGGCTAGTATCCAATATGTATAAAGAGCTTGGAAAACTCAACACACAAAGAACAATGTAATACTCTGCAACCATCAAAAGAAAAGAAATCTTGCCATTTGCAATGACGTGAATGGAACTAGAGGGTATTATGCTTAACAAAATAAGCCAATCGGAAAAAGATAACTATCATATGATCTCCTTGATATGAGGAATTGGAGATGCAATGTGGGGAGTTTGGGGAGTACGAAAAGAACAAATGAAAAAACATGGGATTGGGAGGGAGACAAACAATAAAGGACTCAATCTCAAAAACTAGACTGAGGGTTGCTGGGGTGAAGGGGGACAGGAGAGGGTGGTGAGGATATGGACTTCGGAGAGGGTATATGCTATGATTAGTCCTGTGAATTGTGTAAACTTGGCGATTCACACTGGGGATAAAAATAAGTTATATATTGATAAAAATAATGAATTAATTACTTTAAAAATTTTTAAAAAGACGAAATCTTGAATCAACCAAGAGATCAAAGAAGAACTCAAACAATTCAGGGAAAACAATGAGAATGAAGACATTTTGGTCCAAAACCTATGGGATACAGCAAAGATGGTCGTAATGGAGAAATACATATCCATCCAAGCTTCCCTCAAGAAATATGTAAAAATCCAGAATACACCAGCTGTCTCTACACCTTAATGATCTGGAGAACGAACAACAAATCAAACCAACTCCATACATAAGAAGGAAAATAATCGAGATTAGAGCTGAGATCAATGAGGTAGAAACCAGAGATACAGTAGAACGTATCAATGAAACTAAAGTTGGTTTTTTGAAAGAATCAATAAGATCGACAAACAATTGGCCACACTAATCTTAAGGAAAGAAATAAAGCCAAAATTAATAAAATTATGAATAAAAGGGAGAGATAGCAACCAACACCAAGGAAACAATTCTCAGAAGTTATTATCAATAGTTATATGCCAATAAGCTAAGCAATCTAGATGAAATAGATGCATTCCTGGAACATTTTAAATGCCCAAAATTGAACCAGGAAGAAATTAACAACCTGAATAGAACGATATCTATTAACTAGATTTAAGCAGTGATCAAAAACCTCCCCCAAAACAAGAGCCTAGTACCTGAGGGATTCCCTGGGGAATTCTACCAAACTTTCAAAGAAGAAATAACACCTATTCTCCTGAAGCTGTTTCAAAAATTGAACCAGAAGAAAAACTTCCAGACTCTTTCTATGAATCCAGCATTACCCTGATCCTTTAACCAGGCAAGGACCCTATCAGAAAAGAGAATTTTAGACCAATATCATTGATGAATATGGATGCTAAGATTCTCAGCAAGATCCTAGAACAGGATCCAACAGCAAATTTAAAAAAAAAAAATCCACCATTTCCAGGTGGGATTCATCCGTGGGCTACAAGGATGATTCAACATTTGCAAATCAATCAATGTGATAGAACAAATCAATATGAGAAGAGAGAAGAACCACATGGTCCTCTCAATTGATGCAGAAAAAGCATTGGACAAAATCTAGCATCCGTTCCTGATCAAAACTCTTCAAAGTATAAGGATAGAAGGACCATTCATGAACTTCATCAAATCTATGAAAGACTCACAGCAAATATCATTGTCAATGGTAAAAAGCTTGCAGCCTTCCTGTTGAGATCAGAAACTTAAGTAAACCCACTCTCACCAATCTAGTTCAACAAAATATTAGAAGTCCTAGCAATAGCAATCAGACAACAGAGAGAAATAAAAGGTATCCAAATTGGCAATGAAGAAATTAAGCTCCTCTCTTTGCACATGACATGATTCTTTATATGGGAAATCCAAAAGACTCCACCCCGCAAACTAATAGAACTCATATAGCAATTCAGTAATGTGTCAGGATACAAAGTCAATGTATAGAAACAGAGGCTTTCTTTTACACTAACAATGAAAATACCGAAAGGGAATTAGGAGAATCAATTCCATTTACTATAGCACCAAGAAGCTTAAAATACCTGGGAATAAACCTAAACAAAGAGGTAAAACCACACCTACAAAATGTTAGAATTGACGGGAGACTTTCGTCCTGAATGCTGAATGAATTATTGTTAGGTAAGAAGTTCATTTTCTCATTTAGGTTGACTTCTGTCTTGAATTCTCTGTGCCTTTCCCTTTTATGGTATTTTCTTTGGGGATGCTTCATTAGTGTGATCTCTCACTTCCTCCCCCTCTTTCGCGTGTCTTCTCTGTGTGTGTGTTCGTGTGTGTGTGCATGTGCATGTCTTAATGTGTGTGTGGTCTGTGTGTTTTTCACAAAAAAGTTATAATTAAATTTCAAGAGGTAGGAATTGGGTCTCTTAAGGTTAGCAATTCAATTTGACATGCCTTGAAAATACATTCCATCCGTTTCAAGAACATCTTCTGCAAGGAATGTCATCATTTGTACTCTTCCATAAACACGTATTCTCACAAAACTGCCTTCAAACAAACACCACATTTTGTGTGCCTCATTACAATCGTATTGTTTGTCCCTATACCCCTTATTTTTCATATGTTTCTTGACTGTCTTGAGGGAGTGAAATCGTCTGTTTGTTTTCTTTCTGAGAATGATAGATATGACAGAGCCCAAAGCTCTCTGCAAGCCTGTCACATAAAACATGTGGAAGAATTCATTCTTGCTTATGTCTCAGTAAGAATTTGCGGTGACATGGAGGACAGTGAGATGGTAGTAGTGTCTAATAACCTCGTGCTTGTCTTCAGGCATGAAGGCAAAAGGAAGATGGCAACAATAACGGAAGCAGGGTGGAAATTGACCTGAACCCTACACAGTAAACTCCACAGAGTAAGAGATCAGAGGTCGCAGAAAGTATGGGAGAAGTTTGGAGACATGGTTCATGGGAGATTTGGGTGGTTCGTGCATCAGAGGGCAGTGATCCCATGCAAAGGACAAAGGCACAGGAGAACAGGGCACACTGGGAACCCACAAGGAACCTGGTTCCCAGTGCATTTGGCTGTGACGAACGGAGGGTCTGAGTTCTTGACAACACAATTCTTGAGGGCTGGAGTTTTCAGATCAGCAGGCTTGGCAGAAATTGACTCGAAAGAACACTGTGTTTTTCTTGGAGGGGACACCAACAAGCAACAAGGTGCAGACAGCCTGGAGACCATGATCAGAAACAATACCAGGAGATGTAGTTGGAGGAGAGTGGGACCTGGCAGTGCATCCGTGAGAGGCAGTGTTTGTGGAAATGATTCAATGGGTGCATAAGAAATGTTTGGCTCTCAAACCAGTAGCAACAGGACCGAGCTACTGGCCAAGACAGGATGGTGAGACATTTGCTGCCTACCCTGCCAACACGAAAACCCAACCGTGGAACACTTGGAGGACTGCCTTCCTCAGTCCAAGATGCTTAGTCCAAGGAGAACACATTCTCCCATAGGGGACAAGAAGAATACCTTGACCACATGCTCTCTTCTGAACACAGCATTCTGCAGGCCTGCATTCTATTGGGTTGTGGAATGTCTCCTTTCACACACACACCAGATCCTACTAAGCAAAACCTCAGCATATTCAGCCCGGGCCCCAACACACTAAACGCCAGACAAGGAGGGCCCTTGCAGTTGAATGGTCTCAAGGACAGGGACAGCAACAACACAACAACAGATGGCATGCATCACACACACTCACACACACACACACACCCATCATCCTTTAAGGGCCAGCACTTGGTCACTCCCGGATTTCCTCTTCTTAAAGACATTAACCTCAGTATGGAAAAAGAATGAGCTTTCAGAATACGGAGAGGAAGACAGAAACTTATATCCAAGGCAAAGATGGAAGAATCAACTTATGCTAAGGTAAAAGAACAAGAAATGAACACGGCTAGGCAATCAGAGAGAAACTTCTACATAGAACACGCCCGATGGGGTATAGAAAGGAGCGGCCTGGATACTTCCTGTACATCAGAAAACATAGAAGATATCAGAGAGTCTCGAACCACAGAGATAAACTGATAAAGATAAACGAACATAAATAGCTCCTGAAGAGAAGATTGGTAGGAGACTGGATGCAGTGTGGGAACATGGCAGAGGTAGAGGATCCAATGAGTGACCTGGAAGAACTAGTCTAGAAAAAAGGAAGCAAATTCTAAAAGAGAAGGAAGAATGACGAGACATGACAATGAGCTTAGGGAATCATCATTTCCAGGAATTGAAAGAGGTGCCTCTTGTAGGAGAAGTAAGAGTGAGTGAAAGAAAGAGGGCTGAACATGGATTTGAGATATCGGGGCTGAAAATGACCCTCATCTGGTAGCACAAACAGAGGTCCACAATCAGAGGCAAGGAGATACTACCATCACCTTCCAAAGAAGCAGAGCACCAAAAGACATAATGTCCTTCCCCCTGGAAAATCTAGGCATGTAGGAATTCTCTTTAGGCAAATAGGCATCGGAGAATAGTTTGTCCATAGCCCAGTCACTGACTTCAAGAGGAAAAGCTATACCAGCTCTCGAAGCAGGCCGGATAGCTCAAGCAACACCCGGCCAAGCCAAAATTTTTATCCCCTGCATTTCTGAACAATGACAGAGCAGCGGTTCTTGTCTAGAACCAGGAGGTATTCAGAAGTCAAAGGTTGGGTCCCTTGTTGTGTCCATCAGTTCAGATGCGGCCTTCAGATCAACTCATGATTCCAGCGTCTTGGCAATGAGTGTGGTCACAGGTTTTCTGCTCAGGGGCAAGTAAGCTTCTCTTTCTCCAGCTCCAACCCCTGATTGTGATCTCTCTGTCTATCTGTCCAATACGTGCATGTGTAAAATTTGACAAGATAACAAAAATAAAACCAGGGTACATTAATTGATTGGTGCCAGAGGATGTTTTCTTGAATTTGGGCCTACGTTCCTGTGGAGGGTAGCCAGGTACAGAGAACCTCTCACCATCCTAAAATGCCCGACCTTTGCTTCGAGCTCCCTCATTTATTCTACTGCTCTTTGTCTCCCTGGATCTCCTCAACAACCTGAAGCATCTGCTGTCTGTCGTGCTGTACTGACCCCTTGATAACAATTGTGCATCTTCTCTGGGCTCCATTAGAACATGCTCATCTTCTGCAAGAGGCACTGTTTGCTTATCTCATGAAACAATTTGGGGGATGATCATGAGAGGGTGAATGCAGGCTTGTGCTGCCACAGTTCCATGCAGTTCCTCAGAGGGTAGCTGCTCCAACCTGAGGGAGTGCTCAAGGTTCTTCCACATTAGAATCCTCTTCAATGTGTCCTTTTGAACATAAAAGTTGTCTTCCTGAAACGGTTAGGAAGTCTTTCAGATGGCTTCACTTGGGTTTTAGGTCTCTTCAAACATGCTCTCCATTTGCTCCTGTGGACTCCAAGTACATGAGTCCATCCTGGACCTAAGGATAAGGGTCTGCCTTGATGCATGGTCATTTTTGAAGATTGGGAGGCCTTTTTGGCACCGTTTGTGGAGACGCTCAAGGTACTCGTGTCCTCGCTGTGGAAAACTCCAGACATGTCTTTGGCACGGTTGCGGGGGTTCATTTGGAGCTCTCCTTGGGTGGCCATTTTCCTGTTCAGAAGCACCGTGATAGGGTGGGAGGGCCTGACCCTTTTGCCGTGCTCAGATTTCCTCCCCTGAGTCTTTGCTTGAGGCCACATTGTTTCTAGGCCTGTCGTGGTTAAGATGGAATGGTGGATGATTGCATTTCTCTGGAGTCCAGAGGACTGGAGCTGACAGTCATGACCAAACACTACGAACTTGGCCATGGAGAAGGTGACACCAACTCGCATTGCAAACTACCTTGATTTGAGACCCAAGCATCTCCAGCAGTTTGGGACGGCTTGGTGTCCTCTTGTCCCACCCATGATTACTCCAGCCAAGTGTAGTGATCAGGCGTGGGTTGATGAGGAGTGGTTGCTATGACCTCAAAGCTTTGTGACATCACAGATGCTGGCTTCACTGTAGCAGCTGTCTCTCTCCAATGACCTTGGCGTCCTATGGCTTTAGGTAGGAAGCCCCGGGAAGGACAGAACAAGAGCCCTCTGAGTCTGATGAAATACTCAGGTTGTCTTGGGGGTTAATGTCCCACTCCCCCTTTCTAGACTAAGAAGAAAGAAAATGACGTTCAGTATACCTTTCTTTAAGCCAACATTTCCCCAGATACGGAAAGGTGTCCTATTTCCACTAAAATTTCTAGAGAGCTCAAGACACAGTAGACCTCGTGTGTATCAACAGCTCTCCGTGGGTTTTGTCATCCTGTGGGTGAGAGCGTCCTTTGTCAGCGTCTTTTGCCTACGGGTCAGTGATGAGTAAGGTTGGAAGGTCCCTTTTCGAGGAAAAAGGTGAGGGCTTCGATATCCGGTGCTGTCTGTGGCCTCATCTCCTAGTGTTCTGAAATGCATGGCCAGGGCTCTGTCTCCCTGGTTTTCCCTTAATTACCTTTGCAAAGTGTTCGAGGAGACTGACCTTCGGCATCACAGCTAACTCTTAAGGGAGAGGCCTGGACTGCACCCGTTGTCATCATTAATTAACTATACTTGTTGTGGTACCGGGTATAGACACGCAGACCAAGTCTCTTTAGTCAGAATGAAAGGGACGGCCTATACTGTCGACTTGCAAGACACATTCGAGCAGACCTTTGGAATGAGCCACAATGCCCTTACAAGGACTAGTGGATAAGGAAGGTTCAGTCCATTTTGGCAACACAGTATTTCTCAGCCGTTGAAGAAAATGAACCCCTGGACCTTGCCTTGACATGAATGTCCCATACCCTGCTGATGGGAAATGGAAAAGGCAAGCAGACAAAGGGAAATGTCATATGGCTTCCCAAAATATGTGCTTCGGGAGGAATACCTTGGCCCTTAGTAAAGGAAGGGAAAACTGAAGGGCAAGAAGTCAGAGAATGAGAACCACCAGGAGTGACTCAGGACTCTGAGAACCAAGCTGAGTGTTACAGAAAAGAGAACTGTTAAAGGGGTGTTCAGGAGTTGTGGCATATATTAGGAGGAGCACTGGGACGTACATGCAACTAAAGCATCCGTGAATACTCTGTCAAAAACGGATGATGGATGATAGGCAGGCTTTCTCAACAAAACAGCAACAACAACAACAACAAAAATTCAGAGGAAAATAATTTGGCCCTTTCAAAATCAAAGGAAGTCACAGGGAGACAAGGAAAGCATTATATTGTTTATTATCTTTCCTTATTGAAATGACATGGGATTGCTTTACCAAAATGTCCTTCTCTGAATTGTGTCTTTATCCTTGTGACTTATAGTCTACCCGCCTCTTCCATCTCTGGAATCGATGAGAGGACATGGCAATGCCTTCGCTCAATACCTAGAAGAGTGGCCCAGGAAAATGACTTGGACCTGGCCTTCTGTGTGTTGGCAGGTGTTGGATTACTGATTCAAACGCTTCAGTCACTACTAGAGAGCTGAGATTTTGTAGGTTTCCTGACCTAATCTTGGGAGTTGCTATGTGTCTGATAATTTATCCTCTTCTCTCCGGTCTTGGATTTGCTAGCATAAATGTGTGGATGTGTCTTTTAGGATATTCCTTTTTCCTTTCTACCAGTTCTCAATTTGTTTTATACTTTCAGCTGTGTTCTTGTCTCCCTTTTTATCCCAGTAATGGCTTCTGCAGTTTCTTCATGATTAAGACACTGAATTGTGAGATCTCCTGATTTTTTTTCCTATTGGTTTGTTTGTATTTTCTTTATTTCGATAACTATATGCATTATTTCATTTTTTCTGTTAACTTTGCAATTTGGTTCTTCTTCTTCTTGTTCCTTCAGCATCGAGGTAGGTTGCTTTACTTTTTTTTTTTTTTTTTTTGGTGTTTTAAATTTTGGAAATGCATTCATTATCCCTATATGTTTTCCCCATGAAATGTTTTGGCATCACCCCATAAGTTTCTTGACATTCCTTTGTTCATAGCTCTTTCTGTTTTTCCTTTGGATTTTCTTTCTTACATTCATTGCTATTTCATGACGTATTGTGTTTTCCAACTTTTAGTGTCTGGCTGTATTTCCAATTTGAAAGTGATATCTTCCCGTTTTCATACCTTCATGATCATAAGTGCACCGGATAGGTTTTGACTTCTCTTCCATTAATTACCACTGGATTTGGACTCCAGATCATGACCTGTGATATACAAAGTTTAATCTGCCTTTGAGAAGAACATATCTTATGCTCCTCAGATACGCAATCTTACTCATGGATCCCCAAAGCTCAGGAGGTCTAGAGAGCCAATGTGGACGTCCGTTATTCCTTAACACCTTTCCATCCCGATGATCTGTGCTGTGCTTAACGTGGATATCATAGTCCCCAACAATATTGGATTAAAGTCCCCATCTCCCTTCCTCTCTGTTCATATGCTTCCAACGTTTAGATAAACCAATGTTTTTGGTGTATATGTTGGCAATTCTTCCAGGTTTCTGGTGTTTGAATGCTCCATCAAGACAAAACACCTTCTGCTAATCTTTTGTCACTCCGAGGCATAAAATCGCTCCATTTGACCTAGGCACAATCACTTTGGCTCTGTTCCCCTTGGCAATAGTGTAACCTACGTTTTCCCAATATCTTCACTTTCAAGCCATATGTATGTTTATATACGAAGGAAATTTCCTATTTGTCAACAGAAGGTCGAGCTTTTTAATATTTTTGTTTTCTTATGGATCTTTTTTGCCTTTTTTTTTTTTTTGGTGATTTCAAGCACACTTATGAAGTGCTTGTATTGTCGGGAGACTTTAATCCTAAATACTGAATGAATTATTGATAGGTAAGTAGTTCACATTCTCATTTCAGTTGGCTTCTGACTTGGATTCTCTTTGCATTTCCCTTTATGGTATTTTCTTTGGGGTTGCTTCCTTAGTGTGATTCTGACTTCTTCTCCCTCTTTTGCGTGTCTTATCTGTGAGTGTGTTCAGGTGTGTGTGCATGTGCCAGTGTTAATATGTGTGTGGTCTGTGTGTGTTTCACATAACACTTATAATTAAATTTCAAGTGATAAGAATTCGGTCTCTTAAGGATAGCAACTGAATTTGAGATGCCTTGGAAAATCACATTCCATTCATTTTGGAACATCTTCTGCAAGGGACGTGATCTATTTTCCTCTTCGAAAAACACGTATTCTCACAAAACTGCCTTCAAACAAACACCAAATTTTTGTTCCTCATAAGAATAGATTTTTTGTCCCTATATCCCTTGCTTTTTCATATATTTCTTGACTGTCTTGAGGCAGTGAAATCTTCTGGTTTTTGTCCTTCTGAGACAAACAGTCTGTTTGTTTTCTTTTTGAGAATGATAGATGTGTTGAAGCCCAATGGTCTCCGCAACCCTGCCACATGAGACATGTGGAAGAATTCATTCTGGCTTATGTCTTAGTAAGAATTTGCGGTGACATGGAGGACAGTGAGATGGTAGTAGTGTCTAATAACCTCGTGTTTGTCTTCAGCCATGAAAGCAACAGAAAGAAGACAACATAAACTGCAACGGGGTGGATATTGACCTGAAGCCTACAAAGTAATCTCCACAGCGAAGAGAATGGAAGTCGCAGAGACTAAGGGAGAAGGTTGGAGACATGGCTCAGTGGAGATTTGTGTGGTTCATGCATCAGAGGGCAGAGATACCATTCAAAGGACAAAGGCACAGGAAAGCAGGGCTCACTGGGAACCCACAAGGAACCTGTATCCCAGTGCCATTGGCTGTTATGAGCATAGGATCTGAAGGGCACAAGTTCTTGAAACACAAGTCGTGAGGGCTAGATTTTTCAAATCAGCAGACTTGGCATACATCGGCTCGAAAGAACACCACGTTTTTCCTGCATAGGACACCAACAAGCAACCAGGTGCAGACAGCCTGGAGACAATGATCAGAGACAATACCAGGAGAAGCAGTGGGAAGATGGTGGTACCTGGCAGTGCATCCATAAGAGGCAGTGTTCGTGGAAATGACTCAATGGGGGCATAAGCAATTTAGGGCTCTCTCACCAGCAGCATCAAGACAGAGCTATTGGCCAAGAAGGACAGTGAGGACATTTGCTGCCAAGCCTGCCAACACGAAATCCCAACCATGGAACACTTGGAGGACTGTCTTCCTCAGTCCAAGATGCTTAGTCCATGGAGAACAGACTCTCCCATTGGGCACGAGAAGAAAGCCTTGACCACATGCTCTCTTCTGAACACAGCATTGTGCAGGCCTGCATTCTTTAGAGTTGGTGGAATGTCTCCTTTCACAGGCACACCAGAGCCCACCTAGGTAAACCTCAGCATATTCAGCCCAGACCAAAAACACATCAAACGTCAGGAAAGGAGGGCCCTAGCAGTTGACTGATCTCAAGGAAGGGTCAGATGTACACAACAGATGGCATGCATGCCATACACATACACAAACACACACACACACACACACACACACACACCAAAATCCCTTAAGGGTCAGCCCTTGGTCACTCCGGGATCTCATCTTTATAAAGAAATTAACCTCAGGATAGAAGACAGAATGAGATATTCAAATACGGAGAGGTATACAGAGACCTAGTTCCAAGGCAAAGATGGAAGAATCAATTGATGCCAAGGTAAAAGAACAAGAAATTATCCAGGCTAGGCAATCGGGGTGAAATCTCTACATATAAAAAGCCTAAGGGGATTGAAAGCAGCGGCCTGGATACTCCCTGTACATCAGAAAACATAGAAGATATCAGAGAGTCTCGAGCCACAGAGATAAAACTAAAAATATAAAAGAACATAAAGAGCTACTGAAGAGAAGATTGGTAGGAGACAGGATGCAACGTCCGGGAACATGGCCGAGTTAGAGGATCCAATTAGTGACATGGAAGAACAAGCCTAGAAAATAAGGAAGCAAATTCTTGAGAGTAGGCAAAATGATGGAACATGAGAATGAGTTTAGGGAATCATCAACTCCAAGGAATTGAAAGAGGTGCCTCTTGTAGGAGAAGTAAGAGTGAGAGAAAGAAAAGAGGGCTGAACATGGATTTGAGAAATCGGGGCTGAAAATGACAATATTCTGGGAGCAGGAACAGAAGTCCAGAATCAGAGGCACAGGTGATTCTCATCAACTTATACAGAAGCAGAGCGCCAAAAGACATTGTGTAATTCCCCCTGGAAAATCTAGGCATGGAGGAATTCTCTTTAGGCAAATAGGCATTGTCCATAGCCCAGTCTTGACTTCAAAAGGAAAAGCTATATCAGCTCTCAAAGCAAGCCAGATAGCTCAAGCAACACCAGCCCAAGACAAAACCTTATCCCCTGTACTTATGAACAATGACAGAGCAGCGGTTCTTGTCTAGAAACAGGAGGTATTCGGAAGTCAATGGTTGGGTCCCGGGTTGTATACATCAGTTCAGAGGCGGTCTTCAGATCAACTCATGATTCCTGGGTCTTGGCATTGACTCTGTTCTCAGGTTCTCTGCTCAGGGGCAAGTAAGCTTCTCCCTCTCCAGCTCCACCCCCTCACTGTGATCTCCCTGCCTCTCTGTCCAATACGTGCATGTGCATATATTGATAAGAAAACAAAAACAAAACCAGGCACAATAATTGACTGGGGCCAGAGGATGTTTAATTGAATTTGGACCTAGGTTCCTATGGAGGGCAGCCAGGTACCGAGAACCTCCCACCATCCTAAAATGGTCGACCTTCTCTCAGAGCTCCCATGTTCAATCTCCTGTTCTTTGTCTTCCTGGATCTCCTCACCAACCTGCAGCATCTGCTGTCTGTTGCGCTGTACTGACCCCTTGTTGACACATTGTACATCCTCTCCTGGCTATATTACAACATGCCCATCTTCTGCAAGAGGCACTGTTTGCTTATATCATGAAACCATTTGGGGGATGGTCATGAGATGGTGAAGGCAGGCTTGTGCTGCCACATCTCCATGCAGTTCCACAGAGGGTAGCTGCTCCACCCTGAGGGAGTGCTCAAGGTTCTTCCACATTCAAATCCTCTTCAATGAGTCCTTTTGGTCATATAAGTTGTCTTCCTGAAACGGGTACGGATGTCTTTCAGATGGCTTCATTTGGGATATGGATCTCTTCCAACATGTTCTCCTTTTGCTCCTGTGGACTCCACATACATGAGTCCATTCTGGATCTTAGGGTGTAGAGTCTGCCTTGGATGCATGGTCATTTTGGAAGTTTGGGAGGTCTGTTGGCACCGTTTCTGGAGACGCTCTAGGTAATCGAGTACTCCCTGTTGAATTCCAGACATGTGTCTGAGAAGGTTGCGGGAGTTCACTTTGAGCTTTCCTTGGGTGGCCCTCTTCCTGTTCAGAAGCTCCATGATTCGGTGGAAGGGCCTACCTTTACAAAGGCCAGGATTTCCTACACTGAGTCTTTGCTTACAGTCTGATTGATTCTTGGCCTATCCTGGTTGAGATGGAATGAGGGATTCTTGCCTTTCTCCAGAGTCCAGAGGGCTGGTGCGGAGAGTCACGACCAAACACTGCGAATTCGTCCATGGATAAAGTGAAACCGACTCACTTCGTAAACTACCTGGGTGAGAGACCCAGGCGGCTCCAGCGGTTTGGGACGGCTTGGGGTCCTCTTGGCCCACCCAAGACTACTCTAGTCAAGGGTTGTGATGCGGTGTGGGTTAAAGAGGAGTGGCTGAAATGACATCAATGCTTTGTGACATCACAGATGCTTGCTTCACTGAAGCAGCTGTCCCTCTCCCATGACCTTGGTGTCCTATGGCTTTAGGAAGCCCCGGGAAGGACATAACAAGAGCCCTCTGAGCTTGAGCAAGAACCCAGGTTGTCTTGTGTGTTAATGTCCATCTTCCACTTTCTAGACAAAGAGGAAAGGATATGACGTTCAGTATAGCTTCCTTAAGCCAACATTTCCCCAGAGACGGCAAGGTGTCCTATTTACACTACAATTTCTAGGGATCAAGACACAGTGAGGCCTCATGGATATCAACAGCTCTTCATGGGGTTTGTCATCCTGTGGGGAGAGCGACCTTTTTCAGCGTCTTTTGCCTATGGGTCAGTGATGACTAAGGGACAGAATCCCCTTTTCCAAGAAAAAGGTGAGGGCATGGATACATGGTGCTGTCTTTGGCCTCATCTTCTAGTATTCTGAAGCATGCAGCTAAGGGATTAGGGCCTGTCTACCTGGCTTTCCCTTAAACCCCTTTGCAAAGTCTTTGAGGTGAGTGACAATCTGCATTAGAGCTATCTCTAAGGAAGAGGCCTGTACTGCACCCATGGTTATCATTAGTTAACTGTACTTGTTGTGGTAACGGGTATAGATATGTTTAACAAGTCTCTTTAGTCAGAAGGAAAGGGATGGCCTATATTGATGGCTTGCAAAGGCCACTCGAGCAGACCTTTGGATTGAGACGCAATGCTCCTGCAGGACTAGTGGATAAGGAAGGTTTGGCCCATTTTGGCAGCACAGTATTACTCAGCCGTGGATGAAAATGATCCCCTGGACCTTGCCTTGACATGAATGTCCTATGCTTCGCTGATGTGAAATCGAAAAGGCAAGCAGACAAAGGGAAATATCATATAGCTTCCCACAATATATGCCTCCAGAGGAATACCTTTGCCCTTAGTAAAGGAAGGGAAAACTGAAGGGGAAGATGTCAGAAAATGAGACCCACCCGTAGTGACTCAGGACCATGAGAACCAAGCTGAGGGTTACAGAAAAGAGACGCATGCAGGGAATGAGGGAACTGCTAATGGGTGTTCAGGAGTTGGAGCATAAATTAGGAGGAGCACTAGGTCGTAATGCAAATAAAGTATCCGTGAATACTCTGTCAAAAACGGATGATGGATGATAGGCAGGATTTCTCTACAGAATAGCAACAACAACAACAACAATTCAGAGGAAAATAATCTGGCCCTTTCAAAACCAAAAGAAGGCACAAGGAGAAAAGGAAAGAATTATTTTTTATTTATCTTTCCTTATTGAAATGGCATAGGATTTGTTTTCTTAAAATGTCCTTAACTGAATTGGGTCTTTATCCTTGTAAATTGGAGTTTACCAGCCTCTTCCATCTCTGGAATCGATGAGAAGACAGGACAATGCCTTCGCTATATACCTAGAAGAGTGGCCCAGGAAAATGACTTGAACCTGGCCTTCTGTGTGTTGGCAGGTGTTGGATTACTGCTTCAAATGCTTCAGTCAATACTAGAGAGCTGAGATTTTGTAGGTTTCCTTACCTAATCTTGGGAGTTTCTATGTGTCTGGGAACTTAACCTTTTCTCTCTGTTCTTGGATTTGTTAACATAAATGTGTGGATGTGCCTCTTTAGTTATTCTTTTTTTTTTTTCTACCAGTTGTCATGTGGTTTTATACTTTCAGCTGTGTGCTTGTCTCCCTGTTTTATCCCAGTAATGTCTTCTGCGGTTTGTTCATGTTTTCAAAACTGAAGTGTGAGATCTACTGATTTTTTTTCCTATTGGTTGGTGTTTTCTTTAATTCAATAATCATATGTATGATTTCATTTTTTCTCTTAACTCTGAAATTCGGTTCTTCTTCTTGTTGTTCCTTCAGGCATCCAGTTAGGTTGCTTTTTTTTTTTTTTTCGGTGTATTTAAGTTTTGGAAATGCACGCATTTAACCCTGTATGGTTTCCCCATAAAATGTTTTGGCATTATCCCATGAGTTTCTTGACGTTCCATTTCATGGCTCTATCTGCTTTTCCTTTGGATTTACTTTCTTGAATTCATTGCTCGTTCGTGAGTGTGTTGTGTATTCCAACTTTTAGTATCTGGCTGTATTTCCAATTTGAAAGTGATATCTTTCTGTTTTCATACCTTCGTGATCATAAGTGCACAGGATAGCTTTTTACTTCTCTTCCCTGAATTATGACTGGATTTGGACTTGAGCTCATGACCTGGGATAGACAAAGTTAGGTCTGCCCCTGGGAAGAACATATCTTATTGTTCTCTGAGACGCAATCTTACTCATGGATCCCCAAAGTTCAGGTATTCTAGAGAGCCCATGGGGACGTCTGTTATTCCTTACCACCTTTCCATCCAGATGATCTGTCCTGTGCTTAACGTGCATATCATAGTCACGAACAATATTGGATTAAAGACCGCATCTCTCTTCCTGTCTGTTCATAGGCTTCCAACGTTAAATACACCCATGTTCGTGGTGTATATGTTGGCAATTTTTCCAGGTTTCTGATGTTTGGATGCTCCATCAAGACAGAACACCTTCTGCTAATCTTTTGTCTCTCGAACGTATAAAATACTTCTAGCTGCCTTAGGCACAATCATTTTGGCTCTCTTCTCCTTGGCAATAGCATAACCTACGTCTTCATAATTTCTTCACTTTCAGGCTATGTGTATCTTTATAGCCGAAGGATATCTCCTATGGGCAACAGAGGTCGAGTTGTTTAATATTTGTAGTTTTCTTATGGATCTTTTCTGTCTTTGTTTTTGTTTTGTTTTGTTTTGTTTTGTTTTGTTTTGTTTTAATTTCAACCACTTCTACAAACTGTTTGTATTGTTGGGAGACATTAATCCTGAATGCTGAATGAATTTTTGATAGGTAAGTAGTTCACTTTGTCATTTCGATTGGCTTCTGACTAGGATTCTCTTTGCCTTTCTCCTTTATGGTATTTTTTTTGTGGTTACTTCATTAGTGCGATCTCACTTCCTCCCCATCTTTTGCGTATCTTATCTGTATGTGTGTGTTCGTGTGTGTGTGTGTGTGCATGTGCATGTGTTAATGTGTGTGTGGTCTGTGTGTGTTTCACATACACTACTATTAAATTTCAAGATAGGAATACGGTCTCTTATGGATAACAATTCAATATGACATGCCCTGAAAACTCACATTCCATCTGTTTCAGGAACAACCCCTGCAAGGAATATCATATTTTGTCCTCTCCAATAAACACGTATTCTCACAAAACTGCCTTCAAATAAACACCACATTTTGGGTAACTCATTAGAGTCTTATTATTTGTCCCTATGCCCCTTGCTTTTTCATATATTTCGTGACTGTCACGAGGGAGTGAAATGGTCTGTTGTCTTTATGAGAATGATAGATGTGAGGAAGCCAAATGCTCTCCACAACACTGCCACATGAGGGAAGTGGGGGAATTCATTCTTGCTTATGTGTCAGTAAGAATTTGCGGTAACTTGAAGGACAGTGAGATGGTAGTAGTGTCTAATAACATCAAGCTTGTCTTCAACCATGAAGGCAACAGGAAGATGACCACAACAACTGCAATGGAGTGGAAATTGACCTAAAGCCTACAAAGTAAAGTACACAGAGAAAGAGAAAGGTAGTCACAGAGTCTATGAGAGAGGGTGGGAGATATTGCTCATGGCAGATTTGGGTGGTTTGTGAAGCAGAGGGCAGTGATCCCATGCAGAGGACAAAGGCACAGGAAAGCAGGGCATACTGGGAACCCAGGAGGAACCTGTTTCCTAGTGCCATTGGCTGTGAAGTGCACATGGTCTGAAGGGTACGAGTTCTGGACAACACAAGGCTTGACGGTGGGAGTTTTCAGATCAACAGGCTTGGCAGATATCAACTCGGAAGAACACCATCTTTTTCCTGCATAAAACACCAACAAGCATCCAGGTGCAGACAGCCTGGAGACCATGATCAGAGACAATACCAGGAGACGCAGTGTGAAGATGGTGGGTCCTGTCAGTGCATCCGTGAAATGCAGTGTTCATGGTGATGTCTCAATGGAGACATAATAAATTTTGGGCTATCGCACCAGCAAAATCAAGACCAAGCTACTGGCCTAGCAGGATGGTGAGGACATTTGCTGCCTAGCTTGACAACACGAAATCCAATCCGTGGATCACTTGGAGGACTGCCTTCCTCAGTCCAAGTTGCTTAGTCCAAGGAGAACAGATTCTCCCATAGGGAACAAGAAGAAAGCCTGACCACGTGCTCTCTTCTGAACACAGCATTCTGCAGGCCTGCATTCAGCTGAGTTGGTGGAATGTCTCCTTTCACAAGCACACCAGAGCCCACCAAGGTAAACCACAGCATATTCAGCCTGGACACCAAACACATCAAATGGCAGCCCAGGAGAGACACTACAGATGACTGGCCTCAAGGACAGAGTCAGCCACAAACACAGTGGATGGCATGCATGCCACACACATGCACACACAAACACACAAACGCACATACACACAACGCACACACTCGACAAACCTTAAAGTCTAGTCCGTGGTCACTCCAGGATCTCTTCTTCCTAAAGAAATTATCCTCAGTTTAGAAAACAGAATGCGTTTTTCGAATACAGATCAGAGACAGAGACCTAGATCCAAACCAAAGATGGAAGAATCAATTGATGCCAAGAAAAAAAGAACAAGAAATGATCACGGCTAGGCAATCAGAGTGAAACCTCTACATAGAACACGCCCGGTGGTGTATTGAAAGCAGCGGCCTGAATACTCTCTGTCCATCCGAAAACATAGAAGATATCAGAGAGTCTCGAACCACAGAGATAAAACTGATAAAGATAAAAGAACATAAAGAGCTCCTGATGAGAAGATTGGTTGGAGGCTGGATGCAAAGTCCGGGAACATGGCATAATTGGAAGATCCAAATAGTGACTGGGAAGAATAAGCCTAGAAAGTAAGGAAGCAAATTCTAAGAGAAAAGGCAGGATGATGGAACATGATACTGAGCTTAGGGAATCATCATCTCAAGGAATTGAAAGAGGTGCTCTTGTAGGAGAAGTAAAAGTGAGAAAAAGAAAGAGGTCTGAACATGGATTTGAGAAATCAGGGTCAAAAATGACCCTCATCTGGGAGCAGAAACAGAGGTCCAGAATCAGAGGTACAGAGGACTCTCATCTCCTTTCACAGCAACAGAGCACAAAAAGACATAGTGTCATTCCCCCTGGAAAATCTAGGCATGGAGGAAAATCTTTTGTTAATAGTTATGGGTGAATAGTTTGAAGTCACTGACTTCAAGAGGAAAAGCTATACCAGCTCTCGAAGCAAGCCAGGATAGCTCAAGCAACCTAGCCCAAGCCAAAATCCTTATCCCCTGCATTTTTGAACAATGACAGAGCAGCTCTTTTTTCTAGAATCAGGAGGTACTCAGACGTCAATGGTTGAGTCCCGGGTTGTGTCCATCAGACCAGAGGCGGACTTCAGATCAACTCATGATTCCAGGGTCTTGGTATTGAATCTGGTCTCAGGTTCTCTGCTCAGGAGCAAGTAAGCTTCTCCCTCTCCAGTTCCACCCGCTGATAGGGATCTCTCTGCCTCTCTGTCCAATACGAGCATGCGCATAGTTGTACAGGATAACAAAGACAAAACCAGTGAACAATAATTGACTGGGTCGTGAGGATGTTTTATTGAATTTGGACCTAGGTTCCTATGGAGGGCAGCCAGGTACAGAGAACCTCCCACCATCCTAAAATGCCCGACCTTCGCTCAGAGCTCCCTTGTTCATGCTCCTGTTCTTTGTCTTCCTGGATCGCCTCACCAACTCGCAGCATCCGCTGTCTGTCATGCTGTACTAACCCCTTGTTGACACATTATGCATCCTATCGGGGATCCAAGGAACATGCCCATCTTCCGCAAGAGGTACTGTGTGCTTATCGCATGAAACCATTTGGGGGATGGTTATGAGAGGGTGAAGGCAGGCTTGTGCTGCCACATCTCCATGCAGTACCACAGAGGGTAGCTTCTCCACCCTGAGGGAGTGCTCAAGGTTCATCCACATTCGAATCCTCTTCAATGCGTCCTTTTCTACATACATTTTGTCCTCCTGTAACGGGCACGGAAGTCTTTCAGATGGCTTCACTTGGGCTACGGGTCTCTTCCAACATGCTCTCCATTGTCTCCTGTGGACTCCAAGTACATGAGTCAATCCTGGACCTAAGGTTCTCGGGTGTAGAGTCTGCCTTGGATGCATGGTCATTTTGGAAGATTGGACGCCTTGTTGGCACTGTATCTGGAGACGCTCGAGGTCTCATTCCTCACTGTGGAAGACTCCAGACATGTCTTTGGCATGGTTGTGGGGGTTTACTTTGAGCTTTCGTTGAGTGGTCCTGATGGATTGAGGGATGCTTGCCTTTCTCCGGAGTCCAGAGGGCTGGTGCTGACAATCAGGGGCAAACTCAAAGAAATGGGCCATGGAGAAGGTGACACCGACTGACTTCGCCAACTGCCTTGATGAGAGACCCAGGCAGCTGCAGTGGTTTGGGACGGCTTCTGTTCCTCTTGCCCACCCATGACTACTATAGACAAGTGTACTGAACAGGCAAGGGTTGATGAGGAGTGGTTGCTACGACCTCAAAGCTTTGTAACATCACAGATGCTGGATTCACTGAAGCAACTGTCCCTCTCCCATGAACTTGGTGTCCTATGGCTTTAGGTAGGAAGCCCCGGGAAGGACAGAACAACAGCTTTCTGAGCCTGAACAAGAACTCAGGTTGTCTTGTGGGATAATATCCCACTTCCCCTTTAGAGACAAAGAGGAAAGAAAATGACATTCTGTATACCTTCATTTAGGCCACCATTTCCGCAGAGACATTAAACTGTCCTAGTTCCACTACAATTTCTAGAGATCTCAAGAAATGGTGAGGACTCACGGGTATGAGCAGCTCTCCGTGGGGTTTGTCATCCTGTGGTGAGAGCATCCTTTTACAGCGTCTTTTGCCTATGGGTCAGTGATGACTAAGGGAAGGAAAGTCCCTTTTCGAGGGAAAAGGTGAGGGCATAGATATATGGTGCCGTCTGTGGCCTCGTCTCCTAGTGCTCTGAAACACGCGGCTAAGGGATTAGACCTCTGTCTACCTGGCTTTCGCTTAAAGCGCTTTGCAGAGTCTGCGAGGAGGGTGACATTCTGATCAGAGCTAACATTTAAGGAAGAGGCCTGGACCGCACCCATTGTCATCATTAGTTAACTGTACTTGTTGTTGTAACGCGTATAGACATGTTGACCAAGTCTCTTTAGTCAGAAGGAAAGGGATGGCCTATACCGATGGCTTGCAAGGCCCATTCGAGCAGGCCTTTGGAGTGAGCCACAATGCCCTTGCAAGGATAGTGGATCAGGAAGTTTGAGTCCATTTCGGTACCACAGTATTCCTCAGCCGTCGAAGTGAATGAACCCCTTGACCTTGCGTTGACATGAATGTCCCATGCCTGGCTGATGGGAAATGGAAAAGGCAAGCAGACAAAGGGAAATATAATATGGCTTCCCACAATATGTGCTTCGGGAGGAATACCTTGGCCCTTAGTAAAGGAAGGGAAAACTGAAGGGCAAGAATTCAGAGAAGGAGACCTGCCAGGAGTGACTCAGGACCCTGAGAACCAAGTTGTGGGCTACAGAAAAGAGAACTGCTTAAGGGGTGTTCAGGAGTTGTGGGATATATTAGGAGGAAAACTAGGACATATATGTAACTAGCATCCATAAATACTCTGTCAGAAATAGATGATGGATGATAGGCAGGCTTTCTCAACAGAAAAGCAACAACAACAAAAATTCAAAGGAAAACATTCTGGCCCTCTCAAAACCAAAGTAAGTCACAGGGAGAAAAGGAAGGAATTATATTTTTTATTATCTTTCCTTATTGAATTGACATGGGATTGCTTTACTAAAATGTCCTTATCTGAATTGGGTCCTTATCCTTGTGATTTAGAGTCTACGTGCCTTTTCCATCTCTGGAATCTATGAGAGGAAATGACAATGCCTTCACTAAATACCTAGAAGAGTGGCCCAGGAAAATGATTTGGACCTGGCCTTCTGTGTGTGTTTGCAGGTGTTGGATTACTGCTTCAAACGCTTCAGTCAATACTAGAGAGCTGAGTATTTGTAGGTTTCCTGACATAATCTTGGGAGTTTCTATGTTTCTGGGAATTTATCCTTTTCTCTCAGTTCTGGGATTGCTAGCATAAATGTGTGGATGTGCCTCTTAGGTTATTCTTTTTTCCTTGCTACCAGTTGTCATGTGGTTTCATACTTGCAGCTGTCTGCTTGTCTCCCTGTTTTATCCCAGTAATGTCTTCTGCGGTTTTTTCATGTTTTCAAAGCTGAAGTGTGAGATTTCCTGATTTATTTCCTATTGGTTTGTTTGTATTTCCTTAATTTTGATAATCACATGTATGATTTGAATTTTTCTGTTAACTTTGGAGTTCGATTTTCTTCATCTTGTTTCTTTGGTTGTCCAGTTAGGTGGGTTTCTTTCTCAGTGTTTTTAAATTTTGGAAATGCATGCATTTAACCCTATATGGTTTCCCCATAAAATGTTTTGGCATCATCCCTTAAGTTTCTTGACATTCCTTTGTTCATGGCTCTTTCTGCTTTTCCTTTCGATTACCTTTCGTGCATTCATTGCTAGTTCGTGAGAGTGTTGTTTTCCAACTTTTAGTGTCTGGCTTTATTTCCAATTTGAAAGTGATATCTTCCTGTTTTCATACCTTCGTGATCATAAGTGCACAGGATAGGTTTTGACTTCTCTTCCATGAATTACGAATGGATTTGGACTCGAGCCCATGACCTGCGATAGACAAAGTTATGTCTGCCGCTGGGAAGAACATATCTTATTGTCCTCAGAGACGCAATCTTACTCATGGATGCCCAAAGTTCAGGTGGTCTCGAGAGCCCATGTGGACGTCTGTTATTCCTTAGCACCTTGCTATTCGGAGGATCTTTCCTGTGCTTCACGCGGATATCATAGTTCCCAACAGTATTGGATTAAAGTCGCCATCTCCCTTATTCTCCGTTCATAGGCTTCCAACGTTTAGATACACCCTTGTTCGTGGTGTATATGTTGGCAATTCTTCTAGGTTTCTGTTGTTTTGATGCTCCATCAAGACAAAACTACTTCCGCTAATCTTTTGTCTCTCAAAGGCATAAAATCACTCTCGTCTACTTAGGCACAAACACTTTGGCTCTCTTCTCCTTGGCAAGAGCATAACATACGTCTTCCCAATTTCTTCACTTGAAAGCTATGAGTATCTTTATAGTCGAAGGAAATCTCCTATGGTCAACAGAAGGTCGAGCTTGTTTAATATTTGTTTTTTTCTTTGGATCTTTTCTAGCTTTTTTGGTTTGTTTTTGAATTTCAACCACTCTTACAAAGTGTTTGTATTGACAGAAGACTTTAGTCCTGAAAACTGAATGAATTATTGATAGGTAGTACCTCACTTTCTCATTTCGGTTGGCTTCTCACTTGGATTCTATTTGCCTTTCCCCTGTATGGTATTTTCTTTGGATTTGCTTTATTAGTATGATTCCTCCCTTCCTACCCACCTTTTGCATGTCTTATCCTTTTGTGTGTTCGTGTGTGTGCATATGCATGTGTTAATGTGTGTGTGGTCTGTCTGTGTTTCACATCACACTTATTATTAAAATGCGAGTGATAGGAATTTGGTCTCTTATGGGTAGCAATTCAATTTGACATGCCTTGAAAACTCACATTCCATCAGTTTCAGGAAAATCTCCTGCAAGGAATGTCATCTCTTGTCCTCTTCGAGAAACACATGTTCTCACAAAACTGCCTTCAAACAAACACCACCATTTTAGTTCTGCATAAGAGTCGTACTGTTTGTCCCAATACCCTTGCTTCTTCATATGTTTCTTGACTGTCATGAGGGAGTGAAATCGTCTCTTTGTTGTCTTTCTGAGAATGATAGATGTGATGAAGCCCAATGCTCTCCGCAACACTGCCATATGAGACAAGTGGAAGAATTCATTCTTGCTCTTGTCTCAGTACGAATTTTCGGTGACATGGATGAAAGTGTGATGGTAGTAGTGTCTAATAACTTCATGCTTGTTCAGCCATGAAGGCAACAGGAAGACGACCACAACAACTGCAATGGGGTGGAAATTGACCTGAAGCCTACAAGGTAAACTCCACAGTGAAAGAGAAAGGAAGTCGCAGAGATGATGGAAGAAGGTTGGAGACATTGGCTCAGGGGATATTTGGTTGTTTCGTGGATTAGAGGGCCGTGAGGCCATACAAAGGACAAAGGCACAGGAGGCAGGGCACACTGTGAACCCACAAGGAACATGTTTCCCAGTGCCGTTGCCTATGAAACTTAGAGGGACTGAAGGGTACAAGTTCTTGACAACACAAGTCTTGAGTGCTGGAGTTTTCAGATTAGCAGGTTTGGCAGACATCGAATCTAAAGAACACGTCTTTTTCCTGCATAGGACACCAACCAGAAACCAGGTGCAGACAGCCTGGAGGCAATGATCAGAGACAATACCAGGATATGCAGTGGGAAGATGGTTAGTTTTGGGAGTGCATCTGTAAAAGGCAATGTTCCTGGAGGTGTCTCATGTGGACATCATAAATTTTGTGCTCTTGCACCAGCACCAACAAGACAGAGCTACTGGCCAAGACAGGTAGGTGAGGACATTGTCTGCCTACCCTGTAACACAAAATCCCAACCGTGGAAGACTTGGAGGACTGCATTCCTCAGTCCAAGATGCTTAGTCCAAGGAGTACAGACTCTCCCACAGGGGACGAGAAGAAAGCATTGACCACATGTTCTTTCTGAACACAGCATTCTGCAGGCCTGCATTCTGTTGAGATGATGATTCCAGGGTCTTGGCATTGACTCTTGTCTCAGGTTCACTGCTCAGGGGCAAGTAAGCATCTCCCTCTCTAGCCCCACCCCCTGATTGGGATCTTTCTGCCTCTCTGTCCAATGTGCCTGTGCATCGTTGGACAAGATACCAAAGACGAAAGCAGTGCACAATAATTGACTGGGGCCTGAAGATATTTTATTGAATTTGGACCAAAGTTCCTATTGAGGGCAGCCAGGTACAGAGAACATCCCACCTCCTAAAATGCCCGACCTTCGCTTGGAGCTCCCTCGTTCATTCTCTTGTTCTTTGTCTTCCTGGATCTCCTCACCAACCTGCAGCATCCACTGTCTGTCGTGCTGTACTGAACCCTTGTTGACACATTGTGCATCCTCTAGGGGCTCCATTGGAACATGCCTATCTTACACAAGAGGCACTGTTTGCTTATCGCATGAAACCATTTGGAGGATGGTCATGAGAGGGTGAAGATAGGCTTGTGCTGCCACATCTCCATGCAGTTCCACAAAGGGTAGCTGCTCCACCCTGAGGGACTGATCCAGGTTCTCCCACATTCAAATCCTCTTCAATTGTCCTATAGACATAAGAGTTGTCTTCCAGAAATGGGCACAAAAAAGGTACACATGGCTTCACTTGGGCTATGGGTGCATTTCAACATACTCTCCGTTGGCTCCTGTGGACTCCAAGTACATGAGTCCATCCTGGACCTAAGTCTGCCTTGGATGCATGGTCATTTTGAAGATGGGGAGGCCTTGTTGGCCTCGTTTCTGGAGACGCTCGAGGTACTCTTGTCCTCGCTGTGGAAGACTCCAGACATGTCTTTGGCACGGTTGCGGGGGTTCACTTTGAGTTTTCCTTGTGAGTCCCTTTTCCTGTTCAGGAGCTCCGAGATTGGGTGGGAGGGCCTCATTCTTGCGTATGGCTAGGATTTCCTCCCTTGTGGCTATGCTTCCGGTCTGATTGTTTCTTGGCCTGTCGTGGCTAAGATGGAATGAGGGATGCTTGCCTTTCTCCAGAGTCCATAGGCCTGGTGCTGACATTCACGACCGAAACTACAAATTGGGCCATGGAGAAGGTGACACCGACTCGGTTCTCAAAATGCCTGGTGAGATACCCAGGCGGCTCCCAAAGTTTGGGACGGCTTGGGGTTTTCTTGTGACACCCATGATTACTCCAGCCAGTGTAGTGATTAGGCATGGGTTGATGAGGAGTGGTTGCTATGACCTCAAAGCTTTGTGACATCAAAGATGCTGGCTTCACTGAAGCAGCTGTCCCTCTCCCATGACCTTGGTGTCTTATGGCTTTAGGTAGGAAGCTCCAAGAAAGTCAGAACAAAAGCCCTCTGAACCTGATCAAGAAATCAGGTTGTCCTAAGGGATTATGTCCCACTTCCCCTTTCTAGAGAGAAAGAGGAAAGAAAATGACATTTAGTATACCTTCCTTTAGGCCAACATATTCCCAGAGACGGCAAGGTGTCCTATTTCCAGTACAATTTCTAGAGATCTAAAGAAACAGTGAGGCCTCGTGGGTATGAGCAGCTCTCTGTGGGTTTTGTCATCCAGTGGGTGATAGCGTCCTTTCTCAGCGTCTTTTTCCTTTGTTAGGTGATGACTAAGGGACGGAAAGTCCCTTTTTGAGGAAAAAAATGAGGGCATCGATATATGGTGCCGTCTGTGGCCTCGTCTCTTAGTGTTCTGAAACACGCGGCTAAGAGATTAGGCCTCTGTCTACCTGGCTTTCACTTAAAAACCTTTGCAAAGTCTTTGAGGAGTGTGATATTCTGCATCAGAGCTAACACTTAAGGAAGAGGTCTGGACCACACCCGTTGTCATCATTATTTAACTGTACTTGTTGTGGTAACGGGTATAGACATGTTGACCAAGTCTCTTTAGTCAAAAGGAATGGGACGGCCTATACCGACAACTTGCAAGGCCCATTCGAGCAGACCTTTGGAGTGAGCCGCATACCCTGGCAAGGTCTAGTGGATCAGGAAAGTTGGGTCCTTTTCGGCACCACAGTATTCCTAAGCAGTCAAAGTGAATGAACCCCTGGAACATGCCTTGACATGAATGTCCCATGCCTCGCTGATGGGAAATGGAAAAGGCAAGCAGACAAAGGGAAATATCATATGGCTTCCCACAATATTTGCCTCTGGAGGAATACCTTGGCCCTTAGTAAAGGAAGGGAAAACAGAAGGGAAAGAAGTCAGCAATGGAGACCCACCAGGAGTGACTCAGGAATTTGAGAACCAAGCTGAGGGTTACAGAAATGAGAACTGCCTAATGGTGTACAGGAGTTGTGACATATATTAGGGGGAGCACTAGGACGTACATGCAACTAAAGCATCCATGAATACTCTGTCAAAAACGGATGATGGATGATAGGCAGGCATTCTCAACAGAACAGCAACAACAACAACATAAATTCAGAGGAAAACAATCTGGCCCTCTCAAAACCCAAGGTATTCAATGGGAGAAAAGGAAAGAATGATATTTTTAATTATCTTTCCTTATTGAAATGACATGGGATTGGTTTCCTAAAATGTCCTTCTCTGAATTGGGTTTTTATCCTTGTGAATTAGAGTCTACCCGCCTCTTCCATCTCTGGAATCCTTGAGAGGACATGACAATGCCTTCGCTAAATACCTAGAAGAGTGGCCCAGGAGAATGCCTTGGACCTGGCCTTCTGTGTGTTGGCAGGTGTTGGATTACTGCTTCAAACGCTTCAGTTAATACTAGAGAGCTGAGATTGTGTAGGTTTCCTGACCTAATCGTGGGAGTTTCTATGTGTCTGGGAATTTATCCTTTTCTTTCAGTTCTTGGATTTGCTAGCATAAATGTCTGGATGTGCCTCTTAGGTTATTCTTTTTTCCTTTGACATGTTGTCATGTGGTTCCATACTGTCAGTTGTGTGCTTCTCTCCCTGTTTTTTTACAGTAATGTCTTCTGCATTTTTTTCGTGTTTTCAATACTAAAGTGTGAGATCTCCTGATTTTTTTCCTATTGGTTTGTTTGTATTTCCTTAATTTGATAATCACATGTATGATTTCTATTTTTCTGTTAACTGTGGTGTTTGGTTTTTCTTCATTCGGTTGCTTCAAATGTCCAGTTAGGTGGCTTTCTTTATTGGTGTTTTTAAATTTTGAAAATGCACGCATTTAACCCTATATGGTTTCCCCATAAAATGTTTTGGCATCATCCTCAAAGTTTCTTGACATTCCTTTGTGCAGGCTCTTTCTGCTTTTCCTTTCGATTTTCTTTCTTGCATTCATTGCTAGTTCATGAGTGTGTTGTGTTTTCCAACGTTTAGGGTATGGCTATATTTCCAATTTGAAAGTGATATCTTCCCGTTTTCATACCATCATGATCATAAGTGCCCAGGATAGGTTTTGATTTCTCTTCCATGAATTACGACTGGATTTGGACTCGAGCTCATGACCTGCGATAGACAAAGATAGGTCTGCCGCTGGGAAGAACATATCTTATTTTCCTCAGAGATGCAATCTTACTCATGGATCCGCAAAGTTCCAGTGGTCTCAAGAGCCCTTGTGGACGTCTTTTCTTCCTAGGCTCCTTCCCATTCAGATGATCTGTCCTATGCTTAACGTGGATATCATAGTTGACAACAGTATTGGATAAAATTTGCCATCTCCCTACTTGTGTGTTCATAAGCTACCAACGTTTAGATACACCATGTTCTTGGTGTATATGTTGGCAATTCTTCCTGGTTTTGTTGTTTTGATGCTCCATCAAGACAAAACACCTTCCGCTAATCTTTTGTCTCTCGAAAGCATAAAATCATTCTCGCTGATTTAGGCACAAACACTTTGGCCATGTTCTCCTTGGCAAGACCATGTTCTGGGTCTTCCCAATTTCTTTTCCTGAAAGCTTTGCATATCTTTATAGTCGAAGAAAATCTCCTATGGGCAACAGAAGGTCGAGCTTGTTTAATATTTGTTGTTTTCTTATGGATCTTTTCTACCATTTTTTTTTTTTTGGTATTTCAAACACTGCTATAATCTGTTGTATTGAAGGGAGACTTTAGGAATTATTGATAGGTAATAGTTCACTTTCTCATTTCGGTTGGCTTATCATTGGATTCTATTTGCCTTTCCCCTAATTGTATTTTCTTGGGGTTGCTTCATTGGTACGATTCCTCTCTTCCTCCCCATCTATGGCATGTCTTATCCTTCTGTGTATTCATGTTTGTGTGCATGTGAATGTGTTAATGTGTGTGTGGTCTGTGTGTTTTTCACATAACACTTATGATTAAATTTCGAAGGATAGGAATTCAGTCTCTTATGGGTAGCAATTAAAATTGACATACCTTGAAAACTCACTTTCCATCAGTTTCAGGAAAATCTTCTGTGAGGAATGTCATCTCTTGTCCTCTTCGAGAAACAGGTGTTCTCACAAAACTGCCTTCAAACAAACACCACCATTTGAGTTCCTCATTAGAGTCGTACTGTTTGTCCCAATACCCTTGCTTTTTCTTATGTTTCTTGACTGTCATGAGGGAGTGAAATCGTCTCTTTGTTGTCTTCCTGAGAATGATAGATGTGACGAAGCCCAATGCTCTCCGCAACACTGCCATATGAGACAAGTGGAAGAATTCATTCTTGCTTATGTCTCAGTACGAATTTGCAGTGACATGGAGGACAGGAGATGGTAGTAGGGTCTAATAACCTCGTGCTTGTCTTCAGCCATGAAGGCAACAGGAAGATGACCACAACAACTGCAATGGGGTCGAATTTTACCTGAAGCCTACAAGGTAAACTCCACAGCGAAAGAGAACGGAAGTTGCAGAGATGATGGGAGAAGGTAGGAGACAAAGCTCAGGGGTGATTTGGTTGGTTTGTGGATCAGAGAGCCATGAGCCCATGCAGAGGGTAAAGGCACAGGAGAGCAGGGCTCATTGAGAACCCACAAGGAACCTGTCTCCCAGTGTCCTTGGCTGTGACACGCAGAGGGTCTGAAGGGCACTAGTTCCTGACAACACAAGTCTTGAGGGCTGGAGTTTTCAGCTCAGCAGGCTTGGCAGACATCGACTCGAAAGAACACTGTCCTTTTCCCTCATAGGACACCAACAAGCAAGCAGGTGCAGGAGCCTGGAGACAATGATCAGAGACAATATCAGGAGACGCAGTGGGAAGATGGTGAGTCCTGGGAGTGCATCCGTGAAAGGCAGTGTTTGTGGAGATGTCTCAATGGGGACATAAAAATTTGGGGCTCTCGCACTAGCAGCATCAAGACAGAACTGCTGGCCAAGAAAGGTAGTTGATGACATTGGATGCCTACCCTGCCAACACGAAATCCCAACCGTGGAACACTTGGAGGACTGGTTTCCTCAGTCCAAGATGCTTTGTCTAGGAGAAAAGACTCTCCCATAGGGGACGAGAAGAAAGCATTGACCACATGTTCTCTCTGAACACAGCATTCTGCAGCCCTGCGTTCTGTTGAGTTGATAATTCCAGAGTCTTAGCATTGACTCCTGTAGGTTCTCTGATCAGGGGCAAGTAAGATTCTCCTTCTCCAGCTCCACCCCCTGATTGGGATCTCTCTGCCTCTCTGTCCAATACGTGCATGTGCATCGTTGGACAAGATAACAATGACAAAACCAGTGCACAATAATTGACTGGGGCCAGAGGATGTTTTATTGAATTTGGACCTAGGTTCCTATGGAGGGCAACCAGGTACAGAGATTCTCCCACCATCCTAAAATGCCCGACCTTCGCTCGGAGCTCCCTTGTTCATTCTCCTGTTCTATGTTCCTGAATCTCCTAAATAACATGCAGCATCCACTGTCGCGCTGTACTGAACCCTTGTTGACACACTGTATCCTCTGAGGCTCCATTTGAACGTGCCCATCTTCCGCCAGAGGCACTGTTTGCCTATCGCATGAAACCATGTGGGAATTGTCATGAGAGGGTGAAGGCAGGCTTGTGCTGACACATCTCCATGCAGTTCCACAGAGGGTAGCTGCCTCACCCTGAGGGAGTGCTCCAGGTTCTTCACATTCGAATCCTCTTCAATTGTCCTTTTAGAAATACAGGTTGTCTTCCTGAAACGGGCACGAAAGTCTTTCAGATGGCTTTACTTGGGCTATGGGTCTCTTCCAACATGCTCTCCGTTGGCTCCTGTGGACTCCAAGAACATGAGTCCGTCCTCGACCTAAGGTTCTAGGGTGTAGAGTCTGCCTTGGATGCATGGTCATTTTGGAAGATTGCGAGTCCTTGTTGGTACCATTTCTGGAGACACTTGAGGTACTTGTGTCCTCGCTGTGGAAGACCCCAGACATGTCTTTGTCACAGTTTCGGGGGTTCACTTTGAGCTTTCCTTGGGTGTCCGTTTTCCTCTTCAGAGCTCCGTGATTGGGTGAGAGGGCCTCACCCTTGCGCAGGGCTCGGATTTCCTCGCCTGAGCCTATGCTTTCGGACTGATTGTTCCTTGGCCTGTCGTGGCTAAGATGGAATGAGGGATTCGTGCCTTTCTTCGAATTCCAGAGGGCTGGTGCTGACAGTCACGACCAAACACTATGAATTGGGCCTTGGAGAAGGTGACACCGACTCGCTTCGCAAAATGTCTTGGTGAGAGACCCAGGGAGTTCCAGCGATTTGGGACAGCTTGGGGTCTTCTTGGCCTACCCATCATTACTCCAGCCAAGTGTAGTGATCAGGCCTGGGTTGATGAGTCGTGGTTGCTATGACCTCAAAGCTTTGTGACATCACAGATGCTGGCTTCACTGATGCAGCTGTCCCTTTACGATGATATTAGTGTCCTATGGCTTTAGTTAGGAAGCCCCGGGAAAGACAGAACAAGAGCCCTCTGAGCCTGGTCAAGAATTCAGCTTTTCTTGTGGGTGTATGTTCCACTTCCCCTTTCTAGACACAAAGAAGAAAGAAAATGACATTCAGTATACCTGCCTTTAGGCCAATGTATCCCAGACCAGCAAGATCACTTATTTCCACTACAATTTCTAGAGATCTCAAGAATCAGTGAGGCCTCGTGGGAATGAGCAGCTCACCATGGGGTTTGTCATCCTGTGGGCGAAAGCGTTCTTTGTCAGTGTCTTTGCCTATGGGTCAGTGTTGACTAAGGGACGGAAAGTCCCTTTTCGAGGAGAAAGGTGAAGGCATCGGTATATGGTGCTGTCTGTGGCCTCGTCTCCTAGTGTCTGAAACACGCAGCTAAGGGATTAGGCCTCTGTCTACCTGGCTTTCCCTGAAACACATTTGCAAAGTCTTCGAGGAGAGTGACATTCTGCATCAGAGCTAACTCTTAAGGGAGAGGCCTGGACCGCACCTGTCGTCATCATTAGTTAACTGTACTTCTTGTGGTAACGGGTATAGACATGTTGACCAAGTCTCTTTAGTCAGAAGGAAAGGGACGGCCTATACCGACAGCTTGCAAGGCCCATTCGAGCAGACCTTTGGAGTGAGCCGCAATGCCCTTGCAAGAACTAGTGGATCAGGAAGTTTGGGTCCATTTCGGCACCACAGTATAACTCAACCGTCTAAGTAAATGAACCCCTGGACCTTGCAATGACATGAAGGCCTCATGCCTGGCTGATGGGAAATGGAAAAGGCAAGCAGAGAAAGGGAAATATCATATGGCTTCCCAATATGTGCCTTTCCAATTTGAAAGTGATATCTTCCTGTTTTCATACCTTCATGATCATAAGTGCACAGGATAGATTTTGACTTCTCTTCCATGAATTACCACTGGATTTGGATTCGACCTCATGACCTGGGATAGACAAGGTTAGGTCCATCGTGGGAAGAACATATCTTATTGTCCTCAGAGATGCAATCTTACTCATTGATCCTCAAAGTTAAGGTTGTCTTGAGAGCGCATGTGGACGTCTTTTATTCCTTATCTCCTTCCCATCCAGATGTTCCGTCCTGTGCTTAACGTGGATATCATATTTCCCAACAGTATTGGATTAAAGTCACCATCTCTCTTCCTGTCTGTTCATAGGCTTCCAACGTTTAGATACACCCTTGTTCGTGGTGTATATTTTGGCAATTCTTCCAGGTTTCTGTTATTTTGATGCTCCATCAAGACAAAACACCTTCCGCTAATCTTTTGTCTCTCGAAGGCATAAAATCACTCTCTCTGACTTAGGTACAAAACACTTTGGCTCTCTTCTCCTTGGCAAGAGCTTAACCTACGTCTTCCCAATTTCTTCACTTGCAAGCTATGAGTATCTTTATAGTCGAAGAAAATCTCCTATGGGCAACAGAAGGTCGAGCTTTTTTAATATATGTGTTTTCTTGTGGATCATTTCTACATTTTTTTTTTGTTTTGTTTAGTAATTTCAACCACTCCTACCAACTGTATTGACGGGAGACTTTAGTCCTGAATACTGAATGAATTATTGATAGGTAATAGTTCACTTTCTCATTTCAGTTGGCTTCTCACTTGGATTCTATTAGCCTTTCCCCTTTATGGTATTTTCTTTGCGGTTGCTTCATTAGTACGATTCCTCGCTCCCACCCCATCTTTTGCATGTCTTATGTTTTTGTGTGTTCTTGTGTGTGCATGTGCATGTTTTAATGTGTGTTGGTCTGTGTATGTTTCACATAACAGTTATTATTAAAATATTAGAGGTAGGAATTCGGTCTCTTATGAGTAGCAATTCAATTTGACATGCCTTGAAAACTCACATTCCATCCGTTTCAGGAAAATCTTCTGCAAGGAATGTCATCTCTTGTCCTCTTCGAGAAACACGTGTTCTCACAAAACTGCCTTCAAACAAACACCAGCATTTGAGTTCCTCATTAGAGTCGTACTGTTTGTCCCAATAGCCTTGCTTTTTCATATGTTTCTTGAGGGAGTGAAATCGTCTCTTTGTTGTCTTTCTGAGAATGATAGATGTGACGAAGCCCAATGCTCTCCGCAACACTGCCATATGAGACAAGTGGAAGAATTCATTCTTGCTTATGTCTCAGTACGAATTTGCGGTGACATGGAGGATAGTAAAATGGTAGTAGTGTCTAATAACTTTATGCTTGTATTCTGCAATGAAGGCAACAGGAAGATGACAACAACAACTGCAATTGGGTGGAAATTGACCTGAAGCCTACAAGGTAAACTCCACAGTGAAAGAGAATGGAAGTCGCAGAGATGATGGGAGAAAATGGAGACATGGCTCAGGTCAGGGGAGATTTGGTTGGTTCGTGGATCAGAGGACCGTGAGCCCATGCAGAGTACAAAGGCTCAGGAGAGTAGGACACACTGGGAACCCACAAGGAACCTGTTTACAATTGCCGTTGGCTGTGACATGCAGAGGGTCTAAAGGGCACGAGTACTTGACAACACAAGTCTTGAGGGCTGGAGTTCTCAGATCAGAAGGCTTGTGAGACATAGACTCGAAAGAACAACGTCGTTTTCCTGCATAGAGAAGGCAGAATGATGTAACAGGAAATTGAGCTTAGTGAATCTCCACGGAATTGAAAGAAGTGCCTCTTGTAGGAGAAGTAAGAGTGAGAGAAAGAAAAGAGCCCTGAACATAGATTGGAGAAATTGGGGCTGAAAACGACCCTCATCTGGGAGCAGAGACAGGGGTCCAGAATCAGGGGCACCTAGGACTGCCATCACCTTCCAAAGAAGCAGAGCACCAAAAGACATAGTGCCAACCCCTTGGAAAATCTAGGCATGGAGGTATTCTCTTTAGGCAAATAGGCATCGGAGAATAGTTTGTTCATAGCCCAGTCACTGACTTCAAGAAGAAAAGCTATACCAGCTCTCGAAGCAGGCCGGATAGCTCAAGCAACACCAGCCCAAGCCAAAATCTTTATCCCCTGCATTTCTGAACACTGACAGAGCCGTAGTTCTTGTCTAGAACCAGGAGGTATTCAGAAGTCAATGGTTGGGTCCCGGGTTGTGTCCATCAGTTCAGAGTCGGCCTTCATATCAACTGATGATTCCTGGGTCTAGACATTGAATCTGGTCTCAAGTAAGCCTCCCCCTCTCCAGCTCCACCCCCTGACTGGGATGTCTATGCCTTTCTGTCCAATACAAGCATGTGCATCGTTGGACAATATAACAAAACAAAACCAGTGCACAATAATTGACTGAGGCCTGAGGATGTTTTATTGAATTTTGACCTAGCTTCCTATGGAGGGCAGCCAGGTACAGAGAGCCTCCCACCATCCTTAAATGCCCGACCTTCCCTCAGAGCTCCTTGTTCATTCTCCTGTTCTTTGTCATCCTGGATCTCCTCACCAACCTGCAGCATCCAATGTCTGCCGTGCTGTACTGACCCCGTGTTGACACAATGTGCATCCTCTCGGGGCTCCATTGGAACATGCCTATCTTACACAAGAGGCACTGCTTGCTTATCACAAGAAGCCAATGGGGGATGGTCATGAGAGGTGAAGGCAGGCTGGTGCTGCCACATCTCCATGCAGTTCCACAAAGGGTAGCTGCTCCACCCTGAGGGGGTGCTCCAGGTTCTTTCACATTCGAATCCTCTTCAATGTGTCCTTTTGGACATACAAGTTGTCTTCCTGAAACGGGCATGGAAGTCTTTCAGATGGCTTCACTTGGGCTAAGGGTCTCTTCCAACACTCTCTCCGTTGGCTCCTGTGGACTCCAAGTACATGAGTCCATCCTGGACCTAAGGTTCTAGGGTGTAGAGTCTGCCTTGGATGCATGGTTTTGGAAGATTGGGATGCCTTTTGGCACCGTTTCTAGAGAAGCTCGAGGTACTCGTGTCCTCGCTGTGGAAGAATCTAGACATGCCTTTGGCACGGTTGCGGGGGTTCACTTTGAGCTTTCCTTGGGTGGCCCTTTTCCTGTTCAGGAGCTCCGAATTTGGGTGTAAAGGCCTCACCCTTGCACAAGGCTCGGATTTCCTTCCCTGAGGTTTTGCTGGTGGTCTGATAGTTTCTTGGCCTGTCATGGTTAAGATGGAATGAAGGACGCTTGCCTTTCTCCGGAGTCCAGAGGGTTGGTGCTGACAGTCACGACTACACACCACGAATTGGGCCATGGAGAATGTGACACCCACTCACTTCGCAAACTACCTTGGTGAGGGAACCAGGCGGCTCCAGCGTTTAGGGTCGGCTTGAGGTCCACTTGTCGCACCCATGAATACTCCAGCCACGTGTCGTAATCAGGCGTGGGTTGATGAGTAGTGGTTGCTATGACCTCAAAGCTTTGTGACATCAGAGATGCTGGCTTCACTGAATCAGCTGTCCCTCTCCCATGACCTTGGTGTCCTATGGCTTATGTCAGAAGCACCCCAACAAGGACAGAACAGGAGACCTCTGAGCCTGAACAAGAACTCAGGTTGTCTTGTGGGATAAGGTCCCACTCCCCTTTCTAGAGACAAAGAGGAAAGAAAATGACATTCAGTATACCTTCTTTTAGGCCAACATATTCCCGGAGACGGCAAGTTGTCCTATTTCCACTACAATTTCTAGAGATCTCAAGAAACGGTGAGGCCTCCCGGGTTGAGCGCTCTCCGTGGGGTTTGTCATCCTGTAGGTGAGAGCCTCCTTTGTCAGAGTCTTTTGCCTATGGGTCAGTGATAACTAAGGGACGGAATGTTGCTTTTCGAGGAAAAAGGTGAGGGCATCGATATATGGTGCAGTCTGTGGCCTCGTCTCCTAGTGTTCTGAAACACGCGGCTAAGGGATTTTTCCCCTCTCTACCCGGCTTTCACTTAAAAAACTTTGCAAGACTTCGAGGAGAGTGATATTCTGCATCAGAGCTAACTCTTAAGGAAGAGGCCTGGACCACACCCGTCATCATCATTAGTTTACTGTACTTTTGTGGTAATGGGTATAGACATGTTGACCAAGTCTCTTTAGTCAGAAGGAAAGAGACGGCCTATACTGACGGCTTGCAACGCCCATTTGAGCAGAACTTTGGAGTGAGCCACAATGCATTTGCAAGGACTAGTGTATCAGGAAGTTTGGGTCCATTTCGACACCACAGTATTCCTCAGCAGTCGAAGTGAATGAAACCCTGGACCTTGCCTTGACATGAATGTCCCTTGCCTGGCTGAGGGGTAATGGAAAAGGCAAGCAGACAAAGGGAAATATCATATGGATTCCCCCAATATGTGCCTCGGGAGGAATACCTTGGCCCTTAGTAAAAGAAGGGAAAACTGAAGGGCAAGAAGTCAGAGAAGGAGACCCACTAGGAGTGACTCAGGACTCTGAGAACCAAGCTGAGGGTTACAGAAAAGAGAAGTGCTTAATGGGTGGTCAGCAGATGTGGTATATATTAGGAGGAGCACTAGGACATACATGCAACTAAAGCATCCGTGAATACTCTGTCAAAAACGGATGATTGATGATAGGCAGGCTTTCTCAACAGAACAGCAACAACAACAACATAAATTCAGAGGATACAACGTGGCCCTCTCAAAACCAAAGGAAGTCTCAGGGAGAAAAAAAAAATGAATTATTTGTTTATTATCTTTCCTTATTGAAATGACATGGGATTGGTTTCCTAAAATGTCCTTCTTTGAATTGGGTCTTTATCCTTGTGAATTAGTTTACCCTCCTCTTCCATCTCTGGATTTGATGAAGGACATGACAATGCCTTCACTAAATACCTAGAAGAGTCGCCCAGGAAAATGACTTGACCTGGCCTTCTGTGTGTTGGCACGGGTTGGATTATTGCTTCAATGCTTCCGTCTAAACTAGAGAGCTGAGATTTTGTAGGTTTCTTGACCTAATCTTGGAAGTTTCTATGTGTCTGGGAATTTATCCTTTTCTCTCAGTTCTTGGATTTGCTAGCATAAATGTGTGGATGTGCCTCTTCGGTTATTCTTTTTTCCTTGCTACCAGTTGTCATGTGGTTTCATATTGCAGCTGTGTGCTTGTCTCCCTGTTTTATCCCAGGAATGGCTTCTGCGGTTTGTTCGTGTTGTCAAAACTCAAGTGTGAGATCTCCTGATTTTTTTCCATTTGGTTTGTTTGTATTTCCTTAATTTTGATAATCACATGTCTGATTTCAATTTTTCTGTTAACTTTGGAGTTCGGTTTTTCTTCATTCTGTTCCTTCAGTCGTCCTTTTGGTGGCTTTCTTTTTCAGTGTTTTTAAATTTTGGAAATGCATGCATTTAACTTTATATGGTTTCCCCATAAAATGTTTTGGCATCATCCTCTAAGAGTCTTAGAATTCCTTCGTTCATGGCTCTTTATTCTTTTCCTTTGGATTTTCTTTCTTGCATTCATTGCTAGTTCGTGAGTTTGTTGTGTTTTCCAACTTTTAGTGTCTGGCTGTATTTCCAATTGAAAGTGATATCTTCCTGTTTTCATACCTTCGTGATGATAAGTGCACAGGATAGGTTTTGACTTCTCTTCCATGAATTACGACTGGATTTGGACTCGAGCTCATGACCTGCGATAGACAAAGTTAGGTCTGCCCCTGGGAAGAACATATCTTATTGTCCTCAGAGATGCAATCTTTCTCATGGATCCGAAAACTTCAGGTGGTCACAAGAGCCCATGTGGACGTCTGTTATTCCTTAGCACTTTCCCATCCAGATGATCTGTCCTGTGCTTCACGTGGATATTATAGTTGCCAACGGTATTGGATAAAATTCGCCATCTCCCTTCCTGTGTGTTCATAGGCTTCCAAAGTTTGATACACCCTTGTTCGTGGTGGATATGTTGGCAATTCTTTCAGGTTTCTGTTGTTTTGATGCTCCACCAAGACAAAACACCTTCCGCTTATCTTTTGTCTCTTGAAGGCATAAAATGACTCTCGCTGACTTATGCACAAACACTTTGGCTCTCTTCTCCTTGGGAATAGCATAACCTACGTCTTCCCTGTTTCTTCACTTGCAAGCTATGAGTATCTTTATAGTCAAAGGAAATCTCCTATGGGCAACAGAAGGACGAGCTAGTTTAATATTTGTTTTTTTCTTATGGATGTTTTCTAACTTTTTTTTTTTTTTTTTTTTTGGAATTTCAACCACTCTTACAATCTGTTTGTATTGACGGGAGACAGTGAGGTTACAGAGACCTAGATCCAATGCAAAGATGGAAGAATCAATTGATGCCCAGGTAAAGGAAGAAGGAATGATTACGGCTAAGCAATCAGAGTGAAACCTCACATAGTACACGCCCGATGCTGGTTTGACAGCAGCGGCCTAGATACTCATTTTACATCAGAAAACATAGAAGATATCAGAGAGTCTCGAAACACAGAGATAAAACTGATAAAGATAAAAGCACCTAAAGGACTCCTGAAGAGAAGATTGGTAGGAAACTGGATGCAAAGTCCGGGAACATGGCAGAAGTGGTGAATCCAATTAGGAACCGAGAACAAGCCTAGAAAATAAGGACACAAATTCGAAGAGAGAAGGCAGAATGATGGAATATGATAGTGAGCTTAGGGAATCTCCAAGTTAATGAAAGAGGTGCCTCTTGTAGGTGAAGTAAGAGTGAGAGAAAGAAAAGAGGGCTGATCCTAGATTGGAGAACTCAGGGCTGAAAAGGACCCTCATCTGGGAGCAGAGAAAGTGGTCCAGAATCAGAGGCACAGAGGACTCCCAACACCTTCCACAGAAGCGGAGCACCTAAAGACATAGTGCCATTCCCCCTGGAAAATCTAGGCATGGAGGCATTCTCTTTAGGCAAATAGGCATCGGAGAATAGTTTGTCCATAGCCCAGTCACTGACTTCAAGAGGAAAAGCTATACCAGCTCTCGAAGCAGGCCGGATAGCTCAAGCAACAGCAGCCAAGCCAAAATCCTTATCCCCTGCATTTCTGAACAATGACAGAGCAGCAGTTCTGTCTAGAACCAGGAGGTATTCAGAAGTCAATTGTTGGGTTCCGGGTTGTGTCCATCAGTTCAGAGGCGGCCTTCAGATCAACTCATGATTCCAGGGCCTTGGCATTGACTCTGTTCTCAGGTTCTCTGCTCAGGGGCAAGTAAGCTTCTCCCTCTCCAGCTCCACCCCCTGATTGGGATCTCTCTGCCTCTCTGTCCAAACGTGCATGTGCACGTTCGATAAGATAACAAAGACAAAAACAGTGCACAATAATTGACTGGGGCCAAAGGATGTTTTATTGAATTTGGACCTAGGTTCCTATGGAGGGCAGCCAGGTATAGAGAACCTCCCACCATCCTAAAATGCCCGACCTTCGCTTGGAGCTTCCTTGTTCATTCTCCTGTTTTTGCCTTCCTGGATCTCCTCACCAACCTGCAGCATCCGCTGTCTGTCATGCTGTACTGACCCCTTGTTAACACATTGTGCATCCTCTCGGGGCTCCATTGGAACATGCCCATCTTCCTCAAGAGGCACTGTTTGCTTATCACATGTAACCATTTGGGGGATGGTCATGAGAGGGTGAAGGCAGGCTTGTGCTGCCACGTCTCCATGCAGTTCCACAGAGGGTAGCTGATCCACCATGAGGGAGTGCTCAAGGTTCTTCCACATTCGAATCCTCTTCAATGCGTCCTTTTGCACATACAAGTTGTCTTCCTGAAACGGGCACGGAAGTCATTCAGATGGCTTCATTGGGCTATGGGTCTCTTCCAACATGCTCTCCGTTGGCTCCTGTGGACTCCAAGAACATGAGTCCGGCCTGGACCTAAGGTTTTAGGGTGTATAGTCTGCCTTGGATGCATGGTCTTTTTGGAAGATTGGGAGGCCTTGTTGGCACCGTTTCTGGAGACCATCGAGGTACTCGTGTGCTCGCTGTGGAAGACTCCAGACATGTCTTTGGCATGGTTGCGGGGGTTCACTTTGAGCTTCACTTGGGTGGCCCTTTTCCTGTTGAGATGCTCCATGATTTGGTGGGAGGGTCTCACCCTTATGCAGGGCTCGGATTTCCTCCCCTGAGGCATTGCTTGCAGTCTGTTAGTTTCTTGGCATGTCGTGGCTAAGATGGAATGAGGGATCCTTGCCTTTCTCGAGGTCCAGAGGGCTGGTGCTGACACTCACGACCAAATACTATGAATTGGGCCATGGAGAAGGTGACACCGACTCGCTTCGCAAACTGCCTTGGTGAGAGACCCAGGGGGCTCCAGCCGTTTGGGACGGCTCGGGGTCCTCTGTCCCACCCATGACTACTCCAGTCAAGTGTAGTGATCAGGCCTGGGTTGATGAGGAGTGGTTGCTATGACCTCAAAGCTTTGTGACATCACAGATGCTGGCTTCACTGCAGCAGCTGTCCCTCTACCATGACCTTGGTGTCCTATGGCTTTAAGTAGGAAGCCCCAGGAAGAATGAACAAGAGCCCTCTGAACCTGATCAAGAACTCAGGATGTCTTGTGGTTTAATGTCCAACTTCCCCTTTCTGGAGACATAGAGGAAGGAAAATGACATTCAGTATACCTTCCTGTAGGCCAACATATCCCCGGAGATGGCAAGGTGTCCTTTTACACTACAATTTTTAGATACCTCAAGAAAAGGTGAGGCCTCGCGGGTATGAGCAGCTCTCCGTGGGGTTTTTCGTCCTGTGGGTGAGAGCGTACTTTGTCAGCGTCTTTTGCCTATGGGTCAGCGATGACTAAGGTACGGAAAGTCCCTTTCTGAGGTAAAAGGTGAGGGCATCGATATATGGTGCCATCTGTGGCCTCGTCTCCTAGTGTTCTGAAACACACGGCTAAGGGATGAGGCCTCTGTCTACCTGGCTTTCCCTTAAATACCTTTGCAAAGTCTTCGAGGAGAATGACCTTCTGCATCAGAGCTAACTCTCAGAGAGGTTGACCGAATCCGTTGTCATTATTAGTTAACTGTACTTGTTGTGGTAACGGGTATAGACATGTGGACCAAGTCTCTTTAGTCAGAAGGAAAGGGACGGCGTATACCGACGGCTTGCAAGGCCCATTCGAGCAGACCTTTGGAGTGAGCCACAATGCACTTGCAAGGACTAGTGGATTAGGAAGTTTGGGTCCATTTCGGCACCACAGTATTCCTCTGCCGTCGAAGTGAATGAACCCCTGGACCTTGCCTTGACATGAATGTCCCATGCCCTGCTGTTGGGAAATGGAAAAGGCAAGCAGACAAAGGGAAATGTCATATGGCTTCCCACATTATGTGCCTCGGGAGGAATACCTTGGCCCTAGTAAAGGAAGGGAATAATGAAGGGCAAGAAGTCAGATGAGGAGACCCACCAGGAGTGATTCAGGACTCTGAGAATCCAGCTGAGGTCTACCGAAAAGAGAACTGCTTAATGGGTGGTCAGGAGTTGTGGCATATATTAGGAGGAGCACTAGGACGTCCATGCAAATAAAGCATCCGTGAATACTCTGTCAAAAATGGATGATGGATGATAGGCAGGCTTTCTCAACAGAACAGCAACAAGAACAACATAAATTCAGAGGAAAACAATGTGGCCCTCTCAAAACCAAAGGAAGTCACAGGGAGAAAAGAAAAGAATTATATTGTTTATTATCTTTCCTTATTGAAATGACATTGGGTGGGTTTCCTAAAATGTCCTTCTTTGAATTGGGTCTTTATCCTTGTAAATTAGAGTTTACCCAACTCTTCCATCTCTGGATTTGATGAGAGGACATCACAATGCCTTCACTAAATACATAGAAGAGTTGCCCAAGCAAATGACTTGACCTGGCCTTCTGTGTGTTGGCAGGGGTTGGATTACTGCTTCAAAGGCTTCCGTCTAAACTAGAGAGCTGAGATTTTGTAGGTTTCCTGACCTAATCTTGGAAGTTTCTATGTGTCTGGGAATTTATCCTTTTCTCTCAGTTCTTGGATTTGCTAGCATAAATGTGTGGCTATGCCTTTTCGGTTATTCTTTTTTCCTTGCTACCAGCTGTGATGTGGTTTCATACTTGCAGCTGTGTGCTTGTCTTTCTGTTTTATCCCAGGAATGGCTTCTGCGGTTTGTTCGTGTTGTCAAAACTCAAGTGTGAGATCTCCTGATTTTTTTCCATTTGGTTTGTTTGTATTTCCTTAATTTTGATAATCACATGTCTGATTTCAATTTTTCTGTTAACTTTGGAGTTCGGTTTTTCTTCATTCTGTTCCTTCAGTCGTCCTTTTAGGTGGCTTTCTTTTTCAGTGTTTTTAAATTTTGGAAATGCATGCATTTAACCCTATATGTTTCCCCATAAAATGTTTTGGCATCCTCCTCTAAGTTTCTTAGAATTCATTCTTTCATGGCTCTTTCTTCTTTTCCTTTGGATTTTCTTTCTTGCATTCATTGTAGTTCGTGAGTGTGTTGTGTTTTCCAACTTTTAGTGTCTGGCTGTATTTCCGATTTGAAAGTGATTATCTTCCTGTTTTCATACCTTCGTGATGATAAGTGCACAGGATAGGTTTTGACTTCTCTTCCATGAATTACGACTGGATTTGGACTCGAGCTCATGACCTGTGATAGACGAAGTTAGGTCTGCCGCTGGGAAGAGCATATCTTATTGTCCTCAGAGATGCAATCTTACTCATGGATCCCCAAATTTCAGGTGGTCTCGAATGCCCATGTGGACGTCTGTTATTCCTTAGCACCTTCCCATCCAGATAATCTGTCCTGTGCTTAACCTGGATATCATAGTTGCCAACAGTATTGGATAAAAGTCGCCATCTCCATTCCTGTGTGTTCATAGGCTTCCAACGTTTAGATACACCCTTGTTCGTGGTGGATGTGTTGGCAATTCTTCCAGGTTTCTGATGTTTTGATGCTCCATCAAGACAAAACTCCTTCCGCTTAGCTTTTTTCTCTCGAAGGCATAAAATCACTCTCGCTGAATTAGGCACAAACACTTTGGCTCTCTTCTCCTTGTGAATAGCATAACCTACGTCTTCCCTGTTTCTTCACTTGCAAGCTATGAGTATCTTTATATTTGAAGGAAATCTCCTATGGGCAACAGAAGGACGAGCCTGTTTAATATTTGCTGTTTTCTTATGGATGTTTCTATTTTTTTTTTATTTGGAATTTCAACCACTGTTACAAACTGTTTGTATTGACGGGAGACTTTAGTCCTGAATACTGAATGTATTATTGATAGGTAATAGTTCACTTTCTCATTTCGGTTGGCTTCTATTTGCCTTTCACCTATATGGTATTTTCTTGGGGTTGCTTCATTGGTAGGATTCCTCGCTTCCTTCCCATATTTTGCATGTCTTATCTTTGTGTGTTTGCATGTGCATGTGTTAATGCTGTGTGGTGTGTGTGTGTGTTTCACATCACAATTATTATTAAAATACGAGAGAATGGAATTCGGTCTCTTGTGGGTAGCAATTCAATTTGACATGCCTTGAAATCTCACATTCCATCAGTTTCAGGAAATCTCCTGCAAGGAATGTCATCTCTTGTCCTCTTCAAGTAACACGTGTTCTCACAAAACTGCTTTCCAAAGAACAGCACCATTTGAATTCCTCATTAGAGTCATACTGTTTGTCCCAATACCCTTTCTTTTTCGTATGTTTCTTGACTGTCATGAGTTAGTGAAATCGTCTGTTTATTGTCTTTCTGAGAATGATAGATGTGACAAAGTCCAATGCTCTCCGCAAGACTGCCATAAGAGACATGTGGAAGAATTCCTTCTTGCTTATGTCACAGTACAAATTGTGGTGACATGAAGACAGTGAGATGGTAGTAGTGTCTAATAACCTCATGCTTCTTCAACCATGAAGGCAACAAAAAGATGACCACAACAACTGCAGTGGGGTGGAAATTGACCTGAAGCCTACAAGGTAAACTCCACAGCGAAAGAGAACGGAAGTTGCAGAGATGATGGGAGAAGGTTGGAGACATGGCTCAGGGGAGATTTGGTTGGTTCGTGGATCAGAGGGCTGGAGTCCATGAAGAGGACCAAAGCACAGGAGAGCAGGGCACACTGGGAACGCACAAGGAACCTGTTTCCCAGTGCCGTTGACTGTGAGACGCAGAGGGTCTGAAGGGCACGAGTACTTGACAACACAAGTGTTGAGGGCTAAAATTTTCCTATCAGCAGGCTTGGCAGTCATCAACTTGAAAGAACACCATCTTTTTCCTGCATATGATACCAACAAGTGACCAGGAGCAGACAGCCTGGAGACAGTGATCAGAGAGAGACAATACCAAGAGACGCAGTGGGAAGATGATGAGTCGTGGGAGGGATTCCGTGAAAGGCAGTGTTCATGGAGATGACTCAATGTGGACATAATAAATTTTGGCTCTCGCAACAGCAGCATCAAGACAGAGCTTGGCCAAGACAGGTATGTGAGGACAGAGACTCCCTAGCCAGCCAACACGAAATACCAACAGTGGAACACTTGGAGGACTGCCTTCCTCAGTCCAAGATGCTTAGTCCAAGGAGAACAGAGTCTCCCATAGGGGACGAGAAGAAAGCTTTGACCACATGTTCTCTTCTGAACACAGCATTCTGCAGGCCTGCGTTCTGTTGAGTTGGTAGAGTTTCTCCTTTCACAGGCACACCAGAGCCCACGAAGGTAAACCTCAGCATATTCAGCCCGGACCCTAAAAACAACAAACGGCCGGAGAAGAGAGCTACTGCAAATGACTGGCCTCCAGGACAGGGTCAGCCACAACACAAACAGCAGTGGCATGCATGCCACATACACACTCACAAACACACACACACGCACGCACTCAACAAACCTTAAGGGCGAGCCCTGGGTCACTCACGGATCACTTCCTCCTAAATAAATTACCCTCAGGTTAGAAAACAGAATGAGTTTAACGAATACAGAGAGGTGACAGAGACTTAGATCCAATGCAAAGATGGAAGAATCAATTGATTCCCAGGTAAAGGAAGAAGGAGTGATTACGACTAGGCAGTCAGAGTGAAACCTCTACATAGAACACGCCCGATGCGGGATAGAAAGCCATGGCCTGGATACTCGCTGTACATCAGAAAACATAGGAGATATCAGAGAGTCTCGAAACACAGAGATAAAACTGATAAAGATAAAAACACCTAAAGAACTCCTGAAGAGAAGATTGGCAGGAGACTGGATGCAAAGTTCGGGAACATGGTAGAAGTGGAGGATCCAATTAGGAACCGAGAAGAACAAGCCTAGAAAATAAGGACGCAAATTCTAAGAGAGAAGGCAGAATGATGGAACATGGTAGTGAGCTTAGGGAATCTCTAAGGAAATGAAAGAGGTGCCTCTTGTAGGTGAAGTAAGAGTGAGAGAAAGAAAAGAGGGCTGATCCTAGATTAGAGAACTCGGGGCTGGAAAGGACCCTCATCTGGGAGCAGAGAAAGTGGTTCAGAATCAGAAGAACAGAGAACTCCCAACACCTTCCACAGAAGCGGAGCACCTAAAGACATAGTGCCATTCCCCCTGGAAAATCTAGGCATGGAGGTATTCTCTTTAGGCAAATAGGCATCGGAGAATAGTTTGTCCATAGCCCAGTCACTGACTTCAAGAGGAAAAGCTATACCAGCTCTCGAAGCAGGCCGGATAGCTCAAGCAACAGCAGCCAAGCCAAAATCCTTATCCCCTGCATTTCTGAACAATGACAGAGCAGCGGTTCTGTCTAGAACCAGGAGGTATTCAGAAGTCAATTGTTGGGTTCCGGGTTGTGTCCATCAGTTCAGAGGCGGCCTTCAGATCAACTCATGATTCCAGGGCCTTGGCATTGACTCTGTTCTCAGGTTCTCTGCTCAGGGGCAAGTAAGCTTCTCCCTCTCCAGCTCCAGCCCCTGATTGGGATCTCTCTGCCTCACTGTCCAAACGTGCATGTGCACGTTCAATAAGATAACAAAGACAAAAACAGTGCACAATAATTGACTGGGGCCAAAGGATGTTTTATTGAATTTGGACCTAGGTTCCTATGGAGGGCAGCCAGGTATAGAGAACCTCCCACCATCCTAAAATGCCCAACCTTCGCTCGGAGCTTCCTTGTTCATTCTCCTGTTTTTGCCTTCCTGGATCTCCTCACCAACCTGCAGCATCCGCTGTCTGTCATGCTGTACTGACCCCTTGTTAACACATTGTGCATCCTCTCGGGGCTCCATTGGAACATGCCCATCTTCCTCAAGAGGCACTGTTTGCTTATCGCATGTAACCATTTGGGGGATGGTCATGAGAGGGTGAAGGCAGGCTTGTGCTGCCACGTCTCCATGCAGTTCCACAGAGGGTAGCTGATCCACCATGAGGGAGTGCTCAAGGTTCTTCCACATTCGAATCCTCTTCAATGCGTCCTTTTGCACATACAAGTTGTCTTCCTGAAACGGGCACGGAAGTCTTTCAGATGGCTTGACTTGGGCTTGGGTCTCTTCCAATTTGCTCTCCGTTGGCTCCTGTGGACTCCAAGAACATGAGTCCGTCCTGGACCTAAGGTTCTAGGGTGTAGAGTCTGCCTTGGATGCATGGTCTTTTTGGAAGATTGGGAGGCCTTGTTGGCACCGTTTCTGGAGACTATCGAGGTACTCGTGTGCTCGCTGTGGAAGACTCCAGACATGTCTTTGGCACGGTTGCGGGGGTTCACTTTGAGCTTCCCTTGGGTGGCCCTTTTCCTGTTGAGATGCTCCATGATTTGGTGGGAGGGTCTCACCCTTATGCAGGGCTCGGATTTCCTCCCCTGAGGCATTGCTTGCGGTCTGTTAGTTTCTTGGCCTGTCGTGGCTAAGATGGAATGAGGGATCCTTGCCTTTCTCCGAGGTCCAGAGGGCTGGTGCTGACACTCACGACCAAATACTATGAATTGGGCCATGGAGAAGGTGACACCGACTTGCTTCGCAAACTGCCTTGGTGAGAGACCCAGGTGGCTCCAGAGGTTTGTGACAGCCTGGGGTCCTCTTGTCCCACCCATGACTACTCCAGTCAAGTGTAGTGATCAGGCCTGGGTTGATGAGGAGTGGTTGCTATGACCTCAAAGCTTTGTGACATCACAGATGCTGGCTTCACTGAAGCAGCTGTCCCTCTCCCATGACCTTGGTGTCCTATGGCTTTAAGTAGGAAGCCCCAGGAAGGACAGAACAAGAGCCCTCTGAACCTGATCAATAACTCAGGATGTCTTGTGGGTTAATGTCCAACTTCCCCTTTCTGGAGACCTAGAGGAAGGAAAATGACATTCAGTATACCTTCCTTTAGGCCCACATATACCCGGAGATGGCAAGGTGTCCTTTTACACTACAATTTTTAGATACCTCAAGAAAAGGTGAGGCCTCGCGGGTATAAGCAGCTCTCCGTGGGGATTGACGTCCTGTGGGTGAGAGCGTACTTTGTCAGCGTCTTTTGCCTATGGGTCAGTGATGACTAAGGTACAGAAAGTCCCTTTCCAAGGTAAAAGGTGAGGGCATCGATATATGGTGCCGTCTGTGGCCTCGTCTCCTAGTGTTCTGAAACACGCGGCTAAGGGATGAGGCCTCTGTCTACCTGGCTTTCCCTTAAATACCTTTGCAAAGTCTTTGAGGACAGTGATATTCTGCATCTGAGCTAACTCTCAATGAAGAGGCCTGGACCGAACCCGTTGTTATTATTAGTTAACTGTACTTGTTGTGGTAACGGGTATAGACATGTGGACCAAGACTCTTTAGTCAGAAGGAAAGGGACAGCCTATATCGAAGGCTTGCAAGGCCCATTCGAGCAGACCTTTGGAGTGAGCCACAATGCACTTGCAAGGACTAGTGGATTAGGAAGTTTGGGTCCATTTCGGCACCACAGTATTCCTCTGCCGTCGAGTGAATGAACCCCTGGACCTTGCCTTGACATGAATGTCCCATGCCCTGCTGTTGGGAAATGGAAAAGGCAAGCAGACAAAGGGAAATGTCATATGGCTTCCCACATTATGTGCCTCGGGAGGAATACCTTGGCCCTAGTAAAGGAAGGGAATAATGAAGGGCAAGAAGTCAGATGAGGAGACCCACCAGGAGTGATTCAGGACTCTGAGAATCCAGCTGAGGTCTACCGAAAAGAGAACTGCTTAATGGGTGGTCAGGAGTTGTGGCATATATTAGGAGGAGCACTAGGACGTCCATGCAAATAAAGCATCCGTGAATACTCTGTCAAAAATGGATGATGGATGATAGGCAGGCTTTCTCAACAGAACAGCAACAAGAACAACATAAATTCAGAGGAAAACAATGTGGCCCTCTCAAAACCAAAGGAAGTCACAGGGAGAAAAGAAAAGAATTATATTGTTTATTATCTTTCCTTATTGAAATGACATTGGGTGGGTTTCCTAAAATGTCCTTCTTTGAATTGGGTCTTTATCCTTGTAAATTAGAGTTTACCCAACTCTTCCATCTCTGGATTTGATGAGAGGACATCACAATGCCTTCACTAAATACATAGAAGAGTTGCCCAAGCAAATGACTTGACCTGGCCTTCTGTGTGTTGGCAGGGGTTGGATTACTGCTTCAAAGGCTTCCGTCTAAACTAGAGAGCTGAGACTTTGTAGGTTTCCTGACCTAATCTTGGAAGTTTCTATGTGTCTGGGAATTTATCCTTTTCTCTCAGTTCTTGGATTTGCTAGCATAAATGTGTGGCTATGCCTTTTCGGTTATTCTTTTTTCCTTGCTACCAGCTGTGATGTGGTTTCATACTTGCAGCTGTGTGCTTGTCTTTCTGTTTTATCCCAGGAATGGCTTCTGCGGTTTGTTCGTGTTGTCAAAACTCAAGTGTGAGATCTCCTGATTTTTTTCCATTTGGTTTGTTTGTATTTCCTTAATTTTGATAATCACATGTCTGATTTCAATTTTTCTGTTAACTTTGGAGTTCGGTTTTTCTTCATTCTGTTCCTTCAGTCGTCCTTTTAGGTGGCTTTCTTTTTCAGTGTTTTTAAATTTTGGAAATGCATGCATTTAACCCTATATGTTTCCCCATAAAATGTTTTGGCATCCTCCTCTAAGTTTCTTAGAATTCATTCTTTCATGGCTCTTTCTTCTTTTCCTTTGGATTTTCTTTCTTGCATTCATTGTAGTTCGTGAGTGTGTTGTGTTTTCCAACTTTTAGTGTCTGGCTGTATTTCCGATTTGAAAGTGATTATCTTCCTGTTTTCATACCTTCGTGATGATAAGTGCACAGGATAGGTTTTGACTTCTCTTCCATGAATTACGACTGGATTTGGACTCGAGCTCATGACCTGTGATAGACGAAGTTAGGTCTGCCGCTGGGAAGAGCATATCTTATTGTCCTCAGAGATGCAATCTTACTCATGGATCCCCAAATTTCAGGTGGTCTCGAATGCCCATGTGGACGTCTGTTATTCCTTAGCACCTTCCCATCCAGATAATCTGTCCTGTGCTTAACCTGGATATCATAGTTGCCAACAGTATTGGATAAAAGTCGCCATCTCCATTCCTGTGTGTTCATAGGCTTCCAACGTTTAGATACACCCTTGTTCGTGGTGGATGTGTTGGCAATTCTTCCAGGTTTCTGATGTTTTGATGCTCCATCAAGACAAAACTCCTTCCGCTTAGCTTTTTTCTCTCGAAGGCATAAAATCACTCTCGCTGAATTAGGCACAAACACTTTGGCTCTCTTCTCCTTGTGAATAGCATAACCTACGTCTTCCCTGTTTCTTCACTTGCAAGCTATGAGTATCTTTATATTTGAAGGAAATCTCCTATGGGCAACAGAAGGACGAGCCTGTTTAATATTTGCTGTTTTCTTATGGATGTTTCTATTTTTTTTTTATTTGGAATTTCAACCACTGTTACAAACTGTTTGTATTGACGGGAGACTTTAGTCCTGAATACTGAATGTATTATTGATAGGTAATAGTTCACTTTCTCATTTCGGTTGGCTTCTATTTGCCTTTCACCTATATGGTATTTTCTTGGGGTTGCTTCATTGGTAGGATTCCTCGCTTCCTTCCCATATTTTGCATGTCTTATCTTTGTGTGTTTGCATGTGCATGTGTTAATGCTGTGTGGTGTGTGTGTGTGTTTCACATCACAATTATTATTAAAATACGAGAGAATGGAATTCGGTCTCTTGTGGGTAGCAATTCAATTTGACATGCCTTGAAATCTCACATTCCATCAGTTTCAGGAAATCTCCTGCAAGGAATGTCATCTCTTGTCCTCTTCAAGTAACACGTGTTCTCACAAAACTGCTTTCCAAAGAACAGCACCATTTGAATTCCTCATTAGAGTCATACTGTTTGTCCCAATACCCTTTCTTTTTCGTATGTTTCTTGACTGTCATGAGTTAGTGAAATCGTCTGTTTATTGTCTTTCTGAGAATGATAGATGTGACAAAGTCCAATGCTCTCCGCAAGACTGCCATAAGAGACATGTGGAAGAATTCCTTCTTGCTTATGTCACAGTACAAATTGTGGTGACATGAAGACAGTGAGATGGTAGTAGTGTCTAATAACCTCATGCTTCTTCAACCATGAAGGCAACAAAAAGATGACCACAACAACTGCAGTGGGGTGGAAATTGACCTGAAGCCTACAAGGTAAACTCCACAGCGAAAGAGAACGGAAGTTGCAGAGATGATGGGAGAAGGTTGGAGACATGGCTCAGGGGAGATTTGGTTGGTTCGTGGATCAGAGGGCTGGAGTCCATGAAGAGGACCAAAGCACAGGAGAGCAGGGCACACTGGGAACGCACAAGGAACCTGTTTCCCAGTGCCGTTGACTGTGAGACGCAGAGGGTCTGAAGGGCACGAGTACTTGACAACACAAGTGTTGAGGGCTAAAATTTTCCTATCAGCAGGCTTGGCAGTCATCAACTTGAAAGAACACCATCTTTTTCCTGCATATGATACCAACAAGTGACCAGGAGCAGACAGCCTGGAGACAGTGATCAGAGAGAGACAATACCAAGAGACGCAGTGGGAAGATGATGAGTCGTGGGAGGGATTCCGTGAAAGGCAGTGTTCATGGAGATGACTCAATGTGGACATAATAAATTTTGGCTCTCGCAACAGCAGCATCAAGACAGAGCTTGGCCAAGACAGGTATGTGAGGACAGAGACTCCCTAGCCAGCCAACACGAAATACCAACAGTGGAACACTTGGAGGACTGCCTTCCTCAGTCCAAGATGCTTAGTCCAAGGAGAACAGAGTCTCCCATAGGGGACGAGAAGAAAGCTTTGACCACATGTTCTCTTCTGAACACAGCATTCTGCAGGCCTGCGTTCTGTTGAGTTGGTAGAGTTTCTCCTTTCACAGGCACACCAGAGCCCACGAAGGTAAACCTCAGCATATTCAGCCCGGACCCTAAAAACAACAAACGGCCGGAGAAGAGAGCTACTGCAAATGACTGGCCTCCAGGACAGGGTCAGCCACAACACAAACAGCAGTGGCATGCATGCCACATACACACTCACAAACACACACACACGCACGCACTCAACAAACCTTAAGGGCGAGCCCTGGGTCACTCACGGATCACTTCCTCCTAAATAAATTACCCTCAGGTTAGAAAACAGAATGAGTTTAACGAATACAGAGAGGTGACAGAGACTTAGATCCAATGCAAAGATGGAAGAATCAATTGATTCCCAGGTAAAGGAAGAAGGAGTGATTACGACTAGGCAGTCAGAGTGAAACCTCTACATAGAACACGCCCGATGCGGGATAGAAAGCCATGGCCTGGATACTCGCTGTACATCAGAAAACATAGGAGATATCAGAGAGTCTCGAAACACAGAGATAAAACTGATAAAGATAAAAACACCTAAAGAACTCCTGAAGAGAAGATTGGCAGGAGACTGGATGCAAAGTTCGGGAACATGGTAGAAGTGGAGGATCCAATTAGGAACCGAGAAGAACAAGCCTAGAAAATAAGGACGCAAATTCTAAGAGAGAAGGCAGAATGATGGAACATGGTAGTGAGCTTAGGGAATCTCTAAGGAAATGAAAGAGGTGCCTCTTGTAGGTGAAGTAAGAGTGAGAGAAAGAAAAGAGGGCTGATCCTAGATTAGAGAACTCGGGGCTGGAAAGGACCCTCATCTGGGAGCAGAGAAAGTGGTTCAGAATCAGAAGAACAGAGAACTCCCAACACCTTCCACAGAAGCGGAGCACCTAAAGACATAGTGCCATTCCCCCTGGAAAATCTAGGCATGGAGGTATTCTCTTTAGGCAAATAGGCATCGGAGAATAGTTTGTCCATAGCCCAGTCACTGACTTCAAGAGGAAAAGCTATACCAGCTCTCGAAGCAGGCCGGATAGCTCAAGCAACAGCAGCCAAGCCAAAATCCTTATCCCCTGCATTTCTGAACAATGACAGAGCAGCGGTTCTGTCTAGAACCAGGAGGTATTCAGAAGTCAATTGTTGGGTTCCGGGTTGTGTCCATCAGTTCAGAGGCGGCCTTCAGATCAACTCATGATTCCAGGGCCTTGGCATTGACTCTGTTCTCAGGTTCTCTGCTCAGGGGCAAGTAAGCTTCTCCCTCTCCAGCTCCAGCCCCTGATTGGGATCTCTCTGCCTCACTGTCCAAACGTGCATGTGCACGTTCAATAAGATAACAAAGACAAAAACAGTGCACAATAATTGACTGGGGCCAAAGGATGTTTTATTGAATTTGGACCTAGGTTCCTATGGAGGGCAGCCAGGTATAGAGAACCTCCCACCATCCTAAAATGCCCAACCTTCGCTCGGAGCTTCCTTGTTCATTCTCCTGTTTTTGCCTTCCTGGATCTCCTCACCAACCTGCAGCATCCGCTGTCTGTCATGCTGTACTGACCCCTTGTTAACACATTGTGCATCCTCTCGGGGCTCCATTGGAACATGCCCATCTTCCTCAAGAGGCACTGTTTGCTTATCGCATGTAACCATTTGGGGGATGGTCATGAGAGGGTGAAGGCAGGCTTGTGCTGCCACGTCTCCATGCAGTTCCACAGAGGGTAGCTGATCCACCATGAGGGAGTGCTCAAGGTTCTTCCACATTCGAATCCTCTTCAATGCGTCCTTTTGCACATACAAGTTGTCTTCCTGAAACGGGCACGGAAGTCTTTCAGATGGCTTGACTTGGGCTTGGGTCTCTTCCAATTTGCTCTCCGTTGGCTCCTGTGGACTCCAAGAACATGAGTCCGTCCTGGACCTAAGGTTCTAGGGTGTAGAGTCTGCCTTGGATGCATGGTCTTTTTGGAAGATTGGGAGGCCTTGTTGGCACCGTTTCTGGAGACTATCGAGGTACTCGTGTGCTCGCTGTGGAAGACTCCAGACATGTCTTTGGCACGGTTGCGGGGGTTCACTTTGAGCTTCCCTTGGGTGGCCCTTTTCCTGTTGAGATGCTCCATGATTTGGTGGGAGGGTCTCACCCTTATGCAGGGCTCGGATTTCCTCCCCTGAGGCATTGCTTGCGGTCTGTTAGTTTCTTGGCCTGTCGTGGCTAAGATGGAATGAGGGATCCTTGCCTTTCTCCGAGGTCCAGAGGGCTGGTGCTGACACTCACGACCAAATACTATGAATTGGGCCATGGAGAAGGTGACACCGACTTGCTTCGCAAACTGCCTTGGTGAGAGACCCAGGTGGCTCCAGAGGTTTGTGACAGCCTGGGGTCCTCTTGTCCCACCCATGACTACTCCAGTCAAGTGTAGTGATCAGGCCTGGGTTGATGAGGAGTGGTTGCTATGACCTCAAAGCTTTGTGACATCACAGATGCTGGCTTCACTGAAGCAGCTGTCCCTCTCCCATGACCTTGGTGTCCTATGGCTTTAAGTAGGAAGCCCCAGGAAGGACAGAACAAGAGCCCTCTGAACCTGATCAATAACTCAGGATGTCTTGTGGGTTAATGTCCAACTTCCCCTTTCTGGAGACCTAGAGGAAGGAAAATGACATTCAGTATACCTTCCTTTAGGCCCACATATACCCGGAGATGGCAAGGTGTCCTTTTACACTACAATTTTTAGATACCTCAAGAAAAGGTGAGGCCTCGCGGGTATAAGCAGCTCTCCGTGGGGATTGACGTCCTGTGGGTGAGAGCGTACTTTGTCAGCGTCTTTTGCCTATGGGTCAGTGATGACTAAGGTACAGAAAGTCCCTTTCCAAGGTAAAAGGTGAGGGCATCGATATATGGTGCCGTCTGTGGCCTCGTCTCCTAGTGTTCTGAAACACGCGGCTAAGGGATGAGGCCTCTGTCTACCTGGCTTTCCCTTAAATACCTTTGCAAAGTCTTTGAGGACAGTGATATTCTGCATCTGAGCTAACTCTCAATGAAGAGGCCTGGACCGAACCCGTTGTTATTATTAGTTAACTGTACTTGTTGTGGTAACGGGTATAGACATGTGGACCAAGACTCTTTAGTCAGAAGGAAAGGGACAGCCTATATCGAAGGCTTGCAAGGCCCATTCGAGCAGACCTTTGGAGTGAGCCACAATGCACTTGCAAGGACTAGTGGATTAGGAAGTTTGGGTCCATTTCGGCACCACAGTATTCCTCTGCCGTCGAGTGAATGAACCCCTGGACCTTGCCTTGACATGAATGTCCCATGCCCTGCTGTTGGGAAATGGAAAAGGCAAGCAGACAAAGGGAAATGTCATATGGCTTCCCACATTATGTGCCTCGGGAGGAATACCTTGGCCCTAGTAAAGGAAGGGAATAATGAAGGGCAAGAAGTCAGATGAGGAGACCCACCAGGAGTGATTCAGGACTCTGAGAATCCAGCTGAGGTCTACCGAAAAGAGAACTGCTTAATGGGTGGTCAGGAGTTGTGGCATATATTAGGAGGAGCACTAGGACGTCCATGCAAATAAAGCATCCGTGAATACTCTGTCAAAAATGGATGATGGATGATAGGCAGGCTTTCTCAACAGAACAGCAACAAGAACAACATAAATTCAGAGGAAAACAATGTGGCCCTCTCAAAACCAAAGGAAGTCACAGGGAGAAAAGAAAAGAATTATATTGTTTATTATCTTTCCTTATTGAAATGACATTGGGTGGGTTTCCTAAAATGTCCTTCTTTGAATTGGGTCTTTATCCTTGTAAATTAGAGTTTACCCAACTCTTCCATCTCTGGATTTGATGAGAGGACATCACAATGCCTTCACTAAATACATAGAAGAGTTGCCCAAGCAAATGACTTGACCTGGCCTTCTGTGTGTTGGCAGGGGTTGGATTACTGCTTCAAAGGCTTCCGTCTAAACTAGAGAGCTGAGATTTTGTAGGTTTCCTGACCTAATCTTGGAAGTTTCTATGTGTCTGGGAATTTATCCTTTTCTCTCAGTTCTTGGATTTGCTAGCATAAATGTGTGGCTATGCCTTTTCGGTTATTCTTTTTTCCTTGCTACCAGCTGTGATGTGGTTTCATACTTGCAGCTGTGTGCTTGTCTTTCTGTTTTATCCCAGGAATGGCTTCTGCGGTTTGTTCGTGTTGTCAAAACTCAAGTGTGAGATCTCCTGATTTTTTTCCATTTGGTTTGTTTGTATTTCCTTAATTTTGATAATCACATGTCTGATTTCAATTTTTCTGTTAACTTTGGAGTTCGGTTTTTCTTCATTCTGTTCCTTCAGTCGTCCTTTTAGGTGGCTTTCTTTTTCAGTGTTTTTAAATTTTGGAAATGCATGCATTTAACCCTATATGTTTCCCCATAAAATGTTTTGGCATCCTCCTCTAAGTTTCTTAGAATTCATTCTTTCATGGCTCTTTCTTCTTTTCCTTTGGATTTTCTTTCTTGCATTCATTGTAGTTCGTGAGTGTGTTGTGTTTTCCAACTTTTAGTGTCTGGCTGTATTTCCGATTTGAAAGTGATTATCTTCCTGTTTTCATACCTTCGTGATGATAAGTGCACAGGATAGGTTTTGACTTCTCTTCCATGAATTACGACTGGATTTGGACTCGAGCTCATGACCTGTGATAGACGAAGTTAGGTCTGCCGCTGGGAAGAGCATATCTTATTGTCCTCAGAGATGCAATCTTACTCATGGATCCCCAAATTTCAGGTGGTCTCGAATGCCCATGTGGACGTCTGTTATTCCTTAGCACCTTCCCATCCAGATAATCTGTCCTGTGCTTAACCTGGATATCATAGTTGCCAACAGTATTGGATAAAAGTCGCCATCTCCATTCCTGTGTGTTCATAGGCTTCCAACGTTTAGATACACCCTTGTTCGTGGTGGATGTGTTGGCAATTCTTCCAGGTTTCTGATGTTTTGATGCTCCATCAAGACAAAACTCCTTCCGCTTAGCTTTTTTCTCTCGAAGGCATAAAATCACTCTCGCTGAATTAGGCACAAACACTTTGGCTCTCTTCTCCTTGTGAATAGCATAACCTACGTCTTCCCTGTTTCTTCACTTGCAAGCTATGAGTATCTTTATATTTGAAGGAAATCTCCTATGGGCAACAGAAGGACGAGCCTGTTTAATATTTGCTGTTTTCTTATGGATGTTTCTATTTTTTTTTTATTTGGAATTTCAACCACTGTTACAAACTGTTTGTATTGACGGGAGACTTTAGTCCTGAATACTGAATGTATTATTGATAGGTAATAGTTCACTTTCTCATTTCGGTTGGCTTCTATTTGCCTTTCACCTATATGGTATTTTCTTGGGGTTGCTTCATTGGTAGGATTCCTCGCTTCCTTCCCATATTTTGCATGTCTTATCTTTGTGTGTTTGCATGTGCATGTGTTAATGCTGTGTGGTGTGTGTGTGTGTTTCACATCACAATTATTATTAAAATACGAGAGAATGGAATTCGGTCTCTTGTGGGTAGCAATTCAATTTGACATGCCTTGAAATCTCACATTCCATCAGTTTCAGGAAATCTCCTGCAAGGAATGTCATCTCTTGTCCTCTTCAAGTAACACGTGTTCTCACAAAACTGCTTTCCAAAGAACAGCACCATTTGAATTCCTCATTAGAGTCATACTGTTTGTCCCAATACCCTTTCTTTTTCGTATGTTTCTTGACTGTCATGAGTTAGTGAAATCGTCTGTTTATTGTCTTTCTGAGAATGATAGATGTGACAAAGTCCAATGCTCTCCGCAAGACTGCCATAAGAGACATGTGGAAGAATTCCTTCTTGCTTATGTCACAGTACAAATTGTGGTGACATGAAGACAGTGAGATGGTAGTAGTGTCTAATAACCTCATGCTTCTTCAACCATGAAGGCAACAAAAAGATGACCACAACAACTGCAGTGGGGTGGAAATTGACCTGAAGCCTACAAGGTAAACTCCACAGCGAAAGAGAACGGAAGTTGCAGAGATGATGGGAGAAGGTTGGAGACATGGCTCAGGGGAGATTTGGTTGGTTCGTGGATCAGAGGGCTGGAGTCCATGAAGAGGACCAAAGCACAGGAGAGCAGGGCACACTGGGAACGCACAAGGAACCTGTTTCCCAGTGCCGTTGACTGTGAGACGCAGAGGGTCTGAAGGGCACGAGTACTTGACAACACAAGTGTTGAGGGCTAAAATTTTCCTATCAGCAGGCTTGGCAGTCATCAACTTGAAAGAACACCATCTTTTTCCTGCATATGATACCAACAAGTGACCAGGAGCAGACAGCCTGGAGACAGTGATCAGAGAGAGACAATACCAAGAGACGCAGTGGGAAGATGATGAGTCGTGGGAGGGATTCCGTGAAAGGCAGTGTTCATGGAGATGACTCAATGTGGACATAATAAATTTTGGCTCTCGCAACAGCAGCATCAAGACAGAGCTTGGCCAAGACAGGTATGTGAGGACAGAGACTCCCTAGCCAGCCAACACGAAATACCAACAGTGGAACACTTGGAGGACTGCCTTCCTCAGTCCAAGATGCTTAGTCCAAGGAGAACAGAGTCTCCCATAGGGGACGAGAAGAAAGCTTTGACCACATGTTCTCTTCTGAACACAGCATTCTGCAGGCCTGCGTTCTGTTGAGTTGGTAGAGTTTCTCCTTTCACAGGCACACCAGAGCCCACGAAGGTAAACCTCAGCATATTCAGCCCGGACCCTAAAAACAACAAACGGCCGGAGAAGAGAGCTACTGCAAATGACTGGCCTCCAGGACAGGGTCAGCCACAACACAAACAGCAGTGGCATGCATGCCACATACACACTCACAAACACACACACACGCACGCACTCAACAAACCTTAAGGGCGAGCCCTGGGTCACTCACGGATCACTTCCTCCTAAATAAATTACCCTCAGGTTAGAAAACAGAATGAGTTTAACGAATACAGAGAGGTGACAGAGACTTAGATCCAATGCAAAGATGGAAGAATCAATTGATTCCCAGGTAAAGGAAGAAGGAGTGATTACGACTAGGCAGTCAGAGTGAAACCTCTACATAGAACACGCCCGATGCGGGATAGAAAGCCATGGCCTGGATACTCGCTGTACATCAGAAAACATAGGAGATATCAGAGAGTCTCGAAACACAGAGATAAAACTGATAAAGATAAAAACACCTAAAGAACTCCTGAAGAGAAGATTGGCAGGAGACTGGATGCAAAGTTCGGGAACATGGTAGAAGTGGAGGATCCAATTAGGAACCGAGAAGAACAAGCCTAGAAAATAAGGACGCAAATTCTAAGAGAGAAGGCAGAATGATGGAACATGGTAGTGAGCTTAGGGAATCTCTAAGGAAATGAAAGAGGTGCCTCTTGTAGGTGAAGTAAGAGTGAGAGAAAGAAAAGAGGGCTGATCCTAGATTAGAGAACTCGGGGCTGGAAAGGACCCTCATCTGGGAGCAGAGAAAGTGGTTCAGAATCAGAAGAACAGAGAACTCCCAACACCTTCCACAGAAGCGGAGCACCTAAAGACATAGTGCCATTCCCCCTGGAAAATCTAGGCATGGAGGTATTCTCTTTAGGCAAATAGGCATCGGAGAATAGTTTGTCCATAGCCCAGTCACTGACTTCAAGAGGAAAAGCTATACCAGCTCTCGAAGCAGGCCGGATAGCTCAAGCAACAGCAGCCAAGCCAAAATCCTTATCCCCTGCATTTCTGAACAATGACAGAGCAGCGGTTCTGTCTAGAACCAGGAGGTATTCAGAAGTCAATTGTTGGGTTCCGGGTTGTGTCCATCAGTTCAGAGGCGGCCTTCAGATCAACTCATGATTCCAGGGCCTTGGCATTGACTCTGTTCTCAGGTTCTCTGCTCAGGGGCAAGTAAGCTTCTCCCTCTCCAGCTCCAGCCCCTGATTGGGATCTCTCTGCCTCACTGTCCAAACGTGCATGTGCACGTTCAATAAGATAACAAAGACAAAAACAGTGCACAATAATTGACTGGGGCCAAAGGATGTTTTATTGAATTTGGACCTAGGTTCCTATGGAGGGCAGCCAGGTATAGAGAACCTCCCACCATCCTAAAATGCCCAACCTTCGCTCGGAGCTTCCTTGTTCATTCTCCTGTTCTTTGCCTTCCTGGATCTCCTCACCAACCTGCAGCATCCGCTGTCTGTCATGCTGTACTGACCCCTTGTTAACACATTGTGCATCCTCTCGGGGCTCCATTGGAACATGCCCATCTTCCTCAAGAGGCACTGTTTGCTTATCGCATGTAACCATTTGGGGGATGGTCATGAGAGGGTGAAGGCAGGCTTGTGCTGCCACGTCTCCATGCAGTTCCACAGAGGGTAGCTGATCCACCATGAGGGAGTGCTCAAGGTTCTTCCACATTCGAATCCTCTTCAATGCGTCCTTTTGCACATACAAGTTGTCTTCCTGAAACGGGCACGGAAGTCTTTCAGATGGCTTGACTTGGGCTTGGGTCTCTTCCAATTTGCTCTCCGTTGGCTCCTGTGGACTCCAAGAACATGAGTCCGTCCTGGACCTAAGGTTCTAGGGTGTAGAGTCTGCCTTGGATGCATGGTCTTTTTGGAAGATTGGGAGGCCTTGTTGGCACCGTTTCTGGAGACTATCGAGGTACTCGTGTGCTCGCTGTGGAAGACTCCAGACATGTCTTTGGCACGGTTGCGGGGGTTCACTTTGAGCTTCCCTTGGGTGGCCCTTTTCCTGTTGAGATGCTCCATGATTTGGTGGGAGGGTCTCACCCTTATGCAGGGCTCGGATTTCCTCCCCTGAGGCATTGCTTGCGGTCTGTTAGTTTCTTGGCCTGTCGTGGCTAAGATGGAATGAGGGATCCTTGCCTTTCTCCGAGGTCCAGAGGGCTGGTGCTGACACTCACGACCAAATACTATGAATTGGGCCATGGAGAAGGCGACACCGACTTGCTTCGCAAACTGCCTTGGTGAGAGACCCAGGTGGCTCCAGAGGTTTGTGACAGCCTGGGGTCCTCTTGTCCCACCCATGACTACTCCAGTCAAGTGTAGTGATCAGGCCTGGGTTGATGAGGAGTGGTTGCTATGACCTCAAAGCTTTGTGACATCACAGATGCTGGCTTCACTGAAGCAGCTGTCCCTCTCCCATGACCTTGGTGTCCTATGGCTTTAAGTAGGAAGCCCCAGGAAGGACAGAACAAGAGCCCTCTGAACCTGATCAATAACTCAGGATGTCTTGTGGGTTAATGTCCAACTTCCCCTTTCTGGAGACCTAGAGGAAGGAAAATGACATTCAGTATACCTTCCTTTAGGCCCACATATACCCGGAGATGGCAAGGTGTCCTTTTACACTACAATTTTTAGATACCTCAAGAAAAGGTGAGGCCTCGCGGGTATAAGCAGCTCTCCGTGGGGATTGACGTCCTGTGGGTGAGAGCGTACTTTGTCAGCGTCTTTTGCCTATGGGTCAGTGATGACTAAGGTACAGAAAGTCCCTTTCCAAGGTAAAAGGTGAGGGCATCGATATATGGTGCCGTCTGTGGCCTCGTCTCCTAGTGTTCTGAAACACGCGGCTAAGGGATGAGGCCTCTGTCTACCTGGCTTTCCCTTAAATACCTTTGCAAAGTCTTTGAGGACAGTGATATTCTGCATCTGAGCTAACTCTCAATGAAGAGGCCTGGACCGAACCCGTTGTTATTATTAGTTAACTGTACTTGTTGTGGTAACGGGTATAGACATGTGGACCAAGACTCTTTAGTCAGAAGGAAAGGGACAGCCTATATCGAAGGCTTGCAAGGCCCATTCGAGCAGACCTTTGGAGTGAGCCACAATGCACTTGCAAGGACTAGTGGATTAGGAAGTTTGGGTCCATTTCGGCACCACAGTATTCCTCTGCCGTCGAGTGAATGAACCCCTGGACCTTGCCTTGACATGAATGTCCCATGCCCTGCTGTTGGGAAATGGAAAAGGCAAGCAGACAAAGGGAAATGTCATATGGCTTCCCACATTATGTGCCTCGGGAGGAATACCTTGGCCCTAGTAAAGGAAGGGAATAATGAAGGGCAAGAAGTCAGATGAGGAGACCCACCAGGAGTGATTCAGGACTCTGAGAATCCAGCTGAGGTCTACCGAAAAGAGAACTGCTTAATGGGTGGTCAGGAGTTGTGGCATATATTAGGAGGAGCACTAGGACGTCCATGCAAATAAAGCATCCGTGAATACTCTGTCAAAAATGGATGATGGATGATAGGCAGGCTTTCTCAACAGAACAGCAACAAGAACAACATAAATTCAGAGGAAAACAATGTGGCCCTCTCAAAACCAAAGGAAGTCACAGGGAGAAAAGAAAAGAATTATATTGTTTATTATCTTTCCTTATTGAAATGACATTGGGTGGGTTTCCTAAAATGTCCTTCTTTGAATTGGGTCTTTATCCTTGTAAATTAGAGTTTACCCAACTCTTCCATCTCTGGATTTGATGAGAGGACATCACAATGCCTTCACTAAATACATAGAAGAGTTGCCCAAGCAAATGACTTGACCTGGCCTTCTGTGTGTTGGCAGGGGTTGGATTACTGCTTCAAAGGCTTCCGTCTAAACTAGAGAGCTGAGATTTTGTAGGTTTCCTGACCTAATCTTGGAAGTTTCTATGTGTCTGGGAATTTATCCTTTTCTCTCAGTTCTTGGATTTGCTAGCATAAATGTGTGGCTATGCCTTTTCGGTTATTCTTTTTTCCTTGCTACCAGCTGTGATGTGGTTTCATACTTGCAGCTGTGTGCTTGTCTTTCTGTTTTATCCCAGGAATGGCTTCTGCGGTTTGTTCGTGTTGTCAAAACTCAAGTGTGAGATCTCCTGATTTTTTTCCATTTGGTTTGTTTGTATTTCCTTAATTTTGATAATCACATGTCTGATTTCAATTTTTCTGTTAACTTTGGAGTTCGGTTTTTCTTCATTCTGTTCCTTCAGTCGTCCTTTTAGGTGGCTTTCTTTTTCAGTGTTTTTAAATTTTGGAAATGCATGCATTTAACCCTATATGTTTCCCCATAAAATGTTTTGGCATCCTCCTCTAAGTTTCTTAGAATTCATTCTTTCATGGCTCTTTCTTCTTTTCCTTTGGATTTTCTTTCTTGCATTCATTGTAGTTCGTGAGTGTGTTGTGTTTTCCAACTTTTAGTGTCTGGCTGTATTTCCGATTTGAAAGTGATTATCTTCCTGTTTTCATACCTTCGTGATGATAAGTGCACAGGATAGGTTTTGACTTCTCTTCCATGAATTACGACTGGATTTGGACTCGAGCTCATGACCTGTGATAGACGAAGTTAGGTCTGCCGCTGGGAAGAGCATATCTTATTGTCCTCAGAGATGCAATCTTACTCATGGATCCCCAAATTTCAGGTGGTCTCGAATGCCCATGTGGACGTCTGTTATTCCTTAGCACCTTCCCATCCAGATAATCTGTCCTGTGCTTAACCTGGATATCATAGTTGCCAACAGTATTGGATAAAAGTCGCCATCTCCATTCCTGTGTGTTCATAGGCTTCCAACGTTTAGATACACCCTTGTTCGTGGTGGATGTGTTGGCAATTCTTCCAGGTTTCTGATGTTTTGATGCTCCATCAAGACAAAACTCCTTCCGCTTAGCTTTTTTCTCTCGAAGGCATAAAATCACTCTCGCTGAATTAGGCACAAACACTTTGGCTCTCTTCTCCTTGTGAATAGCATAACCTACGTCTTCCCTGTTTCTTCACTTGCAAGCTATGAGTATCTTTATATTTGAAGGAAATCTCCTATGGGCAACAGAAGGACGAGCCTGTTTAATATTTGCTGTTTTCTTATGGATGTTTCTATTTTTTTTTTATTTGGAATTTCAACCACTGTTACAAACTGTTTGTATTGACGGGAGACTTTAGTCCTGAATACTGAATGTATTATTGATAGGTAATAGTTCACTTTCTCATTTCGGTTGGCTTCTATTTGCCTTTCACCTATATGGTATTTTCTTGGGGTTGCTTCATTGGTAGGATTCCTCGCTTCCTTCCCATATTTTGCATGTCTTATCTTTGTGTGTTTGCATGTGCATGTGTTAATGCTGTGTGGTGTGTGTGTGTGTTTCACATCACAATTATTATTAAAATACGAGAGAATGGAATTCGGTCTCTTGTGGGTAGCAATTCAATTTGACATGCCTTGAAATCTCACATTCCATCAGTTTCAGGAAATCTCCTGCAAGGAATGTCATCTCTTGTCCTCTTCAAGTAACACGTGTTCTCACAAAACTGCTTTCCAAAGAACAGCACCATTTGAATTCCTCATTAGAGTCATACTGTTTGTCCCAATACCCTTTCTTTTTCGTATGTTTCTTGACTGTCATGAGTTAGTGAAATCGTCTGTTTATTGTCTTTCTGAGAATGATAGATGTGACAAAGTCCAATGCTCTCCGCAAGACTGCCATAAGAGACATGTGGAAGAATTCCTTCTTGCTTATGTCACAGTACAAATTGTGGTGACATGAAGACAGTGAGATGGTAGTAGTGTCTAATAACCTCATGCTTCTTCAACCATGAAGGCAACAAAAAGATGACCACAACAACTGCAGTGGGGTGGAAATTGACCTGAAGCCTACAAGGTAAACTCCACAGCGAAAGAGAACGGAAGTTGCAGAGATGATGGGAGAAGGTTGGAGACATGGCTCAGGGGAGATTTGGTTGGTTCGTGGATCAGAGGGCTGGAGTCCATGAAGAGGACCAAAGCACAGGAGAGCAGGGCACACTGGGAACGCACAAGGAACCTGTTTCCCAGTGCCGTTGACTGTGAGACGCAGAGGGTCTGAAGGGCACGAGTACTTGACAACACAAGTGTTGAGGGCTAAAATTTTCCTATCAGCAGGCTTGGCAGTCATCAACTTGAAAGAACACCATCTTTTTCCTGCATATGATACCAACAAGTGACCAGGAGCAGACAGCCTGGAGACAGTGATCAGAGAGAGACAATACCAAGAGATGCAGTGGGAAGATGATGAGTCGTGGGAGGGATTCCGTGAAAGGCAGTGTTCATGGAGATGACTCAATGTGGACATAATAAATTTTGGCTCTCGCAACAGCAGCATCAAGACAGAGCTTGGCCAAGACAGGTATGTGAGGACAGAGACTCCCTAGCCAGCCAACACGAAATACCAACAGTGGAACACTTGGAGGACTGCCTTCCTCAGTCCAAGATGCTTAGTCCAAGGAGAACAGAGTCTCCCATAGGGGACGAGAAGAAAGCTTTGACCACATGTTCTCTTCTGAACACAGCATTCTGCAGGCCTGCGTTCTGTTGAGTTGGTAGAGTTTCTCCTTTCACAGGCACACCAGAGCCCACGAAGGTAAACCTCAGCATATTCAGCCCGGACCCTAAAAACAACAAACGGCCGGAGAAGAGAGCTACTGCAAATGACTGGCCTCCAGGACAGGGTCAGCCACAACACAAACAGCAGTGGCATGCATGCCACATACACACTCACAAACACACACACACGCACGCACTCAACAAACCTTAAGGGCGAGCCCTGGGTCACTCACGGATCACTTCCTCCTAAATAAATTACCCTCAGGTTAGAAAACAGAATGAGTTTAACGAATACAGAGAGGTGACAGAGACTTAGATCCAATGCAAAGATGGAAGAATCAATTGATTCCCAGGTAAAGGAAGAAGGAGTGATTACGACTAGGCAGTCAGAGTGAAACCTCTACATAGAACACGCCCGATGCGGGATAGAAAGCCATGGCCTGGATACTCGCTGTACATCAGAAAACATAGGAGATATCAGAGAGTCTCGAAACACAGAGATAAAACTGATAAAGATAAAAACACCTAAAGAACTCCTGAAGAGAAGATTGGCAGGAGACTGGATGCAAAGTTCGGGAACATGGTAGAAGTGGAGGATCCAATTAGGAACCGAGAAGAACAAGCCTAGAAAATAAGGACGCAAATTCTAAGAGAGAAGGCAGAATGATGGAACATGGTAGTGAGCTTAGGGAATCTCTAAGGAAATGAAAGAGGTGCCTCTTGTAGGTGAAGTAAGAGTGAGAGAAAGAAAAGAGGGCTGATCCTAGATTAGAGAACTCGGGGCTGGAAAGGACCCTCATCTGGGAGCAGAGAAAGTGGTTCAGAATCAGAAGAACAGAGAACTCCCAACACCTTCCACAGAAGCGGAGCACCTAAAGACATAGTGCCATTCCCCCTGGAAAATCTAGGCATGGAGGTATTCTCTTTAGGCAAATAGGCATCGGAGAATAGTTTGTCCATAGCCCAGTCACTGACTTCAAGAGGAAAAGCTATACCAGCTCTCGAAGCAGGCCGGATAGCTCAAGCAACAGCAGCCAAGCCAAAATCCTTATCCCCTGCATTTCTGAACAATGACAGAGCAGCGGTTCTGTCTAGAACCAGGAGGTATTCAGAAGTCAATTGTTGGGTTCCGGGTTGTGTCCATCAGTTCAGAGGCGGCCTTCAGATCAACTCATGATTCCAGGGCCTTGGCATTGACTCTGTTCTCAGGTTCTCTGCTCAGGGGCAAGTAAGCTTCTCCCTCTCCAGCTCCAGCCCCTGATTGGGATCTCTCTGCCTCACTGTCCAAACGTGCATGTGCACGTTCAATAAGATAACAAAGACAAAAACAGTGCACAATAATTGACTGGGGCCAAAGGATGTTTTATTGAATTTGGACCTAGGTTCCTATGGAGGGCAGCCAGGTATAGAGAACCTCCCACCATCCTAAAATGCCCAACCTTCGCTCGGAGCTTCCATGTTCATTCTCCTGTTTTTGCCTTCCTGGATCTCCTCACCAACCTGCAGCATCCGCTGTCTGTCATGCTGTACTGACCCCTTGTTAACACATTGTGCATCCTCTCGGGGCTCCATTGGAACATGCCCATCTTCCTCAAGAGGCACTGTTTGCTTATCGCATGTAACCATTTGGGGGATGGTCATGAGAGGGTGAAGGCAGGCTTGTGCTGCCACGTCTCCATGCAGTTCCACAGAGGGTAGCTGATCCACCATGAGGGAGTGCTCAAGGTTCTTCCACATTCGAATCCTCTTCAATGCGTCCTTTTGCACATACAAGTTGTCTTCCTGAAACGGGCACGGAAGTCTTTCAGATGGCTTGACTTGGGCTTGGGTCTCTTCCAATTTGCTCTCCGTTGGCTCCTGTGGACTCCAAGAACATGAGTCCGTCCTGGACCTAAGGTTCTAGGGTGTAGAGTCTGCCTTGGATGCATGGTCTTTTTGGAAGATTGGGAGGCCTTGTTGGCACCGTTTCTGGAGACTATCGAGGTACTCGTGTGCTCGCTGTGGAAGACTCCAGACATGTCTTTGGCACGGTTGCGGGGGTTCACTTTGAGCTTCCCTTGGGTGGCCCTTTTCCTGTTGAGATGCTCCATGATTTGGTGGGAGGGTCTCACCCTTATGCAGGGCTCGGATTTCCTCCCCTGAGGCATTGCTTGCGGTCTGTTAGTTTCTTGGCCTGTCGTGGCTAAGATGGAATGAGGGATCCTTGCCTTTCTCCGAGGTCCAGAGGGCTGGTGCTGACACTCACGACCAAATACTATGAATTGGGCCATGGAGAAGGCGACACCGACTTGCTTCGCAAACTGCCTTGGTGAGAGACCCAGGTGGCTCCAGAGGTTTGTGACAGCCTGGGGTCCTCTTGTCCCACCCATGACTACTCCAGTCAAGTGTAGTGATCAGGCCTGGGTTGATGAGGAGTGGTTGCTATGACCTCAAAGCTTTGTGACATCACAGATGCTGGCTTCACTGAAGCAGCTGTCCCTCTCCCATGACCTTGGTGTCCTATGGCTTTAAGTAGGAAGCCCCAGGAAGGACAGAACAAGAGCCCTCTGAACCTGATCAATAACTCAGGATGTCTTGTGGGTTAATGTCCAACTTCCCCTTTCTGGAGACCTAGAGGAAGGAAAATGACATTCAGTATACCTTCCTTTAGGCCCACATATACCCGGAGATGGCAAGGTGTCCTTTTACACTACAATTTTTAGATACCTCAAGAAAAGGTGAGGCCTCGCGGGTATAAGCAGCTCTCCGTGGGGATTGACGTCCTGTGGGTGAGAGCGTACTTTGTCAGCGTCTTTTGCCTATGGGTCAGTGATGACTAAGGTACAGAAAGTCCCTTTCCAAGGTAAAAGGTGAGGGCATCGATATATGGTGCCGTCTGTGGCCTCGTCTCCTAGTGTTCTGAAACACGCGGCTAAGGGATGAGGCCTCTGTCTACCTGGCTTTCCCTTAAATACCTTTGCAAAGTCTTTGAGGACAGTGATATTCTGCATCTGAGCTAACTCTCAATGAAGAGGCCTGGACCGAACCCGTTGTTATTATTAGTTAACTGTACTTGTTGTGGTAACGGGTATAGACATGTGGACCAAGACTCTTTAGTCAGAAGGAAAGGGACAGCCTATATCGAAGGCTTGCAAGGCCCATTCGAGCAGACCTTTGGAGTGAGCCACAATGCACTTGCAAGGACTAGTGGATTAGGAAGTTTGGGTCCATTTCGGCACCACAGTATTCCTCTGCCGTCGAGTGAATGAACCCCTGGACCTTGCCTTGACATGAATGTCCCATGCCCTGCTGTTGGGAAATGGAAAAGGCAAGCAGACAAAGGGAAATGTCATATGGCTTCCCACATTATGTGCCTCGGGAGGAATACCTTGGCCCTAGTAAAGGAAGGGAATAATGAAGGGCAAGAAGTCAGATGAGGAGACCCACCAGGAGTGATTCAGGACTCTGAGAATCCAGCTGAGGTCTACCGAAAAGAGAACTGCTTAATGGGTGGTCAGGAGTTGTGGCATATATTAGGAGGAGCACTAGGACGTCCATGCAAATAAAGCATCCGTGAATACTCTGTCAAAAATGGATGATGGATGATAGGCAGGCTTTCTCAACAGAACAGCAACAAGAACAACATAAATTCAGAGGAAAACAATGTGGCCCTCTCAAAACCAAAGGAAGTCACAGGGAGAAAAGAAAAGAATTATATTGTTTATTATCTTTCCTTATTGAAATGACATTGGGTGGGTTTCCTAAAATGTCCTTCTTTGAATTGGGTCTTTATCCTTGTAAATTAGAGTTTACCCAACTCTTCCATCTCTGGATTTGATGAGAGGACATCACAATGCCTTCACTAAATACATAGAAGAGTTGCCCAAGCAAATGACTTGACCTGGCCTTCTGTGTGTTGGCAGGGGTTGGATTACTGCTTCAAAGGCTTCCGTCTAAACTAGAGAGCTGAGACTTTGTAGGTTTCCTGACCTAATCTTGGAAGTTTCTATGTGTCTGGGAATTTATCCTTTTCTCTCAGTTCTTGGATTTGCTAGCATAAATGTGTGGCTATGCCTTTTCGGTTATTCTTTTTTCCTTGCTACCAGCTGTGATGTGGTTTCATACTTGCAGCTGTGTGCTTGTCTTTCTGTTTTATCCCAGGAATGGCTTCTGCGGTTTGTTCGTGTTGTCAAAACTCAAGTGTGAGATCTCCTGATTTTTTTCCATTTGGTTTGTTTGTATTTCCTTAATTTTGATAATCACATGTCTGATTTCAATTTTTCTGTTAACTTTGGAGTTCGGTTTTTCTTCATTCTGTTCCTTCAGTCGTCCTTTTAGGTGGCTTTCTTTTTCAGTGTTTTTAAATTTTGGAAATGCATGCATTTAACCCTATATGTTTCCCCATAAAATGTTTTGGCATCCTCCTCTAAGTTTCTTAGAATTCATTCTTTCATGGCTCTTTCTTCTTTTCCTTTGGATTTTCTTTCTTGCATTCATTGTAGTTCGTGAGTGTGTTGTGTTTTCCAACTTTTAGTGTCTGGCTGTATTTCCGATTTGAAAGTGATTATCTTCCTGTTTTCATACCTTCGTGATGATAAGTGCACAGGATAGGTTTTGACTTCTCTTCCATGAATTACGACTGGATTTGGACTCGAGCTCATGACCTGTGATAGACGAAGTTAGGTCTGCCGCTGGGAAGAGCATATCTTATTGTCCTCAGAGATGCAATCTTACTCATGGATCCCCAAATTTCAGGTGGTCTCGAATGCCCATGTGGACGTCTGTTATTCCTTAGCACCTTCCCATCCAGATAATCTGTCCTGTGCTTAACCTGGATATCATAGTTGCCAACAGTATTGGATAAAAGTCGCCATCTCCATTCCTGTGTGTTCATAGGCTTCCAACGTTTAGATACACCCTTGTTCGTGGTGGATGTGTTGGCAATTCTTCCAGGTTTCTGATGTTTTGATGCTCCATCAAGACAAAACTCCTTCCGCTTAGCTTTTTTCTCTCGAAGGCATAAAATCACTCTCGCTGAATTAGGCACAAACACTTTGGCTCTCTTCTCCTTGTGAATAGCATAACCTACGTCTTCCCTGTTTCTTCACTTGCAAGCTATGAGTATCTTTATATTTGAAGGAAATCTCCTATGGGCAACAGAAGGACGAGCCTGTTTAATATTTGCTGTTTTCTTATGGATGTTTCTATTTTTTTTTTATTTGGAATTTCAACCACTGTTACAAACTGTTTGTATTGACGGGAGACTTTAGTCCTGAATACTGAATGTATTATTGATAGGTAATAGTTCACTTTCTCATTTCGGTTGGCTTCTATTTGCCTTTCACCTATATGGTATTTTCTTGGGGTTGCTTCATTGGTAGGATTCCTCGCTTCCTTCCCATATTTTGCATGTCTTATCTTTGTGTGTTTGCATGTGCATGTGTTAATGCTGTGTGGTGTGTGTGTGTGTTTCACATCACAATTATTATTAAAATACGAGAGAATGGAATTCGGTCTCTTGTGGGTAGCAATTCAATTTGACATGCCTTGAAATCTCACATTCCATCAGTTTCAGGAAATCTCCTGCAAGGAATGTCATCTCTTGTCCTCTTCAAGTAACACGTGTTCTCACAAAACTGCTTTCCAAAGAACAGCACCATTTGAATTCCTCATTAGAGTCATACTGTTTGTCCCAATACCCTTTCTTTTTCGTATGTTTCTTGACTGTCATGAGTTAGTGAAATCGTCTGTTTATTGTCTTTCTGAGAATGATAGATGTGACAAAGTCCAATGCTCTCCGCAAGACTGCCATAAGAGACATGTGGAAGAATTCCTTCTTGCTTATGTCACAGTACAAATTGTGGTGACATGAAGACAGTGAGATGGTAGTAGTGTCTAATAACCTCATGCTTCTTCAACCATGAAGGCAACAAAAAGATGACCACAACAACTGCAGTGGGGTGGAAATTGACCTGAAGCCTACAAGGTAAACTCCACAGCGAAAGAGAACGGAAGTTGCAGAGATGATGGGAGAAGGTTGGAGACATGGCTCAGGGGAGATTTGGTTGGTTCGTGGATCAGAGGGCTGGAGTCCATGAAGAGGACCAAAGCACAGGAGAGCAGGGCACACTGGGAACGCACAAGGAACCTGTTTCCCAGTGCCGTTGACTGTGAGACGCAGAGGGTCTGAAGGGCACGAGTACTTGACAACACAAGTGTTGAGGGCTAAAATTTTCCTATCAGCAGGCTTGGCAGTCATCAACTTGAAAGAACACCATCTTTTTCCTGCATATGATACCAACAAGTGACCAGGAGCAGACAGCCTGGAGACAGTGATCAGAGAGAGACAATACCAAGAGACGCAGTGGGAAGATGATGAGTCGTGGGAGGGATTCCGTGAAAGGCAGTGTTCATGGAGATGACTCAATGTGGACATAATAAATTTTGGCTCTCGCAACAGCAGCATCAAGACAGAGCTTGGCCAAGACAGGTATGTGAGGACAGAGACTCCCTAGCCAGCCAACACGAAATACCAACAGTGGAACACTTGGAGGACTGCCTTCCTCAGTCCAAGATGCTTAGTCCAAGGAGAACAGAGTCTCCCATAGGGGACGAGAAGAAAGCTTTGACCACATGTTCTCTTCTGAACACAGCATTCTGCAGGCCTGCGTTCTGTTGAGTTGGTAGAGTTTCTCCTTTCACAGGCACACCAGAGCCCACGAAGGTAAACCTCAGCATATTCAGCCCGGACCCTAAAAACAACAAACGGCCGGAGAAGAGAGCTACTGCAAATGACTGGCCTCCAGGACAGGGTCAGCCACAACACAAACAGCAGTGGCATGCATGCCACATACACACTCACAAACACACACACACGCACGCACTCAACAAACCTTAAGGGCGAGCCCTGGGTCACTCACGGATCACTTCCTCCTAAATAAATTACCCTCAGGTTAGAAAACAGAATGAGTTTAACGAATACAGAGAGGTGACAGAGACTTAGATCCAATGCAAAGATGGAAGAATCAATTGATTCCCAGGTAAAGGAAGAAGGAGTGATTACGACTAGGCAGTCAGAGTGAAACCTCTACATAGAACACGCCCGATGCGGGATAGAAAGCCATGGCCTGGATACTCGCTGTACATCAGAAAACATAGGAGATATCAGAGAGTCTCGAAACACAGAGATAAAACTGATAAAGATAAAAACACCTAAAGAACTCCTGAAGAGAAGATTGGCAGGAGACTGGATGCAAAGTTCGGGAACATGGTAGAAGTGGAGGATCCAATTAGGAACCGAGAAGAACAAGCCTAGAAAATAAGGACGCAAATTCTAAGAGAGAAGGCAGAATGATGGAACATGGTAGTGAGCTTAGGGAATCTCTAAGGAAATGAAAGAGGTGCCTCTTGTAGGTGAAGTAAGAGTGAGAGAAAGAAAAGAGGGCTGATCCTAGATTAGAGAACTCGGGGCTGGAAAGGACCCTCATCTGGGAGCAGAGAAAGTGGTTCAGAATCAGAAGAACAGAGAACTCCCAACACCTTCCACAGAAGCGGAGCACCTAAAGACATAGTGCCATTCCCCCTGGAAAATCTAGGCATGGAGGTATTCTCTTTAGGCAAATAGGCATCGGAGAATAGTTTGTCCATAGCCCAGTCACTGACTTCAAGAGGAAAAGCTATACCAGCTCTCGAAGCAGGCCGGATAGCTCAAGCAACAGCAGCCAAGCCAAAATCCTTATCCCCTGCATTTCTGAACAATGACAGAGCAGCGGTTCTGTCTAGAACCAGGAGGTATTCAGAAGTCAATTGTTGGGTTCCGGGTTGTGTCCATCAGTTCAGAGGCGGCCTTCAGATCAACTCATGATTCCAGGGCCTTGGCATTGACTCTGTTCTCAGGTTCTCTGCTCAGGGGCAAGTAAGCTTCTCCCTCTCCAGCTCCAGCCCCTGATTGGGATCTCTCTGCCTCACTGTCCAAACGTGCATGTGCACGTTCAATAAGATAACAAAGACAAAAACAGTGCACAATAATTGACTGGGGCCAAAGGATGTTTTATTGAATTTGGACCTAGGTTCCTATGGAGGGCAGCCAGGTATAGAGAACCTCCCACCATCCTAAAATGCCCAACCTTCGCTCGGAGCTTCCATGTTCATTCTCCTGTTTTTGCCTTCCTGGATCTCCTCACCAACCTGCAGCATCCGCTGTCTGTCATGCTGTACTGACCCCTTGTTAACACATTGTGCATCCTCTCGGGGCTCCATTGGAACATGCCCATCTTCCTCAAGAGGCACTGTTTGCTTATCGCATGTAACCATTTGGGGGATGGTCATGAGAGGGTGAAGGCAGGCTTGTGCTGCCACGTCTCCATGCAGTTCCACAGAGGGTAGCTGATCCACCATGAGGGAGTGCTCAAGGTTCTTCCACATTCGAATCCTCTTCAATGCGTCCTTTTGCACATACAAGTTGTCTTCCTGAAACGGGCACGGAAGTCTTTCAGATGGCTTGACTTGGGCTTGGGTCTCTTCCAATTTGCTCTCCGTTGGCTCCTGTGGACTCCAAGAACATGAGTCCGTCCTGGACCTAAGGTTCTAGGGTGTAGAGTCTGCCTTGGATGCATGGTCTTTTTGGAAGATTGGGAGGCCTTGTTGGCACCGTTTCTGGAGACTATCGAGGTACTCGTGTGCTCGCTGTGGAAGACTCCAGACATGTCTTTGGCACGGTTGCGGGGGTTCACTTTGAGCTTCCCTTGGGTGGCCCTTTTCCTGTTGAGATGCTCCATGATTTGGTGGGAGGGTCTCACCCTTATGCAGGGCTCGGATTTCCTCCCCTGAGGCATTGCTTGCGGTCTGTTAGTTTCTTGGCCTGTCGTGGCTAAGATGGAATGAGGGATCCTTGCCTTTCTCCGAGGTCCAGAGGGCTGGTGCTGACACTCACGACCAAATACTATGAATTGGGCCATGGAGAAGGCGACACCGACTTGCTTCGCAAACTGCCTTGGTGAGAGACCCAGGTGGCTCCAGAGGTTTGTGACAGCCTGGGGTCCTCTTGTCCCACCCATGACTACTCCAGTCAAGTGTAGTGATCAGGCCTGGGTTGATGAGGAGTGGTTGCTATGACCTCAAAGCTTTGTGACATCACAGATGCTGGCTTCACTGAAGCAGCTGTCCCTCTCCCATGACCTTGGTGTCCTATGGCTTTAAGTAGGAAGCCCCAGGAAGGACAGAACAAGAGCCCTCTGAACCTGATCAATAACTCAGGATGTCTTGTGGGTTAATGTCCAACTTCCCCTTTCTGGAGACCTAGAGGAAGGAAAATGACATTCAGTATACCTTCCTTTAGGCCCACATATACCCGGAGATGGCAAGGTGTCCTTTTACACTACAATTTTTAGATACCTCAAGAAAAGGTGAGGCCTCGCGGGTATAAGCAGCTCTCCGTGGGGATTGACGTCCTGTGGGTGAGAGCGTACTTTGTCAGCGTCTTTTGCCTATGGGTCAGTGATGACTAAGGTACAGAAAGTCCCTTTCCAAGGTAAAAGGTGAGGGCATCGATATATGGTGCCGTCTGTGGCCTCGTCTCCTAGTGTTCTGAAACACGCGGCTAAGGGATGAGGCCTCTGTCTACCTGGCTTTCCCTTAAATACCTTTGCAAAGTCTTTGAGGACAGTGATATTCTGCATCTGAGCTAACTCTCAATGAAGAGGCCTGGACCGAACCCGTTGTTATTATTAGTTAACTGTACTTGTTGTGGTAACGGGTATAGACATGTGGACCAAGACTCTTTAGTCAGAAGGAAAGGGACAGCCTATATCGAAGGCTTGCAAGGCCCATTCGAGCAGACCTTTGGAGTGAGCCACAATGCACTTGCAAGGACTAGTGGATTAGGAAGTTTGGGTCCATTTCGGCACCACAGTATTCCTCTGCCGTCGAGTGAATGAACCCCTGGACCTTGCCTTGACATGAATGTCCCATGCCCTGCTGTTGGGAAATGGAAAAGGCAAGCAGACAAAGGGAAATGTCATATGGCTTCCCACATTATGTGCCTCGGGAGGAATACCTTGGCCCTAGTAAAGGAAGGGAATAATGAAGGGCAAGAAGTCAGATGAGGAGACCCACCAGGAGTGATTCAGGACTCTGAGAATCCAGCTGAGGTCTACCGAAAAGAGAACTGCTTAATGGGTGGTCAGGAGTTGTGGCATATATTAGGAGGAGCACTAGGACGTCCATGCAAATAAAGCATCCGTGAATACTCTGTCAAAAATGGATGATGGATGATAGGCAGGCTTTCTCAACAGAACAGCAACAAGAACAACATAAATTCAGAGGAAAACAATGTGGCCCTCTCAAAACCAAAGGAAGTCACAGGGAGAAAAGAAAAGAATTATATTGTTTATTATCTTTCCTTATTGAAATGACATTGGGTGGGTTTCCTAAAATGTCCTTCTTTGAATTGGGTCTTTATCCTTGTAAATTAGAGTTTACCCAACTCTTCCATCTCTGGATTTGATGAGAGGACATCACAATGCCTTCACTAAATACATAGAAGAGTTGCCCAAGCAAATGACTTGACCTGGCCTTCTGTGTGTTGGCAGGGGTTGGATTACTGCTTCAAAGGCTTCCGTCTAAACTAGAGAGCTGAGATTTTGTAGGTTTCCTGACCTAATCTTGGAAGTTTCTATGTGTCTGGGAATTTATCCTTTTCTCTCAGTTCTTGGATTTGCTAGCATAAATGTGTGGCTATGCCTTTTCGGTTATTCTTTTTTCCTTGCTACCAGCTGTGATGTGGTTTCATACTTGCAGCTGTGTGCTTGTCTTTCTGTTTTATCCCAGGAATGGCTTCTGCGGTTTGTTCGTGTTGTCAAAACTCAAGTGTGAGATCTCCTGATTTTTTTCCATTTGGTTTGTTTGTATTTCCTTAATTTTGATAATCACATGTCTGATTTCAATTTTTCTGTTAACTTTGGAGTTCGGTTTTTCTTCATTCTGTTCCTTCAGTCGTCCTTTTAGGTGGCTTTCTTTTTCAGTGTTTTTAAATTTTGGAAATGCATGCATTTAACCCTATATGTTTCCCCATAAAATGTTTTGGCATCCTCCTCTAAGTTTCTTAGAATTCATTCTTTCATGGCTCTTTCTTCTTTTCCTTTGGATTTTCTTTCTTGCATTCATTGTAGTTCGTGAGTGTGTTGTGTTTTCCAACTTTTAGTGTCTGGCTGTATTTCCGATTTGAAAGTGATTATCTTCCTGTTTTCATACCTTCGTGATGATAAGTGCACAGGATAGGTTTTGACTTCTCTTCCATGAATTACGACTGGATTTGGACTCGAGCTCATGACCTGTGATAGACGAAGTTAGGTCTGCCGCTGGGAAGAGCATATCTTATTGTCCTCAGAGATGCAATCTTACTCATGGATCCCCAAATTTCAGGTGGTCTCGAATGCCCATGTGGACGTCTGTTATTCCTTAGCACCTTCCCATCCAGATAATCTGTCCTGTGCTTAACCTGGATATCATAGTTGCCAACAGTATTGGATAAAAGTCGCCATCTCCATTCCTGTGTGTTCATAGGCTTCCAACGTTTAGATACACCCTTGTTCGTGGTGGATGTGTTGGCAATTCTTCCAGGTTTCTGATGTTTTGATGCTCCATCAAGACAAAACTCCTTCCGCTTAGCTTTTTTCTCTCGAAGGCATAAAATCACTCTCGCTGAATTAGGCACAAACACTTTGGCTCTCTTCTCCTTGTGAATAGCATAACCTACGTCTTCCCTGTTTCTTCACTTGCAAGCTATGAGTATCTTTATATTTGAAGGAAATCTCCTATGGGCAACAGAAGGACGAGCCTGTTTAATATTTGCTGTTTTCTTATGGATGTTTCTATTTTTTTTTTATTTGGAATTTCAACCACTGTTACAAACTGTTTGTATTGACGGGAGACTTTAGTCCTGAATACTGAATGTATTATTGATAGGTAATAGTTCACTTTCTCATTTCGGTTGGCTTCTATTTGCCTTTCACCTATATGGTATTTTCTTGGGGTTGCTTCATTGGTAGGATTCCTCGCTTCCTTCCCATATTTTGCATGTCTTATCTTTGTGTGTTTGCATGTGCATGTGTTAATGCTGTGTGGTGTGTGTGTGTGTTTCACATCACAATTATTATTAAAATACGAGAGAATGGAATTCGGTCTCTTGTGGGTAGCAATTCAATTTGACATGCCTTGAAATCTCACATTCCATCAGTTTCAGGAAATCTCCTGCAAGGAATGTCATCTCTTGTCCTCTTCAAGTAACACGTGTTCTCACAAAACTGCTTTCCAAAGAACAGCACCATTTGAATTCCTCATTAGAGTCATACTGTTTGTCCCAATACCCTTTCTTTTTCGTATGTTTCTTGACTGTCATGAGTTAGTGAAATCGTCTGTTTATTGTCTTTCTGAGAATGATAGATGTGACAAAGTCCAATGCTCTCCGCAAGACTGCCATAAGAGACATGTGGAAGAATTCCTTCTTGCTTATGTCACAGTACAAATTGTGGTGACATGAAGACAGTGAGATGGTAGTAGTGTCTAATAACCTCATGCTTCTTCAACCATGAAGGCAACAAAAAGATGACCACAACAACTGCAGTGGGGTGGAAATTGACCTGAAGCCTACAAGGTAAACTCCACAGCGAAAGAGAACGGAAGTTGCAGAGATGATGGGAGAAGGTTGGAGACATGGCTCAGGGGAGATTTGGTTGGTTCGTGGATCAGAGGGCTGGAGTCCATGAAGAGGACCAAAGCACAGGAGAGCAGGGCACACTGGGAACGCACAAGGAACCTGTTTCCCAGTGCCGTTGACTGTGAGACGCAGAGGGTCTGAAGGGCACGAGTACTTGACAACACAAGTGTTGAGGGCTAAAATTTTCCTATCAGCAGGCTTGGCAGTCATCAACTTGAAAGAACACCATCTTTTTCCTGCATATGATACCAACAAGTGACCAGGAGCAGACAGCCTGGAGACAGTGATCAGAGAGAGACAATACCAAGAGACGCAGTGGGAAGATGATGAGTCGTGGGAGGGATTCCGTGAAAGGCAGTGTTCATGGAGATGACTCAATGTGGACATAATAAATTTTGGCTCTCGCAACAGCAGCATCAAGACAGAGCTTGGCCAAGACAGGTATGTGAGGACAGAGACTCCCTAGCCAGCCAACACGAAATACCAACAGTGGAACACTTGGAGGACTGCCTTCCTCAGTCCAAGATGCTTAGTCCAAGGAGAACAGAGTCTCCCATAGGGGACGAGAAGAAAGCTTTGACCACATGTTCTCTTCTGAACACAGCATTCTGCAGGCCTGCGTTCTGTTGAGTTGGTAGAGTTTCTCCTTTCACAGGCACACCAGAGCCCACGAAGGTAAACCTCAGCATATTCAGCCCGGACCCTAAAAACAACAAACGGCCGGAGAAGAGAGCTACTGCAAATGACTGGCCTCCAGGACAGGGTCAGCCACAACACAAACAGCAGTGGCATGCATGCCACATACACACTCACAAACACACACACACGCACGCACTCAACAAACCTTAAGGGCGAGCCCTGGGTCACTCACGGATCACTTCCTCCTAAATAAATTACCCTCAGGTTAGAAAACAGAATGAGTTTAACGAATACAGAGAGGTGACAGAGACTTAGATCCAATGCAAAGATGGAAGAATCAATTGATTCCCAGGTAAAGGAAGAAGGAGTGATTACGACTAGGCAGTCAGAGTGAAACCTCTACATAGAACACGCCCGATGCGGGATAGAAAGCCATGGCCTGGATACTCGCTGTACATCAGAAAACATAGGAGATATCAGAGAGTCTCGAAACACAGAGATAAAACTGATAAAGATAAAAACACCTAAAGAACTCCTGAAGAGAAGATTGGCAGGAGACTGGATGCAAAGTTCGGGAACATGGTAGAAGTGGAGGATCCAATTAGGAACCGAGAAGAACAAGCCTAGAAAATAAGGACGCAAATTCTAAGAGAGAAGGCAGAATGATGGAACATGGTAGTGAGCTTAGGGAATCTCTAAGGAAATGAAAGAGGTGCCTCTTGTAGGTGAAGTAAGAGTGAGAGAAAGAAAAGAGGGCTGATCCTAGATTAGAGAACTCGGGGCTGGAAAGGACCCTCATCTGGGAGCAGAGAAAGTGGTTCAGAATCAGAAGAACAGAGAACTCCCAACACCTTCCACAGAAGCGGAGCACCTAAAGACATAGTGCCATTCCCCCTGGAAAATCTAGGCATGGAGGTATTCTCTTTAGGCAAATAGGCATCGGAGAATAGTTTGTCCATAGCCCAGTCACTGACTTCAAGAGGAAAAGCTATACCAGCTCTCGAAGCAGGCCGGATAGCTCAAGCAACAGCAGCCAAGCCAAAATCCTTATCCCCTGCATTTCTGAACAATGACAGAGCAGCGGTTCTGTCTAGAACCAGGAGGTATTCAGAAGTCAATTGTTGGGTTCCGGGTTGTGTCCATCAGTTCAGAGGCGGCCTTCAGATCAACTCATGATTCCAGGGCCTTGGCATTGACTCTGTTCTCAGGTTCTCTGCTCAGGGGCAAGTAAGCTTCTCCCTCTCCAGCTCCAGCCCCTGATTGGGATCTCTCTGCCTCACTGTCCAAACGTGCATGTGCACGTTCAATAAGATAACAAAGACAAAAACAGTGCACAATAATTGACTGGGGCCAAAGGATGTTTTATTGAATTTGGACCTAGGTTCCTATGGAGGGCAGCCAGGTATAGAGAACCTCCCACCATCCTAAAATGCCCAACCTTCGCTCGGAGCTTCCATGTTCATTCTCCTGTTTTTGCCTTCCTGGATCTCCTCACCAACCTGCAGCATCCGCTGTCTGTCATGCTGTACTGACCCCTTGTTAACACATTGTGCATCCTCTCGGGGCTCCATTGGAACATGCCCATCTTCCTCAAGAGGCACTGTTTGCTTATCGCATGTAACCATTTGGGGGATGGTCATGAGAGGGTGAAGGCAGGCTTGTGCTGCCACGTCTCCATGCAGTTCCACAGAGGGTAGCTGATCCACCATGAGGGAGTGCTCAAGGTTCTTCCACATTCGAATCCTCTTCAATGCGTCCTTTTGCACATACAAGTTGTCTTCCTGAAACGGGCACGGAAGTCTTTCAGATGGCTTGACTTGGGCTTGGGTCTCTTCCAATTTGCTCTCCGTTGGCTCCTGTGGACTCCAAGAACATGAGTCCGTCCTGGACCTAAGGTTCTAGGGTGTAGAGTCTGCCTTGGATGCATGGTCTTTTTGGAAGATTGGGAGGCCTTGTTGGCACCGTTTCTGGAGACTATCGAGGTACTCGTGTGCTCGCTGTGGAAGACTCCAGACATGTCTTTGGCACGGTTGCGGGGGTTCACTTTGAGCTTCCCTTGGGTGGCCCTTTTCCTGTTGAGATGCTCCATGATTTGGTGGGAGGGTCTCACCCTTATGCAGGGCTCGGATTTCCTCCCCTGAGGCATTGCTTGCGGTCTGTTAGTTTCTTGGCCTGTCGTGGCTAAGATGGAATGAGGGATCCTTGCCTTTCTCCGAGGTCCAGAGGGCTGGTGCTGACACTCACGACCAAATACTATGAATTGGGCCATGGAGAAGGTGACACCGACTTGCTTCGCAAACTGCCTTGGTGAGAGACCCAGGTGGCTCCAGAGGTTTGTGACAGCCTGGGGTCCTCTTGTCCCACCCATGACTACTCCAGTCAAGTGTAGTGATCAGGCCTGGGTTGATGAGGAGTGGTTGCTATGACCTCAAAGCTTTGTGACATCACAGATGCTGGCTTCACTGAAGCAGCTGTCCCTCTCCCATGACCTTGGTGTCCTATGGCTTTAAGTAGGAAGCCCCAGGAAGGACAGAACAAGAGCCCTCTGAACCTGATCAATAACTCAGGATGTCTTGTGGGTTAATGTCCAACTTCCCCTTTCTGGAGACCTAGAGGAAGGAAAATGACATTCAGTATACCTTCCTTTAGGCCCACATATACCCGGAGATGGCAAGGTGTCCTTTTACACTACAATTTTTAGATACCTCAAGAAAAGGTGAGGCCTCGCGGGTATAAGCAGCTCTCCGTGGGGATTGACGTCCTGTGGGTGAGAGCGTACTTTGTCAGCGTCTTTTGCCTATGGGTCAGTGATGACTAAGGTACAGAAAGTCCCTTTCCAAGGTAAAAGGTGAGGGCATCGATATATGGTGCCGTCTGTGGCCTCGTCTCCTAGTGTTCTGAAACACGCGGCTAAGGGATGAGGCCTCTGTCTACCTGGCTTTCCCTTAAATACCTTTGCAAAGTCTTTGAGGACAGTGATATTCTGCATCTGAGCTAACTCTCAATGAAGAGGCCTGGACCGAACCCGTTGTTATTATTAGTTAACTGTACTTGTTGTGGTAACGGGTATAGACATGTGGACCAAGACTCTTTAGTCAGAAGGAAAGGGACAGCCTATATCGAAGGCTTGCAAGGCCCATTCGAGCAGACCTTTGGAGTGAGCCACAATGCACTTGCAAGGACTAGTGGATTAGGAAGTTTGGGTCCATTTCGGCACCACAGTATTCCTCTGCCGTCGAGTGAATGAACCCCTGGACCTTGCCTTGACATGAATGTCCCATGCCCTGCTGTTGGGAAATGGAAAAGGCAAGCAGACAAAGGGAAATGTCATATGGCTTCCCACATTATGTGCCTCGGGAGGAATACCTTGGCCCTAGTAAAGGAAGGGAATAATGAAGGGCAAGAAGTCAGATGAGGAGACCCACCAGGAGTGATTCAGGACTCTGAGAATCCAGCTGAGGTCTACCGAAAAGAGAACTGCTTAATGGGTGGTCAGGAGTTGTGGCATATATTAGGAGGAGCACTAGGACGTCCATGCAAATAAAGCATCCGTGAATACTCTGTCAAAAATGGATGATGGATGATAGGCAGGCTTTCTCAACAGAACAGCAACAAGAACAACATAAATTCAGAGGAAAACAATGTGGCCCTCTCAAAACCAAAGGAAGTCACAGGGAGAAAAGAAAAGAATTATATTGTTTATTATCTTTCCTTATTGAAATGACATTGGGTGGGTTTCCTAAAATGTCCTTCTTTGAATTGGGTCTTTATCCTTGTAAATTAGAGTTTACCCAACTCTTCCATCTCTGGATTTGATGAGAGGACATCACAATGCCTTCACTAAATACATAGAAGAGTTGCCCAAGCAAATGACTTGACCTGGCCTTCTGTGTGTTGGCAGGGGTTGGATTACTGCTTCAAAGGCTTCCGTCTAAACTAGAGAGCTGAGATTTTGTAGGTTTCCTGACCTAATCTTGGAAGTTTCTATGTGTCTGGGAATTTATCCTTTTCTCTCAGTTCTTGGATTTGCTAGCATAAATGTGTGGCTATGCCTTTTCGGTTATTCTTTTTTCCTTGCTACCAGCTGTGATGTGGTTTCATACTTGCAGCTGTGTGCTTGTCTTTCTGTTTTATCCCAGGAATGGCTTCTGCGGTTTGTTCGTGTTGTCAAAACTCAAGTGTGAGATCTCCTGATTTTTTTCCATTTGGTTTGTTTGTATTTCCTTAATTTTGATAATCACATGTCTGATTTCAATTTTTCTGTTAACTTTGGAGTTCGGTTTTTCTTCATTCTGTTCCTTCAGTCGTCCTTTTAGGTGGCTTTCTTTTTCAGTGTTTTTAAATTTTGGAAATGCATGCATTTAACCCTATATGTTTCCCCATAAAATGTTTTGGCATCCTCCTCTAAGTTTCTTAGAATTCATTCTTTCATGGCTCTTTCTTCTTTTCCTTTGGATTTTCTTTCTTGCATTCATTGTAGTTCGTGAGTGTGTTGTGTTTTCCAACTTTTAGTGTCTGGCTGTATTTCCGATTTGAAAGTGATTATCTTCCTGTTTTCATACCTTCGTGATGATAAGTGCACAGGATAGGTTTTGACTTCTCTTCCATGAATTACGACTGGATTTGGACTCGAGCTCATGACCTGTGATAGACGAAGTTAGGTCTGCCGCTGGGAAGAGCATATCTTATTGTCCTCAGAGATGCAATCTTACTCATGGATCCCCAAATTTCAGGTGGTCTCGAATGCCCATGTGGATGTCTGTTATTCCTTAGCACCTTCCCATCCAGATAATCTGTCCTGTGCTTAACCTGGATATCATAGTTGCCAACAGTATTGGATAAAAGTCGCCATCTCCATTCCTGTGTGTTCATAGGCTTCCAACGTTTAGATACACCCTTGTTCGTGGTGGATGTGTTGGCAATTCTTCCAGGTTTCTGATGTTTTGATGCTCCATCAAGACAAAACTCCTTCCGCTTAGCTTTTTTCTCTCGAAGGCATAAAATCACTCTCGCTGAATTAGGCACAAACACTTTGGCTCTCTTCTCCTTGTGAATAGCATAACCTACGTCTTCCCTGTTTCTTCACTTGCAAGCTATGAGTATCTTTATATTTGAAGGAAATCTCCTATGGGCAACAGAAGGACGAGCCTGTTTAATATTTGCTGTTTTCTTATGGATGTTTCTATTTTTTTTTTATTTGGAATTTCAACCACTGTTACAAACTGTTTGTATTGACGGGAGACTTTAGTCCTGAATACTGAATGTATTATTGATAGGTAATAGTTCACTTTCTCATTTCGGTTGGCTTCTATTTGCCTTTCACCTATATGGTATTTTCTTGGGGTTGCTTCATTGGTAGGATTCCTCGCTTCCTTCCCATATTTTGCATGTCTTATCTTTGTGTGTTTGCATGTGCATGTGTTAATGCTGTGTGGTGTGTGTGTGTGTTTCACATCACAATTATTATTAAAATACGAGAGAATGGAATTCGGTCTCTTGTGGGTAGCAATTCAATTTGACATGCCTTGAAATCTCACATTCCATCAGTTTCAGGAAATCTCCTGCAAGGAATGTCATCTCTTGTCCTCTTCAAGTAACACGTGTTCTCACAAAACTGCTTTCCAAAGAACAGCACCATTTGAATTCCTCATTAGAGTCATACTGTTTGTCCCAATACCCTTTCTTTTTCGTATGTTTCTTGACTGTCATGAGTTAGTGAAATCGTCTGTTTATTGTCTTTCTGAGAATGATAGATGTGACAAAGTCCAATGCTCTCCGCAAGACTGCCATAAGAGACATGTGGAAGAATTCCTTCTTGCTTATGTCACAGTACAAATTGTGGTGACATGAAGACAGTGAGATGGTAGTAGTGTCTAATAACCTCATGCTTCTTCAACCATGAAGGCAACAAAAAGATGACCACAACAACTGCAGTGGGGTGGAAATTGACCTGAAGCCTACAAGGTAAACTCCACAGCGAAAGAGAACGGAAGTTGCAGAGATGATGGGAGAAGGTTGGAGACATGGCTCAGGGGAGATTTGGTTGGTTCGTGGATCAGAGGGCTGGAGTCCATGAAGAGGACCAAAGCACAGGAGAGCAGGGCACACTGGGAACGCACAAGGAACCTGTTTCCCAGTGCCGTTGACTGTGAGACGCAGAGGGTCTGAAGGGCACGAGTACTTGACAACACAAGTGTTGAGGGCTAAAATTTTCCTATCAGCAGGCTTGGCAGTCATCAACTTGAAAGAACACCATCTTTTTCCTGCATATGATACCAACAAGTGACCAGGAGCAGACAGCCTGGAGACAGTGATCAGAGAGAGACAATACCAAGAGACGCAGTGGGAAGATGATGAGTCGTGGGAGGGATTCCGTGAAAGGCAGTGTTCATGGAGATGACTCAATGTGGACATAATAAATTTTGGCTCTCGCAACAGCAGCATCAAGACAGAGCTTGGCCAAGACAGGTATGTGAGGACAGAGACTCCCTAGCCAGCCAACACGAAATACCAACAGTGGAACACTTGGAGGACTGCCTTCCTCAGTCCAAGATGCTTAGTCCAAGGAGAACAGAGTCTCCCATAGGGGACGAGAAGAAAGCTTTGACCACATGTTCTCTTCTGAACACAGCATTCTGCAGGCCTGCGTTCTGTTGAGTTGGTAGAGTTTCTCCTTTCACAGGCACACCAGAGCCCACGAAGGTAAACCTCAGCATATTCAGCCCGGACCCTAAAAACAACAAACGGCCGGAGAAGAGAGCTACTGCAAATGACTGGCCTCCAGGACAGGGTCAGCCACAACACAAACAGCAGTGGCATGCATGCCACATACACACTCACAAACACACACACACGCACGCACTCAACAAACCTTAAGGGCGAGCCCTGGGTCACTCACGGATCACTTCCTCCTAAATAAATTACCCTCAGGTTAGAAAACAGAATGAGTTTAACGAATACAGAGAGGTGACAGAGACTTAGATCCAATGCAAAGATGGAAGAATCAATTGATTCCCAGGTAAAGGAAGAAGGAGTGATTACGACTAGGCAGTCAGAGTGAAACCTCTACATAGAACACGCCCGATGCGGGATAGAAAGCCATGGCCTGGATACTCGCTGTACATCAGAAAACATAGGAGATATCAGAGAGTCTCGAAACACAGAGATAAAACTGATAAAGATAAAAACACCTAAAGAACTCCTGAAGAGAAGATTGGCAGGAGACTGGATGCAAAGTTCGGGAACATGGTAGAAGTGGAGGATCCAATTAGGAACCGAGAAGAACAAGCCTAGAAAATAAGGACGCAAATTCTAAGAGAGAAGGCAGAATGATGGAACATGGTAGTGAGCTTAGGGAATCTCTAAGGAAATGAAAGAGGTGCCTCTTGTAGGTGAAGTAAGAGTGAGAGAAAGAAAAGAGGGCTGATCCTAGATTAGAGAACTCGGGGCTGGAAAGGACCCTCATCTGGGAGCAGAGAAAGTGGTTCAGAATCAGAAGAACAGAGAACTCCCAACACCTTCCACAGAAGCGGAGCACCTAAAGACATAGTGCCATTCCCCCTGGAAAATCTAGGCATGGAGGTATTCTCTTTAGGCAAATAGGCATCGGAGAATAGTTTGTCCATAGCCCAGTCACTGACTTCAAGAGGAAAAGCTATACCAGCTCTCGAAGCAGGCCGGATAGCTCAAGCAACAGCAGCCAAGCCAAAATCCTTATCCCCTGCATTTCTGAACAATGACAGAGCAGCGGTTCTGTCTAGAACCAGGAGGTATTCAGAAGTCAATTGTTGGGTTCCGGGTTGTGTCCATCAGTTCAGAGGCGGCCTTCAGATCAACTCATGATTCCAGGGCCTTGGCATTGACTCTGTTCTCAGGTTCTCTGCTCAGGGGCAAGTAAGCTTCTCCCTCTCCAGCTCCAGCCCCTGATTGGGATCTCTCTGCCTCACTGTCCAAACGTGCATGTGCACGTTCAATAAGATAACAAAGACAAAAACAGTGCACAATAATTGACTGGGGCCAAAGGATGTTTTATTGAATTTGGACCTAGGTTCCTATGGAGGGCAGCCAGGTATAGAGAACCTCCCACCATCCTAAAATGCCCAACCTTCGCTCGGAGCTTCCTTGTTCATTCTCCTGTTCTTTGCCTTCCTGGATCTCCTCACCAACCTGCAGCATCCGCTGTCTGTCATGCTGTACTGACCCCTTGTTAACACATTGTGCATCCTCTCGGGGCTCCATTGGAACATGCCCATCTTCCTCAAGAGGCACTGTTTGCTTATCGCATGTAACCATTTGGGGGATGGTCATGAGAGGGTGAAGGCAGGCTTGTGCTGCCACGTCTCCATGCAGTTCCACAGAGGGTAGCTGATCCACCATGAGGGAGTGCTCAAGGTTCTTCCACATTCGAATCCTCTTCAATGCGTCCTTTTGCACATACAAGTTGTCTTCCTGAAACGGGCACGGAAGTCTTTCAGATGGCTTGACTTGGGCTTGGGTCTCTTCCAATTTGCTCTCCGTTGGCTCCTGTGGACTCCAAGAACATGAGTCCGTCCTGGACCTAAGGTTCTAGGGTGTAGAGTCTGCCTTGGATGCATGGTCTTTTTGGAAGATTGGGAGGCCTTGTTGGCACCGTTTCTGGAGACTATCGAGGTACTCGTGTGCTCGCTGTGGAAGACTCCAGACATGTCTTTGGCACGGTTGCGGGGGTTCACTTTGAGCTTCCCTTGGGTGGCCCTTTTCCTGTTGAGATGCTCCATGATTTGGTGGGAGGGTCTCACCCTTATGCAGGGCTCGGATTTCCTCCCCTGAGGCATTGCTTGCGGTCTGTTAGTTTCTTGGCCTGTCGTGGCTAAGATGGAATGAGGGATCCTTGCCTTTCTCCGAGGTCCAGAGGGCTGGTGCTGACACTCACGACCAAATACTATGAATTGGGCCATGGAGAAGGTGACACCGACTTGCTTCGCAAACTGCCTTGGTGAGAGACCCAGGTGGCTCCAGAGGTTTGTGACAGCCTGGGGTCCTCTTGTCCCACCCATGACTACTCCAGTCAAGTGTAGTGATCAGGCCTGGGTTGATGAGGAGTGGTTGCTATGACCTCAAAGCTTTGTGACATCACAGATGCTGGCTTCACTGAAGCAGCTGTCCCTCTCCCATGACCTTGGTGTCCTATGGCTTTAAGTAGGAAGCCCCAGGAAGGACAGAACAAGAGCCCTCTGAACCTGATCAATAACTCAGGATGTCTTGTGGGTTAATGTCCAACTTCCCCTTTCTGGAGACCTAGAGGAAGGAAAATGACATTCAGTATACCTTCCTTTAGGCCCACATATACCCGGAGATGGCAAGGTGTCCTTTTACACTACAATTTTTAGATACCTCAAGAAAAGGTGAGGCCTCGCGGGTATAAGCAGCTCTCCGTGGGGATTGACGTCCTGTGGGTGAGAGCGTACTTTGTCAGCGTCTTTTGCCTATGGGTCAGTGATGACTAAGGTACAGAAAGTCCCTTTCCAAGGTAAAAGGTGAGGGCATCGATATATGGTGCCGTCTGTGGCCTCGTCTCCTAGTGTTCTGAAACACGCGGCTAAGGGATGAGGCCTCTGTCTACCTGGCTTTCCCTTAAATACCTTTGCAAAGTCTTTGAGGACAGTGATATTCTGCATCTGAGCTAACTCTCAATGAAGAGGCCTGGACCGAACCCGTTGTTATTATTAGTTAACTGTACTTGTTGTGGTAATGGGTATAGACATGTGGACCAAGACTCTTTAGTCAGAAGGAAAGGGACAGCCTATATCGAAGGCTTGCAAGGCCCATTCGAGCAGACCTTTGGAGTGAGCCACAATGCACTTGCAAGGACTAGTGGATTAGGAAGTTTGGGTCCATTTCGGCACCACAGTATTCCTCTGCCGTCGAGTGAATGAACCCCTGGACCTTGCCTTGACATGAATGTCCCATGCCCTGCTGTTGGGAAATGGAAAAGGCAAGCAGACAAAGGGAAATGTCATATGGCTTCCCACATTATGTGCCTCGGGAGGAATACCTTGGCCCTAGTAAAGGAAGGGAATAATGAAGGGCAAGAAGTCAGATGAGGAGACCCACCAGGAGTGATTCAGGACTCTGAGAATCCAGCTGAGGTCTACCGAAAAGAGAACTGCTTAATGGGTGGTCAGGAGTTGTGGCATATATTAGGAGGAGCACTAGGACGTCCATGCAAATAAAGCATCCGTGAATACTCTGTCAAAAATGGATGATGGATGATAGGCAGGCTTTCTCAACAGAACAGCAACAAGAACAACATAAATTCAGAGGAAAACAATGTGGCCCTCTCAAAACCAAAGGAAGTCACAGGGAGAAAAGAAAAGAATTATATTGTTTATTATCTTTCCTTATTGAAATGACATTGGGTGGGTTTCCTAAAATGTCCTTCTTTGAATTGGGTCTTTATCCTTGTAAATTAGAGTTTACCCAACTCTTCCATCTCTGGATTTGATGAGAGGACATCACAATGCCTTCACTAAATACATAGAAGAGTTGCCCAAGCAAATGACTTGACCTGGCCTTCTGTGTGTTGGCAGGGGTTGGATTACTGCTTCAAAGGCTTCCGTCTAAACTAGAGAGCTGAGATTTTGTAGGTTTCCTGACCTAATCTTGGAAGTTTCTATGTGTCTGGGAATTTATCCTTTTCTCTCAGTTCTTGGATTTGCTAGCATAAATGTGTGGCTATGCCTTTTCGGTTATTCTTTTTTCCTTGCTACCAGCTGTGATGTGGTTTCATACTTGCAGCTGTGTGCTTGTCTTTCTGTTTTATCCCAGGAATGGCTTCTGCGGTTTGTTCGTGTTGTCAAAACTCAAGTGTGAGATCTCCTGATTTTTTTCCATTTGGTTTGTTTGTATTTCCTTAATTTTGATAATCACATGTCTGATTTCAATTTTTCTGTTAACTTTGGAGTTCGGTTTTTCTTCATTCTGTTCCTTCAGTCGTCCTTTTAGGTGGCTTTCTTTTTCAGTGTTTTTAAATTTTGGAAATGCATGCATTTAACCCTATATGTTTCCCCATAAAATGTTTTGGCATCCTCCTCTAAGTTTCTTAGAATTCATTCTTTCATGGCTCTTTCTTCTTTTCCTTTGGATTTTCTTTCTTGCATTCATTGTAGTTCGTGAGTGTGTTGTGTTTTCCAACTTTTAGTGTCTGGCTGTATTTCCGATTTGAAAGTGATTATCTTCCTGTTTTCATACCTTCGTGATGATAAGTGCACAGGATAGGTTTTGACTTCTCTTCCATGAATTACGACTGGATTTGGACTCGAGCTCATGACCTGTGATAGACGAAGTTAGGTCTGCCGCTGGGAAGAGCATATCTTATTGTCCTCAGAGATGCAATCTTACTCATGGATCCCCAAATTTCAGGTGGTCTCGAATGCCCATGTGGACGTCTGTTATTCCTTAGCACCTTCCCATCCAGATAATCTGTCCTGTGCTTAACCTGGATATCATAGTTGCCAACAGTATTGGATAAAAGTCGCCATCTCCATTCCTGTGTGTTCATAGGCTTCCAACGTTTAGATACACCCTTGTTCGTGGTGGATGTGTTGGCAATTCTTCCAGGTTTCTGATGTTTTGATGCTCCATCAAGACAAAACTCCTTCCGCTTAGCTTTTTTCTCTCGAAGGCATAAAATCACTCTCGCTGAATTAGGCACAAACACTTTGGCTCTCTTCTCCTTGTGAATAGCATAACCTACGTCTTCCCTGTTTCTTCACTTGCAAGCTATGAGTATCTTTATATTTGAAGGAAATCTCCTATGGGCAACAGAAGGACGAGCCTGTTTAATATTTGCTGTTTTCTTATGGATGTTTCTATTTTTTTTTTATTTGGAATTTCAACCACTGTTACAAACTGTTTGTATTGACGGGAGACTTTAGTCCTGAATACTGAATGTATTATTGATAGGTAATAGTTCACTTTCTCATTTCGGTTGGCTTCTATTTGCCTTTCACCTATATGGTATTTTCTTGGGGTTGCTTCATTGGTAGGATTCCTCGCTTCCTTCCCATATTTTGCATGTCTTATCTTTGTGTGTTTGCATGTGCATGTGTTAATGCTGTGTGGTGTGTGTGTGTGTTTCACATCACAATTATTATTAAAATACGAGAGAATGGAATTCGGTCTCTTGTGGGTAGCAATTCAATTTGACATGCCTTGAAATCTCACATTCCATCAGTTTCAGGAAATCTCCTGCAAGGAATGTCATCTCTTGTCCTCTTCAAGTAACACGTGTTCTCACAAAACTGCTTTCCAAAGAACAGCACCATTTGAATTCCTCATTAGAGTCATACTGTTTGTCCCAATACCCTTTCTTTTTCGTATGTTTCTTGACTGTCATGAGTTAGTGAAATCGTCTGTTTATTGTCTTTCTGAGAATGATAGATGTGACAAAGTCCAATGCTCTCCGCAAGACTGCCATAAGAGACATGTGGAAGAATTCCTTCTTGCTTATGTCACAGTACAAATTGTGGTGACATGAAGACAGTGAGATGGTAGTAGTGTCTAATAACCTCATGCTTCTTCAACCATGAAGGCAACAAAAAGATGACCACAACAACTGCAGTGGGGTGGAAATTGACCTGAAGCCTACAAGGTAAACTCCACAGCGAAAGAGAACGGAAGTTGCAGAGATGATGGGAGAAGGTTGGAGACATGGCTCAGGGGAGATTTGGTTGGTTCGTGGATCAGAGGGCTGGAGTCCATGAAGAGGACCAAAGCACAGGAGAGCAGGGCACACTGGGAACGCACAAGGAACCTGTTTCCCAGTGCCGTTGACTGTGAGACGCAGAGGGTCTGAAGGGCACGAGTACTTGACAACACAAGTGTTGAGGGCTAAAATTTTCCTATCAGCAGGCTTGGCAGTCATCAACTTGAAAGAACACCATCTTTTTCCTGCATATGATACCAACAAGTGACCAGGAGCAGACAGCCTGGAGACAGTGATCAGAGAGAGACAATACCAAGAGACGCAGTGGGAAGATGATGAGTCGTGGGAGGGATTCCGTGAAAGGCAGTGTTCATGGAGATGACTCAATGTGGACATAATAAATTTTGGCTCTCGCAACAGCAGCATCAAGACAGAGCTTGGCCAAGACAGGTATGTGAGGACAGAGACTCCCTAGCCAGCCAACACGAAATACCAACAGTGGAACACTTGGAGGACTGCCTTCCTCAGTCCAAGATGCTTAGTCCAAGGAGAACAGAGTCTCCCATAGGGGACGAGAAGAAAGCTTTGACCACATGTTCTCTTCTGAACACAGCATTCTGCAGGCCTGCGTTCTGTTGAGTTGGTAGAGTTTCTCCTTTCACAGGCACACCAGAGCCCACGAAGGTAAACCTCAGCATATTCAGCCCGGACCCTAAAAACAACAAACGGCCGGAGAAGAGAGCTACTGCAAATGACTGGCCTCCAGGACAGGGTCAGCCACAACACAAACAGCAGTGGCATGCATGCCACATACACACTCACAAACACACACACACGCACGCACTCAACAAACCTTAAGGGCGAGCCCTGGGTCACTCACGGATCACTTCCTCCTAAATAAATTACCCTCAGGTTAGAAAACAGAATGAGTTTAACGAATACAGAGAGGTGACAGAGACTTAGATCCAATGCAAAGATGGAAGAATCAATTGATTCCCAGGTAAAGGAAGAAGGAGTGATTACGACTAGGCAGTCAGAGTGAAACCTCTACATAGAACACGCCCGATGCGGGATAGAAAGCCATGGCCTGGATACTCGCTGTACATCAGAAAACATAGGAGATATCAGAGAGTCTCGAAACACAGAGATAAAACTGATAAAGATAAAAACACCTAAAGAACTCCTGAAGAGAAGATTGGCAGGAGACTGGATGCAAAGTTCGGGAACATGGTAGAAGTGGAGGATCCAATTAGGAACCGAGAAGAACAAGCCTAGAAAATAAGGACGCAAATTCTAAGAGAGAAGGCAGAATGATGGAACATGGTAGTGAGCTTAGGGAATCTCTAAGGAAATGAAAGAGGTGCCTCTTGTAGGTGAAGTAAGAGTGAGAGAAAGAAAAGAGGGCTGATCCTAGATTAGAGAACTCGGGGCTGGAAAGGACCCTCATCTGGGAGCAGAGAAAGTGGTTCAGAATCAGAAGAACAGAGAACTCCCAACACCTTCCACAGAAGCGGAGCACCTAAAGACATAGTGCCATTCCCCCTGGAAAATCTAGGCATGGAGGTATTCTCTTTAGGCAAATAGGCATCGGAGAATAGTTTGTCCATAGCCCAGTCACTGACTTCAAGAGGAAAAGCTATACCAGCTCTCGAAGCAGGCCGGATAGCTCAAGCAACAGCAGCCAAGCCAAAATCCTTATCCCCTGCATTTCTGAACAATGACAGAGCAGCGGTTCTGTCTAGAACCAGGAGGTATTCAGAAGTCAATTGTTGGGTTCCGGGTTGTGTCCATCAGTTCAGAGGCGGCCTTCAGATCAACTCATGATTCCAGGGCCTTGGCATTGACTCTGTTCTCAGGTTCTCTGCTCAGGGGCAAGTAAGCTTCTCCCTCTCCAGCTCCAGCCCCTGATTGGGATCTCTCTGCCTCACTGTCCAAACGTGCATGTGCACGTTCAATAAGATAACAAAGACAAAAACAGTGCACAATAATTGACTGGGGCCAAAGGATGTTTTATTGAATTTGGACCTAGGTTCCTATGGAGGGCAGCCAGGTATAGAGAACCTCCCACCATCCTAAAATGCCCAACCTTCGCTCGGAGCTTCCATGTTCATTCTCCTGTTTTTGCCTTCCTGGATCTCCTCACCAACCTGCAGCATCCGCTGTCTGTCATGCTGTACTGACCCCTTGTTAACACATTGTGCATCCTCTCGGGGCTCCATTGGAACATGCCCATCTTCCTCAAGAGGCACTGTTTGCTTATCGCATGTAACCATTTGGGGGATGGTCATGAGAGGGTGAAGGCAGGCTTGTGCTGCCACGTCTCCATGCAGTTCCACAGAGGGTAGCTGATCCACCATGAGGGAGTGCTCAAGGTTCTTCCACATTCGAATCCTCTTCAATGCGTCCTTTTGCACATACAAGTTGTCTTCCTGAAACGGGCACGGAAGTCTTTCAGATGGCTTGACTTGGGCTTGGGTCTCTTCCAATTTGCTCTCCGTTGGCTCCTGTGGACTCCAAGAACATGAGTCCGTCCTGGACCTAAGGTTCTAGGGTGTAGAGTCTGCCTTGGATGCATGGTCTTTTTGGAAGATTGGGAGGCCTTGTTGGCACCGTTTCTGGAGACTATCGAGGTACTCGTGTGCTCGCTGTGGAAGACTCCAGACATGTCTTTGGCACGGTTGCGGGGGTTCACTTTGAGCTTCCCTTGGGTGGCCCTTTTCCTGTTGAGATGCTCCATGATTTGGTGGGAGGGTCTCACCCTTATGCAGGGCTCGGATTTCCTCCCCTGAGGCATTGCTTGCGGTCTGTTAGTTTCTTGGCCTGTCGTGGCTAAGATGGAATGAGGGATCCTTGCCTTTCTCCGAGGTCCAGAGGGCTGGTGCTGACACTCACGACCAAATACTATGAATTGGGCCATGGAGAAGGTGACACCGACTTGCTTCGCAAACTGCCTTGGTGAGAGACCCAGGTGGCTCCAGAGGTTTGTGACAGCCTGGGGTCCTCTTGTCCCACCCATGACTACTCCAGTCAAGTGTAGTGATCAGGCCTGGGTTGATGAGGAGTGGTTGCTATGACCTCAAAGCTTTGTGACATCACAGATGCTGGCTTCACTGAAGCAGCTGTCCCTCTCCCATGACCTTGGTGTCCTATGGCTTTAAGTAGGAAGCCCCAGGAAGGACAGAACAAGAGCCCTCTGAACCTGATCAATAACTCAGGATGTCTTGTGGGTTAATGTCCAACTTCCCCTTTCTGGAGACCTAGAGGAAGGAAAATGACATTCAGTATACCTTCCTTTAGGCCCACATATACCCGGAGATGGCAAGGTGTCCTTTTACACTACAATTTTTAGATACCTCAAGAAAAGGTGAGGCCTCGCGGGTATAAGCAGCTCTCCGTGGGGATTGACGTCCTGTGGGTGAGAGCGTACTTTGTCAGCGTCTTTTGCCTATGGGTCAGTGATGACTAAGGTACAGAAAGTCCCTTTCCAAGGTAAAAGGTGAGGGCATCGATATATGGTGCCGTCTGTGGCCTCGTCTCCTAGTGTTCTGAAACACGCGGCTAAGGGATGAGGCCTCTGTCTACCTGGCTTTCCCTTAAATACCTTTGCAAAGTCTTTGAGGACAGTGATATTCTGCATCTGAGCTAACTCTCAATGAAGAGGCCTGGACCGAACCCGTTGTTATTATTAGTTAACTGTACTTGTTGTGGTAACGGGTATAGACATGTGGACCAAGACTCTTTAGTCAGAAGGAAAGGGACAGCCTATATCGAAGGCTTGCAAGGCCCATTCGAGCAGACCTTTGGAGTGAGCCACAATGCACTTGCAAGGACTAGTGGATTAGGAAGTTTGGGTCCATTTCGGCACCACAGTATTCCTCTGCCGTCGAGTGAATGAACCCCTGGACCTTGCCTTGACATGAATGTCCCATGCCCTGCTGTTGGGAAATGGAAAAGGCAAGCAGACAAAGGGAAATGTCATATGGCTTCCCACATTATGTGCCTCGGGAGGAATACCTTGGCCCTAGTAAAGGAAGGGAATAATGAAGGGCAAGAAGTCAGATGAGGAGACCCACCAGGAGTGATTCAGGACTCTGAGAATCCAGCTGAGGTCTACCGAAAAGAGAACTGCTTAATGGGTGGTCAGGAGTTGTGGCATATATTAGGAGGAGCACTAGGACGTCCATGCAAATAAAGCATCCGTGAATACTCTGTCAAAAATGGATGATGGATGATAGGCAGGCTTTCTCAACAGAACAGCAACAAGAACAACATAAATTCAGAGGAAAACAATGTGGCCCTCTCAAAACCAAAGGAAGTCACAGGGAGAAAAGAAAAGAATTATATTGTTTATTATCTTTCCTTATTGAAATGACATTGGGTGGGTTTCCTAAAATGTCCTTCTTTGAATTGGGTCTTTATCCTTGTAAATTAGAGTTTACCCAACTCTTCCATCTCTGGATTTGATGAGAGGACATCACAATGCCTTCACTAAATACATAGAAGAGTTGCCCAAGCAAATGACTTGACCTGGCCTTCTGTGTGTTGGCAGGGGTTGGATTACTGCTTCAAAGGCTTCCGTCTAAACTAGAGAGCTGAGATTTTGTAGGTTTCCTGACCTAATCTTGGAAGTTTCTATGTGTCTGGGAATTTATCCTTTTCTCTCAGTTCTTGGATTTGCTAGCATAAATGTGTGGCTATGCCTTTTCGGTTATTCTTTTTTCCTTGCTACCAGCTGTGATGTGGTTTCATACTTGCAGCTGTGTGCTTGTCTTTCTGTTTTATCCCAGGAATGGCTTCTGCGGTTTGTTCGTGTTGTCAAAACTCAAGTGTGAGATCTCCTGATTTTTTTCCATTTGGTTTGTTTGTATTTCCTTAATTTTGATAATCACATGTCTGATTTCAATTTTTCTGTTAACTTTGGAGTTCGGTTTTTCTTCATTCTGTTCCTTCAGTCGTCCTTTTAGGTGGCTTTCTTTTTCAGTGTTTTTAAATTTTGGAAATGCATGCATTTAACCCTATATGTTTCCCCATAAAATGTTTTGGCATCCTCCTCTAAGTTTCTTAGAATTCATTCTTTCATGGCTCTTTCTTCTTTTCCTTTGGATTTTCTTTCTTGCATTCATTGTAGTTCGTGAGTGTGTTGTGTTTTCCAACTTTTAGTGTCTGGCTGTATTTCCGATTTGAAAGTGATTATCTTCCTGTTTTCATACCTTCGTGATGATAAGTGCACAGGATAGGTTTTGACTTCTCTTCCATGAATTACGACTGGATTTGGACTCGAGCTCATGACCTGTGATAGACGAAGTTAGGTCTGCCGCTGGGAAGAGCATATCTTATTGTCCTCAGAGATGCAATCTTACTCATGGATCCCCAAATTTCAGGTGGTCTCGAATGCCCATGTGGACGTCTGTTATTCCTTAGCACCTTCCCATCCAGATAATCTGTCCTGTGCTTAACCTGGATATCATAGTTGCCAACAGTATTGGATAAAAGTCGCCATCTCCATTCCTGTGTGTTCATAGGCTTCCAACGTTTAGATACACCCTTGTTCGTGGTGGATGTGTTGGCAATTCTTCCAGGTTTCTGATGTTTTGATGCTCCATCAAGACAAAACTCCTTCCGCTTAGCTTTTTTCTCTCGAAGGCATAAAATCACTCTCGCTGAATTAGGCACAAACACTTTGGCTCTCTTCTCCTTGTGAATAGCATAACCTACGTCTTCCCTGTTTCTTCACTTGCAAGCTATGAGTATCTTTATATTTGAAGGAAATCTCCTATGGGCAACAGAAGGACGAGCCTGTTTAATATTTGCTGTTTTCTTATGGATGTTTCTATTTTTTTTTTATTTGGAATTTCAACCACTGTTACAAACTGTTTGTATTGACGGGAGACTTTAGTCCTGAATACTGAATGTATTATTGATAGGTAATAGTTCACTTTCTCATTTCGGTTGGCTTCTATTTGCCTTTCACCTATATGGTATTTTCTTGGGGTTGCTTCATTGGTAGGATTCCTCGCTTCCTTCCCATATTTTGCATGTCTTATCTTTGTGTGTTTGCATGTGCATGTGTTAATGCTGTGTGGTGTGTGTGTGTGTTTCACATCACAATTATTATTAAAATACGAGAGAATGGAATTCGGTCTCTTGTGGGTAGCAATTCAATTTGACATGCCTTGAAATCTCACATTCCATCAGTTTCAGGAAATCTCCTGCAAGGAATGTCATCTCTTGTCCTCTTCAAGTAACACGTGTTCTCACAAAACTGCTTTCCAAAGAACAGCACCATTTGAATTCCTCATTAGAGTCATACTGTTTGTCCCAATACCCTTTCTTTTTCGTATGTTTCTTGACTGTCATGAGTTAGTGAAATCGTCTGTTTATTGTCTTTCTGAGAATGATAGATGTGACAAAGTCCAATGCTCTCCGCAAGACTGCCATAAGAGACATGTGGAAGAATTCCTTCTTGCTTATGTCACAGTACAAATTGTGGTGACATGAAGACAGTGAGATGGTAGTAGTGTCTAATAACCTCATGCTTCTTCAACCATGAAGGCAACAAAAAGATGACCACAACAACTGCAGTGGGGTGGAAATTGACCTGAAGCCTACAAGGTAAACTCCACAGCGAAAGAGAACGGAAGTTGCAGAGATGATGGGAGAAGGTTGGAGACATGGCTCAGGGGAGATTTGGTTGGTTCGTGGATCAGAGGGCTGGAGTCCATGAAGAGGACCAAAGCACAGGAGAGCAGGGCACACTGGGAACGCACAAGGAACCTGTTTCCCAGTGCCGTTGACTGTGAGACGCAGAGGGTCTGAAGGGCACGAGTACTTGACAACACAAGTGTTGAGGGCTAAAATTTTCCTATCAGCAGGCTTGGCAGTCATCAACTTGAAAGAACACCATCTTTTTCCTGCATATGATACCAACAAGTGACCAGGAGCAGACAGCCTGGAGACAGTGATCAGAGAGAGACAATACCAAGAGACGCAGTGGGAAGATGATGAGTCGTGGGAGGGATTCCGTGAAAGGCAGTGTTCATGGAGATGACTCAATGTGGACATAATAAATTTTGGCTCTCGCAACAGCAGCATCAAGACAGAGCTTGGCCAAGACAGGTATGTGGGGACAGAGACTCCCTAGCCAGCCAACACGAAATACCAACAGTGGAACACTTGGAGGACTGCCTTCCTCAGTCCAAGATGCTTAGTCCAAGGAGAACAGAGTCTCCCATAGGGGACGAGAAGAAAGCTTTGACCACATGTTCTCTTCTGAACACAGCATTCTGCAGGCCTGCGTTCTGTTGAGTTGGTAGAGTTTCTCCTTTCACAGGCACACCAGAGCCCACGAAGGTAAACCTCAGCATATTCAGCCCGGACCCTAAAAACAACAAACGGCCGGAGAAGAGAGCTACTGCAAATGACTGGCCTCCAGGACAGGGTCAGCCACAACACAAACAGCAGTGGCATGCATGCCACATACACACTCACAAACACACACACACGCACGCACTCAACAAACCTTAAGGGCGAGCCCTGGGTCACTCACGGATCACTTCCTCCTAAATAAATTACCCTCAGGTTAGAAAACAGAATGAGTTTAACGAATACAGAGAGGTGACAGAGACTTAGATCCAATGCAAAGATGGAAGAATCAATTGATTCCCAGGTAAAGGAAGAAGGAGTGATTACGACTAGGCAGTCAGAGTGAAACCTCTACATAGAACACGCCCGATGCGGGATAGAAAGCCATGGCCTGGATACTCGCTGTACATCAGAAAACATAGGAGATATCAGAGAGTCTCGAAACACAGAGATAAAACTGATAAAGATAAAAACACCTAAAGAACTCCTGAAGAGAAGATTGGCAGGAGACTGGATGCAAAGTTCGGGAACATGGTAGAAGTGGAGGATCCAATTAGGAACCGAGAAGAACAAGCCTAGAAAATAAGGACGCAAATTCTAAGAGAGAAGGCAGAATGATGGAACATGGTAGTGAGCTTAGGGAATCTCTAAGGAAATGAAAGAGGTGCCTCTTGTAGGTGAAGTAAGAGTGAGAGAAAGAAAAGAGGGCTGATCCTAGATTAGAGAACTCGGGGCTGGAAAGGACCCTCATCTGGGAGCAGAGAAAGTGGTTCAGAATCAGAAGAACAGAGAACTCCCAACACCTTCCACAGAAGCGGAGCACCTAAAGACATAGTGCCATTCCCCCTGGAAAATCTAGGCATGGAGGTATTCTCTTTAGGCAAATAGGCATCGGAGAATAGTTTGTCCATAGCCCAGTCACTGACTTCAAGAGGAAAAGCTATACCAGCTCTCGAAGCAGGCCGGATAGCTCAAGCAACAGCAGCCAAGCCAAAATCCTTATCCCCTGCATTTCTGAACAATGACAGAGCAGCGGTTCTGTCTAGAACCAGGAGGTATTCAGAAGTCAATTGTTGGGTTCCGGGTTGTGTCCATCAGTTCAGAGGCGGCCTTCAGATCAACTCATGATTCCAGGGCCTTGGCATTGACTCTGTTCTCAGGTTCTCTGCTCAGGGGCAAGTAAGCTTCTCCCTCTCCAGCTCCAGCCCCTGATTGGGATCTCTCTGCCTCACTGTCCAAACGTGCATGTGCACGTTCAATAAGATAACAAAGACAAAAACAGTGCACAATAATTGACTGGGGCCAAAGGATGTTTTATTGAATTTGGACCTAGGTTCCTATGGAGGGCAGCCAGGTATAGAGAACCTCCCACCATCCTAAAATGCCCAACCTTCGCTCGGAGCTTCCATGTTCATTCTCCTGTTTTTGCCTTCCTGGATCTCCTCACCAACCTGCAGCATCCGCTGTCTGTCATGCTGTACTGACCCCTTGTTAACACATTGTGCATCCTCTCGGGGCTCCATTGGAACATGCCCATCTTCCTCAAGAGGCACTGTTTGCTTATCGCATGTAACCATTTGGGGGATGGTCATGAGAGGGTGAAGGCAGGCTTGTGCTGCCACGTCTCCATGCAGTTCCACAGAGGGTAGCTGATCCACCATGAGGGAGTGCTCAAGGTTCTTCCACATTCGAATCCTCTTCAATGCGTCCTTTTGCACATACAAGTTGTCTTCCTGAAACGGGCACGGAAGTCTTTCAGATGGCTTGACTTGGGCTTGGGTCTCTTCCAATTTGCTCTCCGTTGGCTCCTGTGGACTCCAAGAACATGAGTCCGTCCTGGACCTAAGGTTCTAGGGTGTAGAGTCTGCCTTGGATGCATGGTCTTTTTGGAAGATTGGGAGGCCTTGTTGGCACCGTTTCTGGAGACTATCGAGGTACTCGTGTGCTCGCTGTGGAAGACTCCAGACATGTCTTTGGCACGGTTGCGGGGGTTCACTTTGAGCTTCCCTTGGGTGGCCCTTTTCCTGTTGAGATGCTCCATGATTTGGTGGGAGGGTCTCACCCTTATGCAGGGCTCGGATTTCCTCCCCTGAGGCATTGCTTGCGGTCTGTTAGTTTCTTGGCCTGTCGTGGCTAAGATGGAATGAGGGATCCTTGCCTTTCTCCGAGGTCCAGAGGGCTGGTGCTGACACTCACGACCAAATACTATGAATTGGGCCATGGAGAAGGTGACACCGACTTGCTTCGCAAACTGCCTTGGTGAGAGACCCAGGTGGCTCCAGAGGTTTGTGACAGCCTGGGGTCCTCTTGTCCCACCCATGACTACTCCAGTCAAGTGTAGTGATCAGGCCTGGGTTGATGAGGAGTGGTTGCTATGACCTCAAAGCTTTGTGACATCACAGATGCTGGCTTCACTGAAGCAGCTGTCCCTCTCCCATGACCTTGGTGTCCTATGGCTTTAAGTAGGAAGCCCCAGGAAGGACAGAACAAGAGCCCTCTGAACCTGATCAATAACTCAGGATGTCTTGTGGGTTAATGTCCAACTTCCCCTTTCTGGAGACCTAGAGGAAGGAAAATGACATTCAGTATACCTTCCTTTAGGCCCACATATACCCGGAGATGGCAAGGTGTCCTTTTACACTACAATTTTTAGATACCTCAAGAAAAGGTGAGGCCTCGCGGGTATAAGCAGCTCTCCGTGGGGATTGACGTCCTGTGGGTGAGAGCGTACTTTGTCAGCGTCTTTTGCCTATGGGTCAGTGATGACTAAGGTACAGAAAGTCCCTTTCCAAGGTAAAAGGTGAGGGCATCGATATATGGTGCCGTCTGTGGCCTCGTCTCCTAGTGTTCTGAAACACGCGGCTAAGGGATGAGGCCTCTGTCTACCTGGCTTTCCCTTAAATACCTTTGCAAAGTCTTTGAGGACAGTGATATTCTGCATCTGAGCTAACTCTCAATGAAGAGGCCTGGACCGAACCCGTTGTTATTATTAGTTAACTGTACTTGTTGTGGTAACGGGTATAGACATGTGGACCAAGACTCTTTAGTCAGAAGGAAAGGGACAGCCTATATCGAAGGCTTGCAAGGCCCATTCGAGCAGACCTTTGGAGTGAGCCACAATGCACTTGCAAGGACTAGTGGATTAGGAAGTTTGGGTCCATTTCGGCACCACAGTATTCCTCTGCCGTCGAGTGAATGAACCCCTGGACCTTGCCTTGACATGAATGTCCCATGCCCTGCTGTTGGGAAATGGAAAAGGCAAGCAGACAAAGGGAAATGTCATATGGCTTCCCACATTATGTGCCTCGGGAGGAATACCTTGGCCCTAGTAAAGGAAGGGAATAATGAAGGGCAAGAAGTCAGATGAGGAGACCCACCAGGAGTGATTCAGGACTCTGAGAATCCAGCTGAGGTCTACCGAAAAGAGAACTGCTTAATGGGTGGTCAGGAGTTGTGGCATATATTAGGAGGAGCACTAGGACGTCCATGCAAATAAAGCATCCGTGAATACTCTGTCAAAAATGGATGATGGATGATAGGCAGGCTTTCTCAACAGAACAGCAACAAGAACAACATAAATTCAGAGGAAAACAATGTGGCCCTCTCAAAACCAAAGGAAGTCACAGGGAGAAAAGAAAAGAATTATATTGTTTATTATCTTTCCTTATTGAAATGACATTGGGTGGGTTTCCTAAAATGTCCTTCTTTGAATTGGGTCTTTATCCTTGTAAATTAGAGTTTACCCAACTCTTCCATCTCTGGATTTGATGAGAGGACATCACAATGCCTTCACTAAATACATAGAAGAGTTGCCCAAGCAAATGACTTGACCTGGCCTTCTGTGTGTTGGCAGGGGTTGGATTACTGCTTCAAAGGCTTCCGTCTAAACTAGAGAGCTGAGATTTTGTAGGTTTCCTGACCTAATCTTGGAAGTTTCTATGTGTCTGGGAATTTATCCTTTTCTCTCAGTTCTTGGATTTGCTAGCATAAATGTGTGGCTATGCCTTTTCGGTTATTCTTTTTTCCTTGCTACCAGCTGTGATGTGGTTTCATACTTGCAGCTGTGTGCTTGTCTTTCTGTTTTATCCCAGGAATGGCTTCTGCGGTTTGTTCGTGTTGTCAAAACTCAAGTGTGAGATCTCCTGATTTTTTTCCATTTGGTTTGTTTGTATTTCCTTAATTTTGATAATCACATGTCTGATTTCAATTTTTCTGTTAACTTTGGAGTTCGGTTTTTCTTCATTCTGTTCCTTCAGTCGTCCTTTTAGGTGGCTTTCTTTTTCAGTGTTTTTAAATTTTGGAAATGCATGCATTTAACCCTATATGTTTCCCCATAAAATGTTTTGGCATCCTCCTCTAAGTTTCTTAGAATTCATTCTTTCATGGCTCTTTCTTCTTTTCCTTTGGATTTTCTTTCTTGCATTCATTGTAGTTCGTGAGTGTGTTGTGTTTTCCAACTTTTAGTGTCTGGCTGTATTTCCGATTTGAAAGTGATTATCTTCCTGTTTTCATACCTTCGTGATGATAAGTGCACAGGATAGGTTTTGACTTCTCTTCCATGAATTACGACTGGATTTGGACTCGAGCTCATGACCTGTGATAGACGAAGTTAGGTCTGCCGCTGGGAAGAGCATATCTTATTGTCCTCAGAGATGCAATCTTACTCATGGATCCCCAAATTTCAGGTGGTCTCGAATGCCCATGTGGACGTCTGTTATTCCTTAGCACCTTCCCATCCAGATAATCTGTCCTGTGCTTAACCTGGATATCATAGTTGCCAACAGTATTGGATAAAAGTCGCCATCTCCATTCCTGTGTGTTCATAGGCTTCCAACGTTTAGATACACCCTTGTTCGTGGTGGATGTGTTGGCAATTCTTCCAGGTTTCTGATGTTTTGATGCTCCATCAAGACAAAACTCCTTCCGCTTAGCTTTTTTCTCTCGAAGGCATAAAATCACTCTCGCTGAATTAGGCACAAACACTTTGGCTCTCTTCTCCTTGTGAATAGCATAACCTACGTCTTCCCTGTTTCTTCACTTGCAAGCTATGAGTATCTTTATATTTGAAGGAAATCTCCTATGGGCAACAGAAGGACGAGCCTGTTTAATATTTGCTGTTTTCTTATGGATGTTTCTATTTTTTTTTTATTTGGAATTTCAACCACTGTTACAAACTGTTTGTATTGACGGGAGACTTTAGTCCTGAATACTGAATGTATTATTGATAGGTAATAGTTCACTTTCTCATTTCGGTTGGCTTCTATTTGCCTTTCACCTATATGGTATTTTCTTGGGGTTGCTTCATTGGTAGGATTCCTCGCTTCCTTCCCATATTTTGCATGTCTTATCTTTGTGTGTTTGCATGTGCATGTGTTAATGCTGTGTGGTGTGTGTGTGTGTTTCACATCACAATTATTATTAAAATACGAGAGAATGGAATTCGGTCTCTTGTGGGTAGCAATTCAATTTGACATGCCTTGAAATCTCACATTCCATCAGTTTCAGGAAATCTCCTGCAAGGAATGTCATCTCTTGTCCTCTTCAAGTAACACGTGTTCTCACAAAACTGCTTTCCAAAGAACAGCACCATTTGAATTCCTCATTAGAGTCATACTGTTTGTCCCAATACCCTTTCTTTTTCGTATGTTTCTTGACTGTCATGAGTTAGTGAAATCGTCTGTTTATTGTCTTTCTGAGAATGATAGATGTGACAAAGTCCAATGCTCTCCGCAAGACTGCCATAAGAGACATGTGGAAGAATTCCTTCTTGCTTATGTCACAGTACAAATTGTGGTGACATGAAGACAGTGAGATGGTAGTAGTGTCTAATAACCTCATGCTTCTTCAACCATGAAGGCAACAAAAAGATGACCACAACAACTGCAGTGGGGTGGAAATTGACCTGAAGCCTACAAGGTAAACTCCACAGCGAAAGAGAACGGAAGTTGCAGAGATGATGGGAGAAGGTTGGAGACATGGCTCAGGGGAGATTTGGTTGGTTCGTGGATCAGAGGGCTGGAGTCCATGAAGAGGACCAAAGCACAGGAGAGCAGGGCACACTGGGAACGCACAAGGAACCTGTTTCCCAGTGCCGTTGACTGTGAGACGCAGAGGGTCTGAAGGGCACGAGTACTTGACAACACAAGTGTTGAGGGCTAAAATTTTCCTATCAGCAGGCTTGGCAGTCATCAACTTGAAAGAACACCATCTTTTTCCTGCATATGATACCAACAAGTGACCAGGAGCAGACAGCCTGGAGACAGTGATCAGAGAGAGACAATACCAAGAGACGCAGTGGGAAGATGATGAGTCGTGGGAGGGATTCCGTGAAAGGCAGTGTTCATGGAGATGACTCAATGTGGACATAATAAATTTTGGCTCTCGCAACAGCAGCATCAAGACAGAGCTTGGCCAAGACAGGTATGTGAGGACAGAGACTCCCTAGCCAGCCAACACGAAATACCAACAGTGGAACACTTGGAGGACTGCCTTCCTCAGTCCAAGATGCTTAGTCCAAGGAGAACAGAGTCTCCCATAGGGGACGAGAAGAAAGCTTTGACCACATGTTCTCTTCTGAACACAGCATTCTGCAGGCCTGCGTTCTGTTGAGTTGGTAGAGTTTCTCCTTTCACAGGCACACCAGAGCCCACGAAGGTAAACCTCAGCATATTCAGCCCGGACCCTAAAAACAACAAACGGCCGGAGAAGAGAGCTACTGCAAATGACTGGCCTCCAGGACAGGGTCAGCCACAACACAAACAGCAGTGGCATGCATGCCACATACACACTCACAAACACACACACACGCACGCACTCAACAAACCTTAAGGGCGAGCCCTGGGTCACTCACGGATCACTTCCTCCTAAATAAATTACCCTCAGGTTAGAAAACAGAATGAGTTTAACGAATACAGAGAGGTGACAGAGACTTAGATCCAATGCAAAGATGGAAGAATCAATTGATTCCCAGGTAAAGGAAGAAGGAGTGATTACGACTAGGCAGTCAGAGTGAAACCTCTACATAGAACACGCCCGATGCGGGATAGAAAGCCATGGCCTGGATACTCGCTGTACATCAGAAAACATAGGAGATATCAGAGAGTCTCGAAACACAGAGATAAAACTGATAAAGATAAAAACACCTAAAGAACTCCTGAAGAGAAGATTGGCAGGAGACTGGATGCAAAGTTCGGGAACATGGTAGAAGTGGAGGATCCAATTAGGAACCGAGAAGAACAAGCCTAGAAAATAAGGACGCAAATTCTAAGAGAGAAGGCAGAATGATGGAACATGGTAGTGAGCTTAGGGAATCTCTAAGGAAATGAAAGAGGTGCCTCTTGTAGGTGAAGTAAGAGTGAGAGAAAGAAAAGAGGGCTGATCCTAGATTAGAGAACTCGGGGCTGGAAAGGACCCTCATCTGGGAGCAGAGAAAGTGGTTCAGAATCAGAAGAACAGAGAACTCTCAACACCTTCCACAGAAGCGGAGCACCTAAAGACATAGTGCCATTCCCCCTGGAAAATCTAGGCATGGAGGTATTCTCTTTAGGCAAATAGGCATCGGAGAATAGTTTGTCCATAGCCCAGTCACTGACTTCAAGAGGAAAAGCTATACCAGCTCTCGAAGCAGGCCGGATAGCTCAAGCAACAGCAGCCAAGCCAAAATCCTTATCCCCTGCATTTCTGAACAATGACAGAGCAGCGGTTCTGTCTAGAACCAGGAGGTATTCAGAAGTCAATTGTTGGGTTCCGGGTTGTGTCCATCAGTTCAGAGGCGGCCTTCAGATCAACTCATGATTCCAGGGCCTTGGCATTGACTCTGTTCTCAGGTTCTCTGCTCAGGGGCAAGTAAGCTTCTCCCTCTCCAGCTCCAGCCCCTGATTGGGATCTCTCTGCCTCACTGTCCAAACGTGCATGTGCACGTTCAATAAGATAACAAAGACAAAAACAGTGCACAATAATTGACTGGGGCCAAAGGATGTTTTATTGAATTTGGACCTAGGTTCCTATGGAGGGCAGCCAGGTATAGAGAACCTCCCACCATCCTAAAATGCCCAACCTTCGCTCGGAGCTTCCTTGTTCATTCTCCTGTTCTTTGCCTTCCTGGATCTCCTCACCAACCTGCAGCATCCGCTGTCTGTCATGCTGTACTGACCCCTTGTTAACACATTGTGCATCCTCTCGGGGCTCCATTGGAACATGCCCATCTTCCTCAAGAGGCACTGTTTGCTTATCGCATGTAACCATTTGGGGGATGGTCATGAGAGGGTGAAGGCAGGCTTGTGCTGCCACGTCTCCATGCAGTTCCACAGAGGGTAGCTGATCCACCATGAGGGAGTGCTCAAGGTTCTTCCACATTCGAATCCTCTTCAATGCGTCCTTTTGCACATACAAGTTGTCTTCCTGAAACGGGCACGGAAGTCTTTCAGATGGCTTGACTTGGGCTTGGGTCTCTTCCAATTTGCTCTCCGTTGGCTCCTGTGGACTCCAAGAACATGAGTCCGTCCTGGACCTAAGGTTCTAGGGTGTAGAGTCTGCCTTGGATGCATGGTCTTTTTGGAAGATTGGGAGGCCTTGTTGGCACCGTTTCTGGAGACTATCGAGGTACTCGTGTGCTCGCTGTGGAAGACTCCAGACATGTCTTTGGCACGGTTGCGGGGGTTCACTTTGAGCTTCCCTTGGGTGGCCCTTTTCCTGTTGAGATGCTCCATGATTTGGTGGGAGGGTCTCACCCTTATGCAGGGCTCGGATTTCCTCCCCTGAGGCATTGCTTGCGGTCTGTTAGTTTCTTGGCCTGTCGTGGCTAAGATGGAATGAGGGATCCTTGCCTTTCTCCGAGGTCCAGAGGGCTGGTGCTGACACTCACGACCAAATACTATGAATTGGGCCATGGAGAAGGTGACACCGACTTGCTTCGCAAACTGCCTTGGTGAGAGACCCAGGTGGCTCCAGAGGTTTGTGACAGCCTGGGGTCCTCTTGTCCCACCCATGACTACTCCAGTCAAGTGTAGTGATCAGGCCTGGGTTGATGAGGAGTGGTTGCTATGACCTCAAAGCTTTGTGACATCACAGATGCTGGCTTCACTGAAGCAGCTGTCCCTCTCCCATGACCTTGGTGTCCTATGGCTTTAAGTAGGAAGCCCCAGGAAGGACAGAACAAGAGCCCTCTGAACCTGATCAATAACTCAGGATGTCTTGTGGGTTAATGTCCAACTTCCCCTTTCTGGAGACCTAGAGGAAGGAAAATGACATTCAGTATACCTTCCTTTAGGCCCACATATACCCGGAGATGGCAAGGTGTCCTTTTACACTACAATTTTTAGATACCTCAAGAAAAGGTGAGGCCTCGCGGGTATAAGCAGCTCTCCGTGGGGATTGACGTCCTGTGGGTGAGAGCGTACTTTGTCAGCGTCTTTTGCCTATGGGTCAGTGATGACTAAGGTACAGAAAGTCCCTTTCCAAGGTAAAAGGTGAGGGCATCGATATATGGTGCCGTCTGTGGCCTCGTCTCCTAGTGTTCTGAAACACGCGGCTAAGGGATGAGGCCTCTGTCTACCTGGCTTTCCCTTAAATACCTTTGCAAAGTCTTTGAGGACAGTGATATTCTGCATCTGAGCTAACTCTCAATGAAGAGGCCTGGACCGAACCCGTTGTTATTATTAGTTAACTGTACTTGTTGTGGTAACGGGTATAGACATGTGGACCAAGACTCTTTAGTCAGAAGGAAAGGGACAGCCTATATCGAAGGCTTGCAAGGCCCATTCGAGCAGACCTTTGGAGTGAGCCACAATGCACTTGCAAGGACTAGTGGATTAGGAAGTTTGGGTCCATTTCGGCACCACAGTATTCCTCTGCCGTCGAGTGAATGAACCC